>NC_058132.1:16680267-16693982 GCF_016433145.1 Gracilinanus agilis | reverse complement strand
CCCCCCCCTCTCTCCATCCATCCATCCATTTATCTACTTATCCTGTTTGTCTATCTGTCTATCCATCTAGTCTGTCTCTATCTGTAAGGGGTAATTTCCGGGTAATCTCAAGAGAGAAGGCCCTCAGATTACAGGTGAGGCTTCTTCTAGAAGGTGAGATTTGAGCTGAGCCTTGAAGGAGATTAGGGAAGGCAAGGACATGTGGGTGAGAAGGGAGAACATCAGGCTTGGGGCCTGTCAGAGTTGAGAAACAGAGTATCCTGTACCCAAACCATAAACTGCTTGAGAGCAGTGACTCTCTTTTCTCTTTGTACTTGGGGAAGGGAAGAAAATAAGTGTTTTATAAAAATTCTTTCATTTGATCCCTGAAAAGAAGGTGCTATCATTCCCATTTTACAGTTGAGGAAACTGAGGCAGACAGCGGTTAAGTAACTTGCTCAGAGTTATACAACTAGGAAGTGTTTGAGTCTGGATTTGTACTCAAGACTTCCTGATTCCAGGCCTAACCCTCTATGCACTGTACCCTAGTGGTGCCCGACACTTAGTAGGCATTTATTGATGACTGACTGACTGACTGACTGAGGAGCAGCAAGGCAGCCGGGGTCACTGGATTACAGAATACATTGGGGGGAATGAAGTTCAAGATGTAAGAAGAGTGGAAAGGTGGAAAGGGGCCAGGCTATGCCAGGCTTTAGAAGTAAAAAAAGATGATTTAATATTTAATTCTGGAGGCAATGAAATGGGAGGGGGTGTGTGAAATGATCAGACCTGTACTTTGGGGGGACCACTCTGATAGCTGGATTGAGCATGGACAAGAATGAGGAAAGCCTTGTGGCAGACAGCCCCACCAGCAACTATTGCAATAGTCCAGGCATGAGATGGTGAGAACTTGCACAGGTGTGTTGGTAGTATCAGAAGAGAAAAGAGGGCATCTATAAGAGATGGTCCAAGGGTAGAATCAATAGGACATGGCAACAGGTGGGGTGAGAGAGTAAAAAATCCGAGGAAGATACCGAGGCCGAGAGTCTGGGGGATTGGAGGGATGGTGGCACCTTCAGCCGGAATACAGGTGGGTTCTGGGGGAAGGACAACAGTTTTGGTTCTGTTTAGTAGAAGATAGCTGAGATATCTAGTTGAGACATTAAATAGGCAGTTGGAGATGTGAGACCAGAGTTTCAAGAGAGAGGTTAGGGCTGGAAAATTAGATCTGAGAATCATGGCAGAGATGATAACTGAATCTATTGGAGCTGATGACAGAAAGATCACGAAGGAAGAAAAGAAACCCTTGGTGGCTGACTTGGATTTTGTTAGTGAAATATGAGGCAAAGTTTACAATTCTTAGGGTGGAGAAGGGGAGGCCTGTAGAGAATGGGATCATGAATGAATGAGGGAGATGTAAAAGGATTACCTTGCTGCATTGAAGGCCCAGTGAAGATTATGTAGCAAACATTTTTAGGAGAGGAGAGCCAGGAGATGAGGGGTCCTATAAACCTAGAGAGAAGAGGTTCAGGGAAGAGAGAGCGCTTCACAGGGTTGAAGGCTGCAGAGAGGTTGAGCACAATAAGGAGGACTGAGAACCAACTGGCTCTAAGGCAGAAGAATGGTAAAGGCTGGGCAATGAGGGTTAAGTGACTTGCCCAGGGTCACACAGTTAGGAAGTGTCTGAGGCCACATTTGAACCCAGGACCTCCTATCTCTAGGCCTGGCTTTCAATGCACACAGTCACCTAGCTGCCCTTCGTTTTTAATTGTTCCCTATTAATCCTATAGATATTTTTTGCTCTGTTATATATACATGTATATCTAATCCTGTATGTAATTGCTCTCTGTATATATTTGTTTGTCTGTTGTCTCTCCCATTAGACTGTGAGTGCCTTGAGGGCAGGGACTGTCTTTTGCATCTTGTTGGACCCCAAGTACTTAGTACAGTGCTTGGCACATGGTAGGTGCTTAATAAATATTTACTGATTAAGATGGAGGATTACCGGATCGTACGGTCTGTCTTGCTACTGGGCTTTCTTGTTTACTGTACTATTTTACTGTGCCCTCCAGACATCTGGGTCTTGCTGTCATCCCTGCCCCAGCATCCTAAGGACCTTTCAAAAGAACCTCCCAGATATGTGCTGTGGTTTAGTTGTGCCCAACTCCTCATGGCCCCATTTGAAGTTTTCTTGGCAGAGATACCAAAGTGGTTTGCCATTTCCTTTTTCAGCCCATTTTACAGATGAGGAAACTGAGGCTGACAAGGTTGTGTGACTTGTCCAGGATCACACAGTTGGTATGAGGCTGGATTTGAACTCAATTCTTCTCGACTCTAGGACTATTGCTCTATCCACTGTGCCACCCAGGGCCCCTCTCTGTGTTTAGTCTCCTTTAACCAAAATGTGAGCTCCTGGAATGCAGGGACTGTGTAGCTTTTTTTTTTTTTTTTAATTTTTTTTATTTTAAACCCTTAACTTCTGTGTATTGACTTATAGGTGGAAGAGTGGTAAGGGTGGGCAATGGGGGTCAAGTGACTTGCCCAGGGTCACACAGCTGGGAAGTATCTGAGGTCAGATTTGAACCTAGGACCTCCCGTCTCTAGGCCTGACTCTCCATCCACTGAGCTACCCAGCTGCCCCCCGTGTAGCTTTTTAATCTGTAGCCCCTGCACTTAGCACTTGGTCCAATGGAAGCAATTGCTAAATACTTTTCTATTTCCTTCCATTTGGCTTTGGAGCTTGGGAAGAGAGGTTGAGGCTGGAGACAGAGCCTGGGGGAGGCCTCCACACAGAAAAGAGAGTGAATGACGTTGCCCCGGGAGTTTGGCAAGAAAGGAGTCTGGAGCAGAGTCCTGCTTGAGGGATACCCATGTTAACAGCGCTCTGTGCAGCTGCCAATCAGCCCTTTCCTCCTGGCTGGCCCCTCAGAGGTGATTAAAACCCTCAGTGGGTCAGAATTTAGAGCTACTCCAGATCCCTCATTAGACTGAGCTCCTTGGGAGCAGGGACTAGCTCGTCCCTTTCTTGGCTCTCGGCGCCTGGCACACAGTAGGCTGGTTTTCCTTTGTACTCAAAGAAGGCCCAGATGACATCATTATATCAGGGCCCAGGTACAGTTTGTCTAATTGTGGCTGATCAGACCAATAAGACATTGGAAGACCCTACCACAGGTCAGGCTATTTCCTGTAGGAACACGGGATGGCACATAGTAGGTACTTAACAGATGGCAGACTCCTTCACCTGTCATATTGCTGCAGGAATTGTACCACTCCAGGGCACTGAATGCCTCTGTTTTATTACAATCGAACCTATCTTTTCAGTATTACCTGAGGCAGCCTAGTAGCATGGGAGGGAGACTACTGGACTGAGACTTGGCAGGATGTGATCAGTGACATGAGAAGGGGGCAAGACATTCAAGAAAGGAGGCCAATGGAGAGTTAAGTTGGCTCACCAAGGAGTCAAGAAGGGGGGAAGAGGGGCAGAGAGATGGCCAGGGAGACCGAGGCTCAACGTCTGATTCGGACTCTTACTAGCTGTGTGACCCTGGTCAAGTCACCTCTTCCCTCCGAGCCTCAGGCTTTTCATCTGTACAATAAGGCTAATAATGCCCACATTATCAGCATCTAGGGGGTTGTGAGCCAGCTCAAAATCGCTAATGTAGATAATATACATATTGCACCTTGGCAAGCTTAAAGGTCGGCCATGTCACAGGACTTGAGAGTTTGAGGGAGCCTCAGGGCCATGGTCTCTAATCCATACTTGAAAAAGAAGTCCCACTCCATCATGCCTGGCAATGACCATTCAGTCTCAGCTCAGAGAGGGGATTCTGCCACCTTCCGAGGCTGTCCATTCCACTTTCACAATGGTGCTCTTCCTAGGAAGTCTTTCCCAACTTTGAGCCAAAATTGGCCTTTTTTCAACATCTACCCATTATTCTTGGTTTTACTACTCTTGGAGGCTAAGAAGTACAAGAGCCCTTTTACTTGAAGGAACCCTTCGAATACTTGAGAGATGGTTCTCATGTGCTCCCCTAAATCTTCTTTTTTCTAGGCCTTATAATCTCTATGGAATGGCTTTGAGGTCCTCGTCTTCTTGCATGCCTCCCCCAGGTCAGTGATGGTGAACCTTTTAGAGACTGTGTGCCCAAACTACAAACCTCACGCTGTCTGTGAGCCACCCCCTTACCTCCAGACAGGGGAGGGAGGAAGTGCTCCCATTGGGCTACTGGGCAAAGGAGCAGATGATGGGAGAAATGTCCTCAGGCATGGTGGAGAGGGGGAGGAGGGCAGCTCTCTCTGGTACAAGTGCCATAGGTTTGCCAACATGGCCCTAGACTCTGTGTCTGCTGCTATTATTATTTGGATGGAGACCAATAGAGTGAATGTCAAAGGAGATGTTTTAAAGAGCTCTTAGGGGAAGTTATTATTTCCAGATTCCTAGGATATATCACACTAAACATGCTGCTGACACTCATGCTCTATGTGGCCTCAGGCAGTCACTTTTCCTCTCTTTGCCTCAGTTTCTTCATCTGTCAAGTTGACGAGATCCCTTCTGGCTTTAGATTCTACAATATGAGGGCTGGCATGCTATCTAACCTTTGTATCTCTATTAAGTTTGAAGAAAAATGTTCAGCTAAAAGTCGAGGGGGACATCCAGGGTTAAGGAGACCTCTCACACTCATATCATCCATCACTCGTCCTTAGCATTCCTACCCACTTAGAGCCCCATGACTCAGTCATAGATCACCCTGGGATACTCCAGGCTGCCAATACTCTTCTTTGGACACACCCACATGCCTGTCACTAGAGACCTTTCACATACTTCTCCAACCCTTGAGGCTATATCATCCTTACTTAAATATTTTTGACAGCTTCCTGTGGCCTCTAGGACAAAATACAAAATTCTCTGCCTGGAATTTCAAGGCTTCCAGTCTGGCCTCCTACTACCTTCCTGACTTTATTTCATTCTTGCATTCCATATGAGTCAACCTGGCCTGCTGGCTCTGCCTCCTACATGACCTCCCATCTCCTGCCGCCTAGCTTTTGCAGAGGCTGTCCCCTCCTCCCCCACAAATATCTATTTTCCACATATTTTATCTCTTCTCCCTTTCCCTCCCAATAGAATGTAAGTTCCTGAAGGCAGAGATTGTATCCTTTTTTTTTTTTGTCTTAGTATCCAAGGGGCCTCCCAGCCCCAGGAAGCACTTAATAGATAGAAGTTGGGTGAATGGAATTGGATTGGATATCCAGAGGGGCTTCGGAGCTCCCACATGTCCATCTCTTATGCCACACCCACAGATCTTTTCTTCATTGTTCTTTTCTCACCCCAGCATTACCTCACATGGGTCCACATGGAGGCCAGCCTAGGAGATATCTCTTTATCTCTCAAGGGCCATCACACCTCCAGGGTTATCTCAGAGTGCCTCACTTCAATCCAGTGCACAGTAATCACAGACCATTTTCATCCCACCATCCTCTCACTTCTTATCAGAAGACCCTCCTCATTCCACCATTATTGCATTTCTTCTCACTCCATCATTAAAACAAGCCCCTTTACTCCATCATTATTTCCTCTCACTCTACTGTTAAAATAGGTCCCCTCATTCTATTGTTACCACAAACCCCTGTATTCTATCATTATATCACATCCCCTCTCATTTCATAATTAAGACAGGTCCCCCCCCCCAACCTCCAACATTATTACAGACCCCTTTACTACAACATTATCACATCCTCTCTCATTCCATCATTAAAGCAGGCTTCTTTATTAACAAAATTTTTATTTTTTCTCAGTTCATCATTAAAGGGGTTTTTCCCTCGATCCAACAGTATCATAAGCTCCCTTTACTCCATCATTATATCTTCTCTCACTTCATCATTATCACAAATTACCTTTATTCTCTTAATTTGTCACAATGCTTCTCATTCCATAATTAAAGCAGGCCCTTCTCACTCCAATATTATAACAGGTCCTCTCACTAAAGGATTATTACATCCTCTTTCATTTCATCATTAAAACAGTTCCCCTTTATTCCTAACACAATCGAGGGAGGGCCAAGAGAAAGTTAGGATCTCCATTATAATATTAGGGCGAGGGGATCTGGGGTGGTAATGATGGGATGGGAAGGACACTTTTACTCCATTATTACATTCCATCTCCTCTCATTTCATCATTAAAGTAGGTCCCTTCACTTCGACATTAGCACAAGCTCCTTCACATTATCATTATCACAGTGTCTCCATGAGTTAAACAAAGCTCCTGATTAAAAAGGACCAGATGCCCTCTTCACTTCTATATAGGCGCGGGACCCTGTTGCCTTTCTTATTTTCATATCCCCTTCACTTCATCATTAAAACAAGCCCCTTTAGGCTAATATTCCTCTGGTACTTCCCCTTACTCCAATTTTGCCAAAGGTCTCCCTGACGCTAACATCATTACATTTCTTGACCAGATGGTATCTAAGATGGAGAGACTGCAAGATCTAGTGGATAGATTGGTGTTGGATTTAGAGCTAGGAAGAAGTGGGTTCAAATTCTTCCCAGATATTTACTGGTTTTGTGACCATAGGCAAGTAATTTAGGTTTCTTATGCCTCAGTTTCTTCATCTGGAAAATGAGATTGTACTAGATATGGCCTCTGAGATCCCTTCCACATCTAAGCCTATGATCCTGTGATTTGCTTTCAGTTCTAATCTAGGACCCTTTGCTCCTTCTTTGTCTTACTATCACATTATATCCCAAATCTCGATGCCTGTGAATACTGGTTTTTCTTATTAACGTCCTTATGATAACACTATTGACTAGGTTTCCTCATTCTGACATTATCACCACCAACCCCCTCCAAAGCATCATCATCATATATCCTTCCCATCCCATCATTACCACCCCAGATCTCCTCGCCCTAATATTATAATGGAGATCCTAACTTTCTCTTGGCCCTCCCTCGATCTGCCATTATAACAGGTCCCTCTCATTATTCCCACTCCTAATATTCTACATGTACATCTATTACTCTCTCTGGATTCTGGGGTTTCATGGCCCTTTATTTCCACCCAATCAGGTCCTCCCTCTCATTTGTATGGTCATATCCTTTCCTCATTCTCCTCTATCCTTCCATTCATCCTCACCCTAATATTATCATCAAAGACCCCTTCCCTACATAGCCTCTCCTCCCACTACTACCTGTCTCAACCCATTCACATTGGAGCCTCTCTTACCACTTGCTCCAAACACCTCTTACTTTCATGCCAAGAGATCTCACTCCTTTGCTGAAATATTGGCCCACATTATCCCATCTCTGAACCAGATAACCCTGAGGATCCCATTCAGCTCAAAAGCTGAGATTCTCCAATCTTTTACGCTCACGGACATACCCAGAGTCTGCCTCCCTCTACCCCGTAAACAATCTCAGGTCTGCTTTATCCATTGTTATCATTCCATCCTTTCTTGCTCCGATATTAAAAAAGTCCTACGTCCATGCCATAATTATCACGGGTCCCCCCCACCTTATTCCACTCTTATCACTTGATTTCCCTACCTTGGAACATTATGGCAGGCCTCCCTCCATGCAACATCAGGACTGTGGGTTCCTCTGGTCCTCCAGCATTGTATCATCTCTGGAGCAAAAGATCTCCATAATGACATTTGGTTCTACAGCAGGCCCTTTGCTCCAGTTTTATCACACAATCTCTCCTCTTCTTCCATCACTATCACCAGTTTACTCAGCACATCCCCTTTCCTGCCAATATTACCACAGTCCCATTCTCTCATATAATCCAAACTTGCTCAGTCCCTCATTATCAAATGCCTCAATATTCCAACATTAAAGCAGGTCCCTTTGGTCCAACATTATCATATACTATCTGGCTCCATCATTAAAACAGACTCTTCGCAACTTCTAATAAGGCTCTCTTACTTTATTTTCATTTTTATCATCACAGGTCCCGCTCACCCCAGAATGATCACACTCCCCCTTCTCACTGCTCATCATTACCATGTTTCTTCTGACTCCATTGTTGAGGTCTCCTCACCCAACATATCACATCCTCCATCATTCAATCATTACCTAAGACTTGCCTCACTTTAACAATAAAATAAGTTCCCTAAATAATAATTAAAACAGGTTCCCCCAATCCACAATAAACAGGTCCCCTCGATCTAAATTAAAACTGGTCCTCAAAATCCATAGTTCAAGCAGATCTCTTCACTCCATTTTCCTTACTCCATTGCTGCCACAGGCTCTTCCTCTTCAACCTTCTGCAGGTTCCCTCACTCCATCATTATCATCTCCCTTCCAAATTCAACATGAAAAGAGCTCCGCCCCCTCATCCAGTATTAACCTCTTCATTATCACCGCCCCCCATGCTATCATTATTAAAGAACCCTTATCTCTCATATTACCATGTCTACTCTCACTCGATCATTAAACACTCCCATACTAACATATCCTCTCCACTCTAATATTATTAAGAGCTCCTTTCATTTCGGTATTATTCCAGTGTTGACCTAAATGATTTTTGATGATTCTTCTCATGTGCTCATCACCTCTGAATAGTCACATCGCCCTCACTCCAACATGAACACATTCGTTCTCATTTCCATATTATCCTAGGCTTCCTCCTGCCTACTCCTGCCCACATTATCAAATCTCCTCAATTCATCATTAAAACAGACCCCCTTTGGTCTATCATTATCACAGGCCCTTCTTTATTCCTGTTCTCCCATCACTCATTGGAATAGTTTCCCTTTATTCCATTGCTATTGTCATCCTCGGAATCATAGCAGCTGAGGGTTGGAAGGACCAGGGCTGTCATCTGGTCTGCCTTACGCCTTGACCAGAGTCCCTCTATTACGGCATCTCTGAAAACTGCTCATTCAGCCTTTGCTTGAATACATTTAGTGAGGGGGAACCCACCTCCTCAATAAGGACTCAATTCCATTTTGGGAGGGTTTTAATCATTAGGAAGTTTTCCATGACATCAACCCTAAATTGGCCTCTTTGTAACTTCCATCCATGGTTCCTATATCTGCCTGCCAGGGCCAATTAAAGCAATTCTAACCCCTCTTCCACCATGATGTTCCTTCAAATACTTGGAGGGAACCATCACATTCTCCCTGAGGACTCTCCCAGGTCCTTCAAATGATCATTATGTGAAACAAATAATGTCACACAAGGTCCTTTGCTATCATGGTGGACAGGTCTCATTCTGAGGTAATGTTGAATTGGAAGGTTAGATTGTAGAAGTCTGAGTGTCTTTCTCACAGTTCCCCAGATACCTTATGGGAGGGAGGGATCACCAGTGTCTGTATCTCATTTTGTCCAGAAGGATAGTGTGAGAGACTTTTGTCAAATGCTTTGCTAAAACCTAGGCAAACTAGATCCCCAGATCTACTTGTCTAGTAACCCTGTCAAAAATGGAAATAAGGTTAGTCTGGCATGAGCTGCTACCTTAGTTCCTTTTTCTTCCAGCATTTCCATCAACCCCCTGGTGCAATATTATCTCAGGTCATTGCCACATGATAATATCTTTAGCCCATATGATCTATAGGATTCTTTTTTAGGTCTAAATCTCTGATTTTGGGATGCTCTCAACATTATCCCTCTTCACTCTCACATTTCTCCCCCCTCCCCTTATTATCTCCTAGTTCCAGCCTGTACTCATCCTCATGTTAGGTCAGGCCCTCTTGCTCCCACATTCCCACACTTCCTCCAACATTAACGGAAGTTTCCCTGATTGCAGAGTGGTTCTATCTCCCTTATTATTTGAACACTTTCCCTTTCTTTCTCCTTATCATATCCTTAAAACAGGCCCCTTCACTCATTCATCCATTATCATAAGGTTCCTTCATTTTCACCTTATCAGATCTTTTCCTCTTTATTATTGAAACAGGCCCCCTCACAACATCATCACTGCCCCAGACTTTATTATCTCATTGATCACTGTCACAGGCCTCCTCCCCTCCCACGTTACCTCGGGCTCCCTCTGTCCAGAAGCATCAGCTGCCTCCTTTACCTCACCATTCTTGCAGATTCCCCTCTATCTTTGTGATGTCCCCATTATTCCAACTTTGCCACCCCACCCCCTTTTCCTGATCACCTTCCCATAATGGCCCCATGAGCCCCGGTGGAAGTGTGAGGCCTCACTCACCTTTGGTGGCAGCCTTCTCCTCCAAGGTGGAGACGGTCTGACTGAAGGCATCATGTACTTGAGATCTCTCGGCATAATCTGGGGGGTGGGGGGAAGGGGGTGTGGCAAGGGGACAGAGGCTGGCCCAGGCTCCAGACCATAGGTGGGTGGGTGGGAGGTGGAGAGAGCTCCTCAGTTCTGCCTGGGCCTTTACCCCTGAGAAGTAGACTCTCAGCTACCAGGGGTTCATTTGGGGGAGAGTAAGACCAAACTTGCCCTGGAGAGTGGGGTCAGAAGAACCCAGCTCAGGGGCCAGGGGAAGGTGTTAGGGACAAGTTTGCCATGTGAATGGGCTCTGGCAGGATCTGCCTTTGTCCAGGGAAGTACCACTGGACCCATTGTATCTGGGTGGGGTGGTGCCACGGGTTTTTCTCATGGTTCTCTCAGGGAGTTAGCTGAGTGGGGCATCAGAGGATCTGAATTTGACTGCCGCTTCTGCTTACTACCAGTGGCCAAGTTCTTTACCCTTCTCGGGCCTCGGTTTCCTCATCTGTAAAACGAGGGAGTTGAACTAGCCCTACCGGCTCTAAATCTATGAGCATGTGACCTTTTCAGGGTCTGTCATCTTCTAAAAAATGAGAGGACTGGCCTGGGGGCTTTCTAACATGGGTCTTGCCTGTTTCTCTCAGGCTACGTCTCTTGTGGGAGTGGGATGTCAAAGGGGGAAGATCTCTGAGCTAAGCTGGGCTGGGGAGCTCCTCACTGAACTTGGTGTGGGTCAGGCCCCGGAAGGCTTCCTCCAGCCGGGACCTACACTGGGAACCCAGGTGGCTCTTCTGGTCTGTAAAAAGGCGGCAGAGCTGCTGCCGTTCAGGCTCCGAGGTGAAACAGAGAAGGCAGCCCCAGGACACTGGGAGGCTCATCACCACCAGCCTGAGGGCCAGGTCCAAGGCCAGGGGCACCATTTGACTGGCCGTGGGGACACAGCTGGGGACCCGGTCTGGGAAGGTAGGGAGGGAAGGCAGCAGAAGATGACCTTTGTGAGGTCATCAGGGAAAGTGGGGGAGGGTACCCGGCCTCTAGGATCCCCCTCTCTGAGGGACCCAGGCATCCGGCCCCCTGCCACTCCAGGTCCTAGTCATCCCGAGGTCCCCCTCCACCCACCCGCACCCGTCCCCAAGGACTCAAACACCTGTCAGGGCCTCAGGTGTCCTAATAACCCCCCGGCAGGTTCCCAGCAGTTGGAGGTTAGGGCCGGAGGCTGGAGTCATCGGCAAGGCCAAGGTCAGAGGCTCATGGGTACAGAAGATCCTGGCTCTGGTCAGCTGATGGGCTGGCCTCCTGGCTCCCAAGAACCTCACCTGTGACCCTGGACGTCTTCACAGGTTAAAGGGTCTCAGGGACCAAGAGGACAGCGGGGGCAGGGGAGCGGAGGCGGAGAGACAGACAAGGAAAAACACACACACACACTGAGACAGAGCCAGACCCAGAGAGACACAGATGCCAGCAGGGCTAGTGGAGGCCAGAGAGAGGGACACAGAGACACAGACACTGTCTCCTCCAGCGCCCGCCCCGGGCAGGGTGAGAGGCAGGGCTCTGCCTCCCAAGCCAGCACCTCCCAGACCCTGCCTAGCCCCCCACCCTCCCTCCACAACCCTCTTCCCTCCTCGTCCCTCCTTTCCCCCCTTCCCCTTTCCCCCTTCCTCCTCCTCCTCCTCCTCCTCCGGTGCAGGGCACAGCCTGGGGAAAGCTAGTGAGCCGTACAGTTATCTCCACAGGTGTCCTTCTCAACTGTACAACCTACTACCTCAGCCCGGGCAGCGCGCGAGGTGGACAGGGCCGGGCTGGGCGGGGGCTGGACCAGGCTGGCAGGGGGGGCCCGGCGGTGATGCCAATCCCGACACAGACCCACAGACTCGAGCTTGTGTGTGGCCGGCGCCCCGCAAGGTCGGATCTACGGGTGGGTGCCAGGCTGCAGATTGGGCCCCCCCCAGGAGCCGGCTGCCTGGGCCACAACCCCTGCCCCCTCAGGGACCCAGGTGTCCTGATTCCCCAGCCCCTGCCCCTCTCAGGGAACCAGGCTTTCTGATCCTCCTGCCCCTACCCCCCTCAGGGACCCAGGGGTCCTGATGCTCCAGCCTATTAGGGGAATGAGACGTGTGGTTCTTCCCCCCTCTCTGGCGTGAGGGGGATGAGGAGGGTGGGGCATCCTTACCTGTCCAGGCCTTTGGCCACTTGGCCAAGACGGCGATCTGTGCAGGGTCCTGGGAGGACGGGCTCATTGCCTGAGAGCAGAGAAGAAGGAGGTGGTGAAGGAAGGCTGGAGCAGCCAGCCAGCGGCCTTTCTCGTGGCTGCAGGCTCCATTCTTTGTGTCCACTTTCTGTGGCCTCCGGCCTTTCTCCTTCCTTCGGTCCTCCTTTTCCTCTGAAGCCCCCGCCCTGTGTCCCCCCCTGCGCCCTGGGGGCCTCTCTGGCCCTCTCTCCACTCTCCTCTCAGCCTGTGGCCTTTGGAGCTCCTCTTTTTGTGTCCCTCTCTATCGATTTTCTCACTATTTCAGCTCCAAGACTTGCCTGAGCTGGGGCAGAGGGTCCCCTGCCCAGGTTTTCAGTCCCAGAGTCAGACCAGGGTCCGAGGAGGCAACAGCACAGCTGCCCTTGCTTTGGGACCACCCCCCCTGGCCCTGTGCCTGCCTTGGAATCCCAGCATGCCCTGGGTCCAGGCCAGGGAAGGGGGGAGGGGGAAAAGGAAGAGAAGAACCAGGCAGTAGGGCACCCTCATTACAGTCTGAGAAACTGAGGCTCAAGCAGGAGGGTGCCTCTGGACCAAGGTCACCCATCAGGACAGAATCCAGGGGTCCAGCCCTCTGGCCCAGGCCCTCTTAAGCATCCCTCTGGCTCAGAACCTGCATCAAAAGGGATGGCTCCTACAGTGGGCTGGGGGGCAGCAAGCCTGGGTACCCTCCCCTCCCCAGCCCCCAGGGAGCCCCTGGGGGTCAGAGAGCAGGCCCAAACAGTCTGGCGTCATGGCAACCCAGGCTGGCGGCTGCACCGCCCCCTTAACCCCTCGAGAGCCGGACTCCAGCTGGGCTCTGGGAGGCTGAGGAAAGACTGGGTCCTGGAGAGGGGGTGGGGGACAGGAGGAGGTATGTGATCCGGAAGCCTGGGTCAGAAAGAGACAGAGAGACAGACAGAGACGACAGAGAGACAGAGAAGGAGACAGAGACAGAGAAAGGCAGAGACAGAGAGAGACAGAGACCGGGGGTTGGGAGGGTTCAGGACTCCTGTTTCCCTCAGCCAAGGAAGGGGACTGGGGGAATCTGGATGCCTGGGTCTCTTGAGAGGCCGCAGACGGCGAGAGATCAGAACGCCTGGCGCCCAGAGGGGCCAAGGACTAAGGGTTCAGGATGCCTGGGTCCCCAAGGGATAAGGGACTTGGGGGGCGGGCAATCTGGACGTTTCGGTCGGTACCGGAGGGGCCAGGGACTCCGGGAGAGCGGAGCCCAGTCCCCGAGGGCTGGCTGACTGCTGGGGGGGTGGGGAGGGATAGGGATGTCTGGGTTCTTAAGTGGGCGGGGGCTGGGGTCCCGGATGCTCAAGTCCCCTCCCCCG
>NC_058132.1:16612470-16660364 GCF_016433145.1 Gracilinanus agilis | reverse complement strand
CTTCCTTCCTTCCTTCCTTCCTTCCTTCCTTCCTTCCTTCCTTCCTTCCTTCCTTTCTTTCTCTTAGTATCAATTATAAGACAGAAGAATGACATGGGCCTGAGACTAGATTTGAATTCAGGACCTCCTGTCTCTAGGCCTGGCACTCTGTCTACTATGTTATCTAGCTGCCGTCAAAGTTAACCTTCTGCTCAGTGAGCTCTACTGATTCCTTATTACCTCCAGATACATACATTTCTTAATTACCTGGCCCCTTCATTTCTTCCCAGTCTTCCCACACTTTATTGGCCCCCAGGAACTCTGTCCCATTTACAAGGCTTACTTGCTGTCCTTTGCACATGACATTAGGCTTCCCTGCTTCATACTCTCTACAGGCAGATACTGCCATGCCTGGAATGCACTTCCTCTCTACCTCTGCCTCTTAGATTTCGCCGACTTCCTCAATGGCATAGCTCAAACTTCATCCACTTCAGGAGATCTCTCTTTCTCTCTCTGCCTCCCTTCTTACATGTGCCTGTTCTCTAAGATTATCTTCCATTCACTCTGTACACATATCTTGGACATGTGTAATTATTTACACATTTTATTGGCATAATTGCAAATTATTTCCATCTTCTGCCCCATGAAAATGTGAACTCCTTGAGGGCAGGAAGAAATTTTTTTTTTGCCTTTCTTTGCTGCTTCAGAGCTTGGTATAATGTTGGGTCTTAATAAATGCCTAGTTATTGACTGATGTAAAGTAGACATTCTTGGTCTATTTGGTTTTCCCTGTGTGTATAGCTAGGCTGAACTCTTGGGAGTGGCTGCGGATTGAATATGGGAGCCTCCGTGGCCTTTAGGCTTGATAGAGCATTACCTACAAAGAGGAATGCTTGGGGGAACCTCTCTGTCCATAGACTGGGAGCTCCTCGAGATCCAGGGGCTGTTGTGAGTTTTTGCTTCCCTTTTTTGTCCTCAGAATTGAGCACTTCATAAATGCTAGTTGACAACTGAATGTAGCAAATATTTCTTCCACTGGAATCTTGGGATATGTAATTTCCCATGGGAGGAACAAAGAGCTTTACTGAGTGTTGTTAGGTCCTTTCAGTCAGTCAACTCTTTGTAGCCCTATCTGGAGTTTTCTTGGCAAAGATACTGGAGTGGTTTTTGCTATTTCCTTCTCCTGATCATTTTATGGACGAGGAAACTGACACAAAGTCAGTGACTTGCCTAGGGTCACACAGCTATCAGTATAGCTAGTAATTACTAATAATGAAATAGTAATAATAATGACATGATGATGATGATGATGATGATGGTGATGATGATGATGAAGGCTCCATGGTCTAGTGCTGTGGCAGTTAACCTATGGCACATGTGCTGTAGCCCCAGCACAGAGTTCTCCAGAGTTCATTACTAGAAAGCCAGAGGATAGGGGGCCAGGCTGCTCCCCTCCCCATCTCCACATGAGCCTGAGGACATTTCTCACATCACCCATCCCTCTAAAATTTAGGTTCTCCATCACTAGTCTACATGGCTAGTATCTGAGGCTGGATTTGAACTCACGAAGATGAGTCTTCCCAACTCCAGGTTCAACATTCTATCCACTGCACTATTTAGCTGCCCTTGAGTAGATATCTTGGTAAGTAGACATCTTATTTTATGTCTTGATCATTATTGATAATTATAGAATCTTTAAGTAAAATTGGTTTTTCAGTTATAAATGAATCATATATATTTTTAAATCCTTAGCTTACCTTTAAATCCTTACCAATACTAAGTATTGGTTCCAAGGCAGAAGGCTAATAAGGGGTAGGAATTGGGGTTAAGTGACTTGTCCAGGGTCACACAGCTAGGAAGTATCTAAAGTCAGATTTGAACCCAGGACCTCCCACTTCTGGGTCTGGCTCTCTATATATACTGAGCCAAATAGCTCTGTCTGATCTTTTAAGAATATGTTTTTTACTGTTATCTTTTGTTCTTTTATCATTATCTCAAATATCATTCCCCACCCTGGAGAGCGAAGCCATATGACAAAGAGTAATTTTTAGAGAGAAAAAAAAAAATCAACGCACTGAAAAAGACTGGAAACACATGCAATGCATTACTTCCTACCTTGGTGTTTGTGGGGGCAGTGGGCACCTTCACAAATGTGGACTTCCTACCTTCATGAAGAAGTGGGTAGGGAGTGTCCCCTCATATCTCTTCACTGAAATTCTATTTGATCTTTTAAATTTGGATACATTTTCCTTTTTTTCCCTAAACCTTTACTTTCTGTCTTAAAAATACTTATTGTGTACTGGTTCCAAGGCTTCAGAAGAGAGGTAAGGGCTAGGCAATGGGGGTTAAGTGACTTGCCCAGGGTCACACAGCTAGGAAGTATGTGAAGCCAGATCTGAATCCAAGACCTCCCATCTCTAGGCCTGAAGTTCTATCCACCAAGCTACCTCACTTTCCCCTGATGCATTTACTTCTGATTTTTGTGTATATGGCTCTCTTGTGCCCACCCTCCCCACTCAAGTCATTTGTATTGTTGTGGTTATTGTTCATGTTGGTTTCTTGACTCTGCTGACTTCACTTTGCGTCAGTTCATACAGATTTTCCCAGTCTTCTCTGTATTCATCACACATAATTTCTTACAGCACAGTGAAATTCCATTACATTCATGTACCACTTTGTGTATAGCCATTCGCCAGCTGATGGGCATATACTTTATTTCCAATCTCAGCTATCACAAAAAGTACCGCTGTAAACATTTTTGAGTAAATGGAGAGTATATTGAAGAAGATGGCACTTTAGAACAGGGGTCGGCAACGTATGGCTCTCGAGCCATGTCTGGCTCTTTTGAGGGCCAGATATGGCTCTTTCTGCAGGAGCCATAAAGTCCATTTTTTTTTCAGGCGCTGTTACAGGAGCGGCACTGTGAGCACTGTATGGCTCTCATGAAATTACATTTAAAAAACTGTGGCATTTATGGCTCTCATGGCCAAAAAGGTTGCCGACCCCTCCTTTAGAGGAAATGTCAGACCTGAATCACTGATGCTGGTTCTCAGGGGGTAGTAGCAAAGCAGATGGCAATACCTCTTCTTGAGTGTCACAACCAAATCCATTTCTGATGCCAGGCCCTTTGAGAGTGCCAAGGCTGTTGCTGCTGGGAATGTCTGTAGATGTGGTGCTGAGAAAGGGGTGCTGCCTCCCCTGCAGAAGCTGTGGCTCCGAGTCACAGCTCTAAGAGAGTTGCTTTCTTGGATGGTCACTGCCGTGGTCTGTCTGGGAGCTGGGGTGGTGGTCAGTGAGATGTTGCTCTTTCCAAGGCTTTGGGGCTGACCTCCTCCTTGGTGTTTGCTTCCCCCATAGTGGTTGTGGGTGATGAACTGGAAGTAGGGCTAGTGGTTGAGGGCTGGTTGGGAGGCAGTCATATTCCCAGGTACCTTCCACACTTGGTCCTGGGCTTCTCCACCGGAGTGGGATGGGAGTGGGGTAGTAGTTGAAGTGGGTTAACCCACCTGGCACATACTATGCCTCTTTCTCTTCCTCAGTGTTCCTTGCTGCTTTATCTAGGAAGGCTTCTCTTTATATAGCTTGCTTTGTTAGTATTTGTTTGCATGTTGTTTCCCCCATGAGACTGTAAGCTCTTTGAGGGCAGGGACTGTCACTTGCCTCTTTCTGTATTCCCAACTCCTAGAGTGTTTGGGGGTGTTCAGGGAGGACTAGTACCTCTGGATTGAGCCCTTTTCAGGGCTGCTCAGCCACTTGTGGTGTCCACTTATTACCCAACTCTCACTTGTAGCTCCAAGAAACTATAGCAAGAAACCACCTGGCTTCAGACACTTCTATCTGTTTGACCTGGGCAAGTGACTTAACCCCAATTGCCTAGCTCTTACCACTCTTCTGCCTTAGAATCAATACTTAGTATCAATTCTGACACAGAAAGTGTTTCCAAAAAAAAAAAGGCTATTCATGAAGTTACTTCTAGAAAGTATCCAGTGTAACAAAGTAGATGAGGATAGGACAGCTATTTATTTCCTTTACCAAAAAAGAAATGTTTAAAACCTAAATGTTGCTAAAAACTGAAACACGACTTCTATTATGCTTTCTTGGGAAGTTGTTACTCTTTTTATGAAACAGGAAGTGCTTCATGACTTTACTGAATAGGAATTTCACTTTCACCTTTACTCTGTGATGTCTAAGCAACTCACTCAAGCACCAAATCTTCTGGAAAGCCCGGACATGGCTGGGTCTCCCCTGAGAGATATTTCATGGACTGTGTCCTGCTGGGAAACCAGCACCCAGTCCCAGGAGCTCTGGCCCACTTAGATTCAAGAAGTGGCGACCATGGTTAGAAATATCCATCTTGGAATCACTGTCTACTTGCCTTATTTAGGGAAAAAAACCCACAAAGGAGGGAAGACAGCCAAAGAACTGAGGTCCAGTCTCACACTTACCTTGACACCACATGACCTTGTTGCCATTTAAGTATAGTTGTCGCTGCTGCTTCTAGGAAGAAGTAGAATTTCCTCTTTTCTAACATAAGTCCAGGGAGACTCATCTAGGCCATAAGTCTATCGTTGTTTGGAGATTTGCCCTTGGGATTCTCCCCTCCCTTTAATCTTCAGTCTCTCCTTATCTATCTATGCTGGCTCCTTTCCTGTCCACTACAAACACTCCCAGTTCTCCTTATCCTTAAAAAAAAACAAACAAAAAAAAAAACCCAAACCTAAACTTTCTCTCGGTTTTGCTCTCTCCATATTTCTCCTCCCATTTGCAGTTCTAAGCTCTTAGAAAAGATGATCCACACTCTTTGCCTCCTCCCCATTTTTCACCCCCCCTTCCCCCCCCACCCCCCCAGCCATTTGCCTTCCAGGCTCTACCACTCAACTGAAACACCTCCTTTCAAGACTACTGGTGACTTCCTCATTGATAACTCTATAGTTAATTTATTTATTGTTCCTGACCTGTCTTTGGCTTGGAAGACTGATCACACTGGCATCGGAGGCATTTTCTCTTCCCTATGAAGACACTATTTTCTCCTATTTCTCCTCTTACCTATCTGAACTTCTAATTGGCCTCTCCAACTCAAATTTCTCCCCACTCCAGTCTATCCTCTGTATCCTCAAAAATTCAAGGCTGACCATGTCACCCCTCTGCTCAATAAACTATACTGGTTCCCTATTACTTGTGGGATCCAACTGTGATAATGAGATTAAATCTACCCTGCCCATCTTTAGATTTAATCACCAAAGGTGAAAACATCTTCACTTAACTCAGAGGTCAACTTGTGAGTTAAGTGAAGATGCTTTCACATTTGGCAATTAAATATAAAGATGGGCAGGGTAGATTTAATCTCATTATCACACAACACAGACTTTTTCATTTGGCATTCAGAGCCTTTTATAGCCTGGCTCCAACCTATCTTTCTAGCATTATTTAACATTATCTTCCTTTGTTTCCCATTATTACTCTTTAGGTCAGCCAAAGTCACCTTCATGTACAACTTCCCACCTCCCTTCTGTTTGCTTTTGCAATGACTGCCTCCCTTGTAATGCTCTCCCTCTTCACCTTTGTGAACCTCTTAGACCCCTCAATTTCCTTCAAAGCTCAGGTTAAGCTTTACTTTCTATATAAAACCTACAGATGCTAATGTCCCACCCCCAAATCACCTTGCTTTTATTTCTGTCTGTTTTGTATATAATTATTTTGCTTTTGTGTACATGTTGTCTCTCATCATGGAACCCCCTATGGACAGGAAATGTTTCATTTTTGCCTTATTCTCTCATTCTCCCAAGTTCCTCCTGACTCAGTTCTCTGGTTTTGCCCTCAGAAAGATCAATCCATAGCACAAATGTGGCCCTAGAATCTGAAATTGTGTGTCTGCCACTCAATCCTGGGGAGTGATACAGATCTCTCTGGATATCCAGGAGTGGTTTTCAGGGATCTGACCCTTTGCCAGGAGTTTCATCTTTGGGTCCTGGTCAGATTGATGCCTTCTTGAATCTAGTCAATTCTGAGATCTAGGATTATGCCGTATTAGGGACAGAAAGGTAGTGAGTTCTCTGGCACAGGAGGTATTAGAGCAGAGATGGAAGGAGAATTTGTCAGGATTGTTGTAGGAAGGATTCCTCCGTTGGTTGCTGGATCAACTAAAGGATGAGAGTTTGTTTGAAATTTGTATACCCGACTGTTCCTAGGCTCAGATGAAGAAATGATTGCCAATGGACTGATTTCCAACCATGAGAACTTGGCTGTGCTAAAGAAAGACCTGAACCATGCATCCTGCCCTCAGGACAAGCCCTCCAAGTCTCAGCTCAATCATCACAGAAGCTACTGATCACTTCTTCCTCTCTGGACCCTCTAGACCAGGGTCGGCAACCTTTTTGGCTGTGAGAGCCATAAACACCACATTTTTAAAAATGTAATTCCGTGAGAACCGTACAGTGCTCACAGTGCAGCTCCTGTAACGGCGCCTGAAAAAAAAAATGGACTTTATGGCTCCTGCAGAAAGAGCCAGATCTGGCCCTCAAAAGAGCCAGATATGGCTCGAGAGCCATATGTTGCTGACCCCTGCTCTAGACCTAAGCCTACTTCTTCCTTCTCTGGAAATAGAGAGCCCATTTCATGGGGCTGGTTGTGGATGAGGAAATGATCTTGCCTTGGGCATTTTTTGAGCAGGAAAGAGCCTCAGAAGTCTTCTAATCAAGGCTCCACAAAAACCACGAATTCTAGCTACAATATCTTTAACAAAGATCCCTAGAGCCCCTGCTTGAAGACTGTTTTTGATGGAGACTCATTATTCCCTGCAACAGCTCAATTCCACTTTGGATCAACTATGATTATCAAGGCATTTCCCTCTTTTCACTGCCCTTGAAATATGCTTGTTGTTGTTATTGTTGAGTTGTTTTAGTCATGTCTGACTCTTCATAACCCCATTTGGGGTTTTCTTGGCAAAGATACCAGAGTGATTCATCATTTCCATCTCCAGCTCATTTTACAGATGAAGAAACGGAGGCAGACAAAGATTAAGTGACTTATCCAGAATCACACAGCTAATAAATGTCTGAGACCAGATTTGAACTTGGGGTTATTGTTCTATATACTATAATGTTCCTAGTCCTGCCCTATAGGACCAAATTGTCTCATGTTATTCCAACAATCACTTGAAGACAGCCATTATGTTTCCTCAATAAGTCTTCTCTTCTGTAGGCTAATACACAGGCAGCTCATTCAGCCCTTTATCCTTTAGCAGACTGTCCATGGTTCTTGCCTTTCTGGTTGCTCTCTTCTCTGTATGTTCTACCTTGACAATGTCCTTTTAAGATTACTTTCTGAAGTTAGTCCAATTCTTTTGATATGGGCTGCCCAGGGCTGAGTAACATGGGGCTATAGCTGCCATCTGGAAACTTTGTTATTAATAATGCAATTTAAGGCAAATATTGCCATTGGCAAACTTTGAGCTTGGAGTCCACTAGGACCATCATGTCCTTTTCATGTGAGCTATTGTTAAGTCAAATTGACAAGTGTTTATTAAAAGTCTACTATATACCAGGACCTTTGCTAAGCTGACTAGGGATACAAAGGCTCCCTCCCCCTCACCACCCCCTCAACAAAACCTACTATCATGGAACTCTCAGTCTAAGGAGGAAGAGAGACAATATCCAAACAACCATGTGCAAAAACGAAATATAAACAGGATAAATCAGAGGTAATCAACAGAGAGAAGGAACTAGCATTAAGGAAGGCTGAGAAAGCCCTCTTGCAGAATGTAGAATTTTGGCTGAAACTTGAAGGAAGCTGGGGAACAAAGATGAGGAGGGAGAGAATTTTAGGCATAGGGACAGTCAGAGAACATACATAGAGTCTCTCTAACTGTAGGTGCCCTGGACCCTCTTCTCCTCTTAGGCTACTTTACTTGGTGGCCTCATCCACTTCCATAGATTTAATTTCCATCTCTATGCTGATGATCATTAAATCTGCTGTTTCTAGTCTCTCTGCTCTTTTCCAATCTCTAATCCCCAACTACCCTTCAGACATCTGGAAATGGATGTCTAGTAGACATCTTAAACCCAAAATGTATAAAACATAACTTACTCTCTTCTCACCCCGAAACCTTTCCATGCCTCCCATCTTCCCCATTGCTCTTTTTTTTAAAACCCTTAACTTTAAACCCTTAAGTATTGGCTCCTTGGTGGAACAGTGGCAAGGGTGGGCAATGGGGGTCAACTGACTTGCCCAGGGTCACACAGTTGGGAAGTGTCTGAGGCTGAATTTGAACCTAGGATCTCCCGTCTCTAGGTCTGGCTCTCAATCCACTGAGCTACCCAGCTGCCCCTCTTCCCTATTACTCTTGAGGGAACCCATTCCACCCCCTTAGGCCCATAATCCCTAAAGGGGCCATCTTGAACTCCTAACTATCTCTCACTGTTCCATATCCAATCTGTTGCCCAAACCTATGGACTTTACCTTTAATTTCTTGAACAAACCCCTTTTCTTGGCTATGATTCCAGAAGACCCTCGTTGCTTTATGTTTGTACTATTGCAATAACCTGAAAGTGGATTTGCCTGCTTCAAGTGTCTCCCCACTCCGAACCATTCTCCATTTATCCACTAAAATGATTTTCCTAAAATGCAGATCTGATCATGTCACCTGCACCCCTCAATAAACCCCAGTGGCTCCCTATTGCCTCCAGGGTCAAATAGAAAATGCTCTTTGGTGTTCAAAACCCTTCATAATCTACCCCCCTCCTACCTCTTTAGTCTTTTTGCACCTCTCTCCCCTGCCCCCCTCCAAGTATCCTTTTCGATTTCACTGACATTGGCTTCCTGGCTCTTTGTCACATGAACATGATAATTCATCTCTTCTAGATATTTTTTCTGGCTGTGCCCATGTCTGGAACACTCTCCTTCCTCTGCTCCAAATTGACCTCTCTGGCTGTCTTTAAGTCCCAACTAAAATCCCACCTTCTACAGGAAGCTTTCCCCAACCCCTCTCCAGTCCGGTGCCTTCCTCTTTCAACTACTTTCTATTTACTTACATAGAGTTTGCTTTGTGTATATTTGTTTGTATGTTGACTCCCTCGTTGGATTTTGAGCTCCTTGAAGGTGGGGACTTGCCTTTTGTCTCTTTGTATCTCCAGAACTTAGCAGAGTGCCTGGCACATAGTAGACACTTAGTAAGTGATTATTGATCAATATCGATTGTGTGTGAGGAGAAGCAAAGATGCCGGTGTCACTGGGTTAGAGAGGAATAATGAGTAAGAAGCTACCAAGGCGGGAAAAGAGCTTTAAAAGGGAGGGAGGGCCTTTAAAGGTCAAACAGTGGATTTTCCATTTGAACCTGATAGAGAAGAGGACGTCTGGAGTCAATTGATGGTGGTGGTGGTGGTGATAACGTGGTCAGTCCTGTGATTTGGGGGAATATTACTTTGATGTTGGAATGGAGGATGGGCTGTAATGGAGAGACACTTGAGGCAGGCAGACCCACCAGTAGCTATTGCAGTAGTCTAGGTTTGTGGCAATGAGAGCCTGAACTAGGGTGGTGGCAGTGTTAGAGGGGAAAAGGGGGCACATACCAGAGATATTAAGTATTGGTCACTGATCGGATGCATCCATCTTGTACCTAGACAGTTGATATTTTGAAACAAAGAGCATGATTCTTGGCCTGAGGAAGGAGGCAGACTATGTGTTGGTTGGGATAGGCACTATGAAGGAGTTTGGAGCAATCTCAGTTCTCTCTTTTATTATTTGGGTAACATTGAGTGAGTCATTCAGGCTTCCAGGGTCTAAAGCTGCAAAATAGACAGTGGTCTACATTTTCTATGAAGTTCCTTGCAGTTCTAGCTCCAGATATCTGGGAGGCTCCTGGATTATTCCAGGTCAAGACTTCTGGAGCCTAGGAAGAGGACTCAGGGATATAATGGGAATTATACCACCATAGATGGCAGCTGCATATGGTTAGGACCAGCTATGCTATGTAAGGGGAGGGGAAAGGGATTATGATTTTGTGGACACAGTTCCTTAAAGGGGAGAAGGAGGTAAGCTATGAAGAATTGAAGTCATCTTGGGAACATGAACAAGGTTCCAGAAAAGTGGAGAACCAATGGTGCTTGAGAACAGTGACTCCAGAATTGAGCAGTAGCTCCAGAGCAGTGCCACCTTGGGAATGGTCTGGCTCCAATCCATCCTTTTAATCCTACCCCACTCTTCTTGTTCTCACCTATTTTCCTTCCAGAAAAACTGGATTGCTAGAAGCTTCTTGGTCACATCTTGCCTTCACTTACTCCTGACTGGATGTCAGGGAGAATCCAATGAAAGTGCTGGCTTAACCAGCTATACTCAATAGCTAGAAAAATTCATTGAACCTTCTTGGTCCTCAATTTCTTCCTCTCTTAAGTGGGGGTATGGGATCAGATGATCTTCTTCCCCCACATTCCCAGTTTGGCTATCTATGTTCTATGTCATAAACTCCCTCTTGGTCCTGAAATTCCATTTTAAGTTCTTTTCCAACTCTAACATTCTACGCCCTAAGGGGCTTCCCAGCTAAGAATATATATCTCTTGTTTTAAGTAGCCTTGCCGATCTTATGTTCCAGGTTCCCAGATCCTGCCCACTTCTGAATTCCATGTTCTATTTTTTAAATATGATTGTGTGCAGAGTGAAATGAGCAGAACCAGGAGAACATTATACACAGAGACTGATACACTGTGGTACAATTTCTCTACCAGCAGCAATGCAAGGATCCAGAGCAAGGCTGAGGGACTTATGAGAAAGAAAACTAGCCACAGGAAGAACTGTGGGAGGAGAAACACAGAAGAAAAACAACTGCTTGGACACATGGGCTGGTGGGGATACTATTGGGGATGTAGACACTAAACAATAACTCTAGTCCAACTATTAATATGGAATTAGGTCTTGATCAATGATACATGTAAAACCCAGTGGAATTGTGCATCGGCTAAGGGGGGTTAGGGGAGTTTGGGGGAGGGAAAGAACATGAAATATGTAACTAGGGGAATCAAAATAAAAACTTGAAAAAAATAAAAAAATAAATATGATTGTGTCCTCCAATCCTCCCCCCCAAATGTTTTACAATGGGACTAAGGGACTAAGAAATAGCTACTTGAGGTGTTGCTGTAGCTGGGCAAGCCAGTAGCTGAGACTCCAAGCTCTCAGGCTAAGGTAACTGCTCATGTGTGGACAGGAACTAGCTGTCCTTAAGGAGTCCCAAGTCCTTTGCAGTCCTTTGATACATGCATGGATAGTTCTTACGTGGTCCTCACATCCCCTCCAGCCTTTCTCTGTTTGTCTATATTTAATGTTTAATATGTTTAATTCCACCATCATTCACAGCTTGCTTGGTTTGTGGATGACATCCCCTCTCTGAACCGCATGGTCTTGCCTCCCATCTCTAATTTCTCTTCTCTCCTTTCTTATCTTTCTCATTTCTCTTTCCTTCTTTTTTCATATCTCTCTCTCTCCCTCACTCCCTCTCTCTCTTCCTCTGTCTCTCTTCCTTTGTCTCTGTCTCTGTCTCTCCATCCTATCCTCATCATGACCCTGAGAAGAGCCCTCAATCCCAGATAGACCAGAGGACATTTCTTGGTAGGCTTCTGGAGCTATGGGGATGCTCCAGGGTGGGGTCTGCATTCTGGGCTCCCCCACCCTTTTCTTTTGCAGCTCTGACTTTTTACTGTCATCACAAAGAGAAGCACACCCAAAGGCATTGTGCCATGCACTACTGGGCCTAGGAGAAGGAAGGGATAAATCATTTCCCAGAGCTCTAGGTCCCCCTGTCTTTTGTGTAGCTGGAGATGGCTTTTCACCTCCTCCCCAGGAGGGAGCTAGGTGGCAGGTCTCTTCCTGATGAACTGTCCATGTGATCAGATGCCTTTAAGGGAGGGGCTGGAATGAGATGGGAGAGGGAATCCCCACCCGGCCCTCCTTCCCTCAGGTCCTGACCTCTGGTGACTCAGGAGCATTTTTAGCTTCTTTCTCCAAACCCACAGGGATTTTGTTTTTAAAATGCCCCACTCCCAGGCTCAGAAAACCCCGCCGATGTTCACTAGCCATGCCAGAGCTCTATTCTTTCCTGGATCGTTTGATCCAGGAAATTGCAGGGGGAAAACCCAAGCTGCTCCAGCCAAGGGTTACATAAGGTCCCTCCCTGCTCTCACATTCTGGGTTTGAAGGACCCTCCCAGCTTTGACTCTCTAAAGAGCTTCCTGGATCTGCTGCTATTCCATGTGCTAAGTTCTAAGGCTTTTCCAACTCTATTCAATTTAGCCCTTCATTTCCCTTCTCTTTCACTCTCTGGCTATTCACTGGCCCCGCCCTCTTCTCTGTCTCCATGTCTCTTTGAGCAAGCCCACATCTTCCTTTGATCCAATGGCCCCCTCTAGTGACCACCATGTCTCTCTTCTCTTTGAGAGCTCGGTTTCTAGTGGCATCCTAGGATCACAGCTCTAAATGAGCCAGAAGAGAACTCAGACATCATAGTCCAACCCTCCCTTCCCGTCCCATTTTACAAAGCAAGAAACTGGAGCCCCGGAAAGTGAGAGGACTTGCTCCAGATCTCACAGCTAATAAAGCTCTCAAGAGGCAAGATTTGAACATGGAATCCAGGGTTCTTTTTACTGTACCACCTCCAATCTTGCTCACCCCAGTATATTCCCAATTCTTCCCATTGCTACTAAATTCTCTGAGAATATTTCCTGCGTACCTTAGATGTATGTTCCAACTATTCTCACAAGGAAAGTCACTATTTCTTGGAGATTTTATATCTGGGCTTCTCTCTCCACTAACCCTAACCCTAACCCTAATCCTAACCCTAACCCTAACCCTAACCCTAACATTACCCCAACCCTAACCCTAATCCTAACCCTAACTCTAACATACATTGAAACTTGTGCTTTCCAAAGTTACTGGGGATCTTAAAGCCATGTTTTTCATACTTACCCTCCTTGACCCTTTTGTGGTTTTTGACACTTCCAACTACTGCTTCCACTTTCTTCCCCCTTACCTTTAGAAACATGACATTCTTCTCCCTCTCCTCTTCTCTTTCTTCATCTCCTTTTTCAATTAATCAATCAAGCAACATTTGTCAAAGCTATTATTAATAAATAATAATATAAATAATAAAATAAAACATATGTATATTTTATATATGATTTATATAAAATATACAATAATAAACTAATTAAAATAATTAAAAATACATTATTAATAAAGCACCTATGTGCCAGACACTGAGCTAAGCTCAGTACTAAACTCCTTTTGTGTATTTATCAAGGGTATTCCTCTGTCCATCTTCTCTCTCTCTCTCTCTCTCTCTCTCTCTCTCTCTCTCTCTCCCCCCTCTCCATCTCTCTCCCTCTCTCTTTCTCTCTCTTGCTTTCTCTCTGTCTCTGTCTCTCTGTTGCTGTCTCTCTGTCTGTCTCTTTGTCTCTGTCTCTCTGACTCTTTCTTTCATTTCTCTAATTCAATAAGTTGCTAACACCTGTTTATCCCACCTCTGAAACATCCTTTCTGTGAGCTCTTTCCTTTCTATTTCCCCTGCTAGCATCCTGTGATAGATCTTCACACTCTCATCTGCTTGGACTGGCATATGATTCTCTCTGTCTCTGTCTTTGTCTCTGTCTCTCTCATTCTCACCCTTACCCTCACCTTCTGTCTAGCATCAATTCTAAGACAGAAAAGTGGCAAGGGCTCAGCAATTGGGGTTAAATGACTTGCTCAGGGTCACACAGTTAGGAAGTGTCTGAGACCACAAGAGCCTCTTAAAAGATCTCCGTGATTCAGTTTATGCAGGTCTTCCTATGCAATCGCCCATTCCACCATTTCTTTGATACACTGACATCCCTATACCATAATTGGTTTAGCCATTCCCTCAATGTTGGGAATACAGCAGGCCCTCTTTGTCTTTTTGGTGGACTCAACATACAACATTGTGAGTTATAATTGTCTGTATCTCTACGAGATTGGAAACACCAAAAAGGCAGGCTCAGATTTAAATTCTGCAGCACTGCCTAACACAGTTCTCTGCACACAGTAGGCACTGCATTAGCATTTTTAGGAAGAGAGGCTGTCTGGCATAGTGTCAAGAGAGCCAGTTTCCTGGCCAGAAAGACCTGAATGCAAATCTTGCTTCTGATACTTCTTGGCTATGTGCCCCTGGATGAGTTATTGGACTTCTCAGTGCTCTAGGCAATGTTCTAATAATGATAAACTAGCTTTATAGAGTGCTTTAACGTCTTCAAAATACTTTACAAATATTGTCTCCTTTATTCTCCCAGTAATCCTGGGAGGTAGGTGCTATTATTAACCCCATTTTACAAATAAGGAAACTGAGACAGGCAGTGGTTAAGTGACTTGCCCAGGGTCACACAGCTAGTAAGTGTCTGAGTCTGGGATTGAACTCAGGTCTTCCTGGCTCTGTGCCCAGGCTATAAATTGCAGAGAACGTGTTGACTTGCACTGTTAGGAGCTTCCTCACTAGAAAGTTTCTTATATTAGTGAAATCGCAGGTCCAGTCCCTACCTGATACCCCTGTCATGGTATCAGAGACCAAGAGCTGGACAGGGCTTGAGCCACTGGTGTCTTTTTAAAAAATTTCTTAAAAAATTTTTTTTAAACATTAATATCTTTTATTTTATATATATCTCCTTCTATATTAATTTTATTTGTTACAGGGCTAGGCAATGGGGGTCAAGTGACTTGCCCAGGGTCACACAGATAGGAAGTGTCTGAGGCCAAATTTGAACCCAGGACCTCCCGTCTCTAGGCCTGGCTCTCCATCCACTGAGCCATCCAGCTGCCCCCAGTGGTGTCTTCTTGGTCTCTGTTCTCCTTGACTTCTGCAATCTGAGTTTTCCTACTCCAGCTGGTGAGGGACAGGCATGTGATGTTTTAGTTTATTAAACTAAAAAAAAAAACCAAAAAACTCATTGCTTTTGGGACTACTGGGTGGCTCAGTGGATAGAGAGCCAGGCCTGGAGACGGGAGGTCCTGTGTTCAAATCTGACCTCAGTCAGGTCCTAGTTGGGGGGCCCTGGACAAATCACTTAACCACATTTGCCCTAGGCCATGCCCCTCTTCTGCCTTGGAACTGATTGATATTCGAAGACAGAAAGTAAGGGTTTGTTTTTTGTTTTTTATTTGAAAAATAGCATCCTTGGCTGGCTCTTACGCTTTGGCCTGGCCTCCTTGACCCTTTGGTTGGAGACTCCATTCCCTGCCTCGTTTAGAGGACCTGTTTTTTTTTTTTTTTCTTTTTCTTTTTTTTTTTTTTTTTTTAAATTTTAAACCCTTAACTTCTGTGCATTGACTCATAGGTGGAAGATTGGCAAGGGTGGGCAATGGGGGTCAAGTGACTTGCCCAGGGTCACACAGCTGGGAAGTGTCTGAGGCCGGATTTGAACCCAGGACCTCCCATCTCTAGGCCTGGCTCTCAATCCACTGAGCTACCCAGCTGCCCCTAGAGGACCTGTTTTTCAGGGACACTTGGTCCAAGTTGGGGGGCAGGGAAAGGGGCAGCGTCCTCGGGCCCCCAGAGGGCATTGAGGCAGAGTCCAGGCTCTGTCTGACTGCAAATCTTCTTATTCTTTCCTATTTGATGAGCAGCCTCGGAATGACTCCTCACTTAAGTGGGGAGCACGTTTTTCTTTAGAATAGCTTTCCTTGCAGAGGATTTTCTCCTCTGTGTTTAAGTTTGAGGGCCGAGGGAAGCCGGGACCTTGATTTTGATGATGTAGCCAGTTCCAGACGAGGACGCTCCTGCCAAAGCAGTCTGGCCACTTCTCTGGACGGCAGGTCTCGGAGAGTCGTCTGGAGGTCCGAGAGGCCAGAAGACTCCCAAGTTAGGCCACGCCAGTGTCGGGGCGTGGAGTCGGGCCTTCCTTCCTGGGAAGCCCAGTTTTCCATGCCCTGCACCGTGCTGAAGGTGGCCGTCTTTTTCCTGATCCAGAGCCAACGCCTGCCTCTCCGGGGCTGCCGCCGACTTGTTCCTAGTTCTGCTCCGGGCTGGCCTCTGGGGCGGGCGCCATGGCCAGGACGAGGCCTGCTCTCAGGGCTTCCTTGAAAACAAGCCAGGTTTGGCCCCTGGGTTTCTGGCCGCACTCGAATTGGACCCCATTTCAGCGGCAGTGAGACCCCCCTCCTGGCTTCAGGCCGACTTCCCACGCTGCATCTCTGTCTCACGGGGCACCACAACGTCGCCTTCCAAGGATGGAGCCACCTTAGATTTTATCCCTCTCAGAGCCCCCCAGGACCCCGAGAGAGCCTCCCGTCGCTCGAGGGAAGGCGAGGGGATCTTTCCAGAGGCCCGCGCCAGAGGAGACGGGGAGAAGAGGGACCCCTTGGCAGGTGACTTCTGGTTTTTTGGGGTACAGCATGAGTGAAAGGCAACTGGGGGGGTGCAACGGCCAGAGCTTGTATAATTAAAAAATCTTGTACCCTTGGACTTCATCTCCCAGCATCCCTTTCTCTGTGCCCCGACATTTGCTTCTTCATGTGATGTTTATAAGTTTGCTGTAAGCCGTGTCCGCTCTCTTCTCCCACATGCGCAGCTGAGTTAGCGCCCTTCTTACTCTAGCTTTTTATTTTAGTTATTATTAATAAACCCTATTACATAGAATACTTAGAGATATTGTATATTAATTTTTAATCTCACAAGCTCCAGGCTTTGAGACAGGAATACCTGAGTTCAAATCCAGCCTCAGACATTTACTGGTTGTGTGACCCTGGGCGAGTCACTTAACCTTGTATGCCTCCATTTCCTCAGTCATAAAATGAGCTGGAGAAGGAAACGGCAAGACACTCTAGTATCTTTGCCAAGAAAATACCAAACGGGGGGGCAGCTGGGTAGCTCAGTGGATTGAGAGTCAGGCCTAGAGACAGGAGGTCCTAGGTTCAAATCTGACCTCAGCCACTTCCCAGCTGTGTGACCTTGGGCAAGTCTCTTGACCCCCATTGCCTACCCTTACTGCTCTTCTGCCTTAGAGCCAATACACAGCATTGACTCCAAGACGGAAGGTAAGGATTTAAGAAAAAAAAAAAAAAAAAAAAAAGATAATCGGGGGCAGCTGGGTAGCTCAGTGGATTGAGAGCCAGGCCTAAAGACGGGAGGTCCTGGGTTCAAATCCGGCCTCAGACACTTCCCAGCTGTGTGACCCTGGGCAAGTCACTTGACCCCCATTGCCCACCCTTACCACTCTTCCACCTAGGAGCCAATACACAGAAGTGAAGGGTTTAAAAATGTTAAAAAAAGAAAAGAAAAGAAAATACCAAACGGGGTCATGAAAAAGAGGAGAAAAGGCTAAACAACCACCACAATATGAATAAACATTCTCACTCAAGAGGATCAAAGACATTCTTGCCTAGATTTCCTTGATAGTTAACACAGAGGTTTGGAGAGATAGGATAGGGGCAGCTAAGTGGCTCAGTGGGAATAGAGCCAGACCTTGAGTTGGAAGGTCTTAGATTCAAATGTAGCCTCAGCTGTGTGACCCTGGGCGAGTCACTTAACCTCATTTGCTTTTCCCTGACCGCTCTTCTGCCTTGGAACCAATACTCAATGCTGATTCTAAAATGGAAGGTAAAGGTTTAAAAAAAAATAATTAACTCACTCCGACTGTCTCATACGCTCCCCATTGCAGTGATTCCAAACCCCTGGATGCGGAAGAACAAATCCATTTCCTCTCTCCACCTGTCCATTCTCTTACTCCATTTGGCCCCTGCCTACTCCTGCAGGGTCCCGCTCTACATCTGCCTACTTCCTGGGCCACTGGAACGAAGAACTTCCTTTAGTCGGAGACCTTTTCTTCTCTTACTCCTTTCATTTCTCCCCTCACCCACTGAGACCGAGGCTACTACTTCCCTTGGCGCTCTTTCTAATGAATACTGGCTCTGCTTTCTCTTGTATCGCCCGGCTCTCCAGGCTCTCCTTGTTCCCCGTGGCTACCCTGAGACTCTTTGTCCACATCTATTATTCAGCAACCTTCCCTCCTTTGAGGATCCCAATCCAAATCTGTCGCTCAGTCCGCTTCATACTGGTTGTTACCAACTCTTGGGATGTTCTCCTTCCTTTATCAGAGGATTCAGTGTCTGACTCCCTGTTTCTCTCTCCTCCCCATCTCCCCCTTTTATACTATGTTTTGGTCACATCTCACTCTTCCTGACGCCATTTGGGATTTTCTTGGCAAAGATGCTGCAGCGATTTGCCATATCCTTCTCCAGCCTTCATCCTAGGGGTCTTAACACACACACACATAGTCTTCTTATCTTCATTTCACCTCAGCTATATGTAGATATGATCATATCCTTAACCTTGCCATCACCTTCAAGGCTACCAACATCTACAGTTCAAATCTAACATTAGACGCCAGCTTTGTGACCCTGGGAAAGTCACTTTTGGCCTCAGTTTCCTCAGTTGTAAAATGGGGCTAAAAATAACACTTACCTCGTAGAGTGGTAATGAAGATGAAATGAGGAAATATTTGTACAAGGCATTTAATACAATGCATGACATACAGTAGGTGCTATATAAATGCTTACCCATCCTTGCCTGTAAGTGCTCTACTTCCTTGCTCATAAACTCTGAAATTACTTTCTTTAAACATAGTCATTTGTAATTCCGTATTTATCTCTGCCTTCTGATTCCCTGTTCCTCACAATGACCTCGAATGGCGAGCAGCTCTGTAGTTCAGTGGACTCAGAACCAGGCCTAGTTCAAATCTGACCTCAGACACTTCCTAGCTGTGCAACCCTGGGCAAGTCCCTTGACCTCTATTGCCTAGCCCCAGCTCTTACTGCTCTTCTGCTTTGGAACCAACACACTATATTGATTCTAAGAAGAAGATATGGGTTAAAAAAATCCCAGTAGCCTCCAAAGCCTCTCTCCTTCCTTCCTTTCCCAGGCCATTACCCCTGCCCTGGCTATACTCCCTTCTTTCCTATCTTTACCCTTGGTAAACCATTTCAACCCTCCACCATCCCTTTCCTCTCTTGTCCCATCCCCTGCCAACCTTGAACCTTGGATCTCTCCCATCTTCCCTCCTATTCACAAGTGATCAAATGGCATTGGAAAAAATAATGCAACTGTGCTGATGGGATCTATTACAAGTTTATGTTCACTCATCTCAACTGAACTGAACCGATAATTAATTTGGGGAATTGTGAATTGAGGCAGGCACGTCCAGTTCTTTGGGTACTCAGTGGGAAAGACCCCAATGGCGTTGGGAAGTGAGGCTGCCATCACACTTGGGTAAGGTGCAGAGTGGGTAGCAAAAAGTGAGCACAGGAAATACAAGCATCAAAAAGGAGGCGGTACAGAGGTAGAGGGCACAGGGATGGTGAAAGAAGGCAGGCAGTGATGGGGAAGAGCAGGAGGAGGAGGAGGAGGAGAGGAACAGAACATCACTCATGTGACCATGGGAACATTTGGCAGCATGGACCCCATGGAGATGGAAGAGGGCTTGGGGGGCAAGAGTTTGAGGTCTCAATTTTATTGTTTTTTTTGGAGAGAGCAGACTAGCTTTTATCCATGCCACCTTGGGGTTAGCTCATTAGTCAATTTATGTCAAGGTTGTTAAAGTTTAAAACTTTAAAGTCAGCATATGCTCATGGCACATGAGAGTATTCCGAAACTCTCAACTGCCAGCCCAGTCATTCAAGGTGGCATCCATCTTGTCCCAGATAATGATTTTAACACATGTCATCTCAAAATGATCGGTGGCATTCGGTGTTCTGTTGACCTTACTGTGGATGCGTGGAATTTGTCTGAGATCTACAGATCGTAGGATCAAAAACTCTGGACATCGAGCCTGGATGACTTCTGATTCTTCACATGTGTGATTTGTGATTACCATATGGTTCGATTAGTAAATTATGTTCCTCTGATCTTTGGGATGGTTTGTATGTGATGTCTGGGTTCCTGCTATTGCTACTTTATCCTGGCTACTTAGAAACTTACTCTCTAAACTGTCTAGAAAGGTGGCGGCGGCCAGGGGAACCAGGACAAGATACAATTTTAACATATGGGCTCTCACTGCAGCAAGGCAATCCTTTTCTCTTTCATTGAACCCCTTTCTCATTGACTACAAGCTCGATTCCATAGCCTTTCATTTCTCCTCAATCCCACACTTTCCCTCCCTTCTTGGTTGAACCGTGACTCATAACGCACCAAAAAGATTGGGGCCATCTGCCAAGTGTTCCCTCTTCTCCCCTTCTCCTTGCCTCACATATCTCTCTGAAATCATCCTTCTGTTCAGATCAAGAGGCTGCCCTCCTCCTTGCGAAGGCCAGTTTCTCTCCAGGCAGCCTTGGTTCCATAGCTTCCTATCTTCTTCATTTCATTGTTGCAAAGTAGTCCTCATTAGTTTTTTTTTTTTTTTTTAAATTTTAAACCCTTAACTTCTGTGTATTGGCTCCTTGGTGGAAGAGTGGTAAGGGTGGGTAATGGGGGTCAAGTGACTTGCCCAGGGTCACACAGCTGGGAAGTGTCTGAGGCCAGATTTGAACCTAGGACCTCCTGTCTCTAGGCCTGGCTCTCAATCCACTGAGCTACCCGGCTGCCCCCTCATTAATTTTTGAAGTTCAATTGCACTCCATCTATTGGCGTCTTCCCAGCTGCCTACAAATATTCCAGTGTCCTCCCCGCCTGCCATTCTCAAAAACCCACACTTGTGCCAGCATGCTCTGCTAGCTGTTCTATTTCTTGCCTGTCATAGATGCCTTTCTAATCTGTGTGTGACACGCCTATACACACACACACACACACACACACACATTTATGGAACTATAAGTATGCTTTTCTATATTTGATGCCTTTACTTCCTCTATTTGAAACTTTCTGCAATCTGGCTGCTGACCTCATCACTCCACTAAAAGTGCCCTCTCCACACTTACCAATTGTTTAGTCATTTTCAGGCTTGTCCAACTCTCCTTGACCCCATTTGGGGTTTTCTGGGCAGAGATCTTGGAGTGGTTGGCCATTTCCTTCCCCAGCTCATTTGATAGATGAGGAAAATAGGGCAAACAGGGTGAAATGTCTTGCCTGGGATTACACAGCTAGGAAGTATCTGAATCCAGATTTGAACTCAGTTCTTCTGGACACCAGGCTCAACACTGTATCCCTTGTACCATTTAGCTGTCCATGAAGTTATCTGTAATGACCTCTCTTTCTCTTGCTCTGTCTGTCTGTCTGTCTGTCTGTCTGTCTGCCTGTATGTCTTTCTCTCTGACTCTCTCTCTCTTTTTTAAAAGCCTTACATTCCATTTTAGAAACAATACTGTATGTTGGTTCCAAGGCAGAGGAGCAGTAAGGACTAGACAAGAGGTTAAGTGACTTGCCCAAGGTCATACAACTAGGAAGTGCCTGAGGCCAGACTAATGATCTTTCAATTGCCAAATCTCATGCATTTTTCTCAATCGTCATGCTATTTGTGCTCTGAGCAGCTTCAGACACCATTGAATAGACTCTTCTCTAATTTTTCATGGCATTGCTCTCTTCTGGTACTCTCATGTGTCCTGTCACTCTTTGGTCTTCTTTCCTGGTTCTTCATCCCTGCCATGTACCCTAGCTTTGGGTATCACTCAAGTTCTGTCCTTAGCCTGCCCCTCTTTTTTTTTTAAACCCTTACCCTCGGTCTTAGAGTCTATACTAAGCATCAGCTCTAAGCCCAAGAAGCAGTAAGGGATGGGCAAATGGGGTTAGCTCACTTGCCCAGGTCACACACTGAGGAAGTATCTGAGGTCACATTTGAACCCAGGACCTCCTAACTCCAGGTTTGGCTCTCTATCCACTGAGTTAGCTAGTTGTCCCAGGTCTCCTCTTTTCACTCAGTAATCTCATCCTTTTCCTTGGGTTCAATGATCATTGCTATGCAGATCTGTATCTCCATCCCTAGCATCCCAAATCATCAACTGCCTCTTGGACATTTTGAACTGGCTGGGCTGTAGGCATCTTAAACTCAATATACCTAACACCGACTCATCTTTTCCCCTAAGCCCTCTTTATGCCACTTTATGCTTTCTTTCCTACCACTCTCTCTGGTTGCCCAATCCCATCATTCCCTGAGACTTGAAATCTCAGCATCTTCCTTGACTCCTCTCTTGCATTCATATATCAATATAATCTATAATCAATATGTATCAATATATAATTGATATTGTAATAATATATCTATAATAAATCATCATTATATAATCAATATGATTAATCTGATGTCAGATTTTTGGCCTTTCTACCTTTGTAACATGTCTATTCATGTCTTTTTTTTCTCCACACAAATATCCACTACTTTCGCTTAAACAATCTTCCGTCTTATCCCCTCTCTCCTGAGGCAATAGCATTCAAACCAGTCTCCATGCTTCCCATTCTCTTCCTACCACAGACTATAGCCATTCATTCAGCTGTCAAAGTGATTTTCCTGAAGTACATTTACTCCAAATTCCAATGGTTTAAAATTTTTACTTCTAGGATCAATTAGAAAATCTTTTTGTTTATCCATTTGTAATAAAGCCCTTCACAGTCCATGTGCCCTCACACTTTACTCTCCTCCACCCTCCATGATTCAGTCATACTGGACTATTTTCTCATGTTGCTGTTCATTTGTGTCCAACTGGGATCCTATTTGGGGGTTTTCTTAGCAAAGATACTGGAGTAGGTTGTCATGTCCTTCTCCAGCTCACTTTACAGATAAGGAAACTGAGGCCAACAGGGTTAAGTGACTCCTCCAGGGTCACACAGTTGGAAATGTTTGAGACCTGACTTGAACTTTGGAAGAGTTTTTTTTAAACCCTTACCTTCCATCTGACCCCACACACTTCCTAGCTGTGTGACCCTGGGCAAGTCACTTAACTCTTATTGCCTAGCCCTTACTGCTCTTCTGCCTTAGAACCAATACCCAGTATTGATTCTAAGACAGAAGGTAAGGGTTAAAAAAAAGTCAAGAGACATGACCAAAAGACCACCTTTCCCAGAAGTGTGGGAGTTCCCATTAGCCATCCAAATGGCTCACACCACCTTTTCTAGCACAGTGCTTCTTCAACAAACAGAAGAACATCTTTTCTTCCCCTTTGAAATGTTGTGGCTTAGTGCTTTCTGCGGCAATCAGAGTGCTGTCTTCCAGGCTTGGGGGAGAAAGAGGAGCAAAGGAAAAGTTTTTTTTCCCACCTACTCAGACATGGTCTTTACTCAAGGTGACTTAAATGATGACCAGAGGTGTTATGGGATCTGAAAAGAATCTCCTCCTCCCTGTTCCATCGTGGTCCTTTGCTAAGTGGGATCCCAAGGCTGATTTGTACCAGAGTGAGGCTAGAGACCATAGGCAATGGGTTAAAAGAAATTTCAGCCTATAACTTGGATAAAGATTTGGAGGAGTGTTATGATGATAATAACAGATAATTTTGAGAAGCAGATAATGTGTCTGGGCCAAACAGAGCTTCAAGTCAAGAGCCAGAGATTGACAGGCTTCAGTGAGGAAAGGAGGGGGCTAAACACTCCTGGCTCTCAAACCCCTCCCCCCTAAACAGTTGCTGGTTTCAGTTGGTAATGGAGACAGGAATGAGATTCTTCAGGTAAGTATCTGTTATGGCTGAAACCCCAATGATGTTCCTTTTCTTTAATTTATATTCCTCTCCGGTCAGTTAGATGAGTATATAGAAGCTAGCTATCTAACTGTTGAGGACGGAGAAGATCTTCTTAAACTGGCAGCAGACAGGATTCAAACTAGATGTCCAGACTGAGTTGTGAGTATCCTCCCAAATAATTATCAGGCACAGTTTTGAAGGTAAAGCTTATATTAAGTAATAACAAGGGAAATTAGAGAGGCTAATGAAGGTTTTAGGATAATGAAAGGTGACCCTTAACTGTGAGATTGAAGCTGTCCTTCCCCCTCTCCTCACAGGAGGGGATGAAGGCACCTAACTGAACTTGTTAGATAATTTATATATCTAATCACTAAATCACTAGGTAATTATATATTGATATTAATGAAGAATAATATTAACAAACAGGCTAACCCTATGAGTAGAAACCACTAGCTTATGCTACAATGGCCACCTCAGGTGAACCCTAAGTCTGGAGTAGTAAACAGAGTGTCTGCTCACTTCAACCTCCACCAAGTAACTGTCTCAAACCCTTATCAACTGCCCCCTCACCCAAAGTTCTCCAGAGGGGTCCCTTGGAATTCTGGGTGAGGCTATCCCTGTACCTTTGCAGGGATTCCATGCTTTGCATCTCCACATAACAGGAGCTAGCCCCAGTGTTCGAAGTCAATCTTCAGTGCTCAAGGGCTATAATAGAAGCCAACTGGCTGACTGAGTTTAGTACCCTTCCTCTGACACTTACTGGCTGTGTGTCCATGAGCAAGTCACTCAAACTCTCTGGGCCTCAATTTCCCCATTTGTAAAATGGAAACTGCACCCTAGATTTACCTATAATACCGTACAATTCTAAAGCTATGCTCTTCGGATTCTTTCCAAAAGGAGCTGCTATGCCGGTGATGGCCAGCAGATGGCAGCAGTGCAGCACAGCAACCCAATAGAGCCTCCAACAGCCTGATAGCATCACCAGAGGACACGAGGGGTTCTGGCCACTGGAATCTTGAGTAGTTCTGGCCACTCGTGCTCCCTGACTGCATCTGAGTCCCTTTGTGTGTGGGCTTTGGCGGGGTGGGGGGGGTATTCCTTGAGAGTTTTCTCTTCTCCATTGCTAGTAGGGCAGCATTTCTTGTAGCCACCCCCTCCTCTCCCCTTACATCACCCCACCCTGGTTCAGGCCACCATGATCTCATTCTTGGACTCTCCTAATATCCCCATGGTTGGTCTGCTCACCTTAAGTCTCTCTCCTCTCCAGCTTATCCTCTAGTCACCCACTGAAGTGATTTTCTTAAGCCCAGTTCCAACCATGTCAACTCCTACTCAATGAACCTCAGTGGCTCCCTACTGCCTCAGAGATCAAGTAAAGTCCTCTGCTTGGCATTAAGAGCCCTGAATAACCTGGCTTCTTGCCACCTTTCTGGCACTACACTTCATTTCCCTTCACATACTTAGGGTAGAGTGTGACGTTGGAATCCTTGCTATTCCTGGCACAAGACAATCTATTTCTCAACTCCCAGAATTGCCACTGACTTTCTTTCCCTCCTCCTAGCATTGTTTTTCTCCCTCATCCTGGGCTCCTGGCTTCCCCAGCTTCTTTCAAATCGCTGTTAAAATCCCACTGTAAGAGGACTTTTCCTAGTCCCCCTTATACCTAGTGCCTCTCTCTGAGATTACCTCAATTTGTCCAGTATATATCTTTTTTTTAACCCTTATTTTATGTCTTAGAATCAATACTGTATATTGGTTCCAAGGCAGAAGAGCAGTAAGAACTAGGCAATGGGGGTTAAGTGACTTGACCAGGGTCATGCAGCTAGTTTTTTTTAAAAACCCTTACTTCCTGTCTTAGAATCAATAATGTGTATTGGTTCCAAGGCAGAAGAGTGACAAGGGCTAGGCAATGGGGGTTAAGTTACTTGCCCAGGGACACACAGTAGGAAGTGTCTGAATCTAGTTTTGAACCCAGGACCTCCTGTCTCTAGGTCTGGCTGTATATATCTTAAAAATTTTTTGACTTAAAATTTTAAAAAATTACATGTAGAAACAATAAAAAAAATAAAATCCTTACCTTCTGTCTTAGAATTGATATTAAGTATTGGTTCCAAGGCAGAAGAGTGGTAAGGACTAGGCAATGGGGGTCAAATGATTTGCCCAGGGTCACACAGCTGTAGAAACAATTTTTGACAATTGTTATATGACATTTTGTGATTCAGATTCTCTCCCTTCCTCCCTCCCCAAGGTGGTAAATAGGCTGATATAAGCTATATCAGTGCTTTCAGGCAATACACATTTCCATATTCCTCATGCTGCGACAGAAGACACAAATCACATACACTAAAAAGCTTATGAAGGAAATAGAGTGAAAGATGGTGTGTATTGATCTGCAGTCATGTCTTGCATATTTCTTGATTTCATCTGGTTGTTTTCATGTTGTCACCCCTATTAGACCATGAGCTTCTTGAGGGCAGGAATGATTTTGTCTTTCTTTGATTCTTTAGCTCTTAGAATGGTGGCTGGCACATAATAAGTGCTTAAATGCTTGATGACAGACTGGGGAGAAAGTATCCCTGAGGGTAAAGGGGGAATCTTTCTTGTTAATGATTTTGCTGCACTGTCGGATTAATTTTAAAATTTTGTTTGCTTGAACTCATTTGCTCTTTGATCGACATGGTAATGGTGTCAAGTCAGTTGGACCCAATGAAGCGCCCCAACTCGATGTAGCTTTGGGAGCCCTCTTGAGTGAGTAGAGGGCAAGTGCTATAGAAGCATACCATGTCCAAAGTGTTGCCCTGATCTATACCAGATGGGAATGTCTGATTTGTCACATGTTTATTTGGGTTTATGCTCTAGGGTTTTGGTTTTAAAAGATTACTCACTTAAAAAATGAATAATATGGAAATATGATACATGTATAACCCAGAAGGAATTGCTTGCTAACTCTGGGAGGAGAGAGAGGAGACAATTTGGATCATAGAACTTTGGGAAACTTGTGTGGAAATTTGTTATTAAAATAAAACAATTAAAAAAAAAAGAAAAAAGATACTAAATTATACCTTACCAAAAAAAAGTTCAAAGACAGTTTCCCAGTTTCATGCAATAACAATTTTGCACATATGTTTTCAGAAATTATAAGATCCAAATTGGCTCCCTCTCTCTCTCCAGATGTCCAGTTAGCTTTCCTATCCAGATGTCTAGATAACTTTCCCATCCAGATGCTCTATCCAGATGTCCAGCTAGCTTTCCTATCCACATGTTTAGGTAACTTTCCCATACAGATTTCTATTCATATATCCAGCTAGCTTTCCCATTCAGATGTTCTATCCAGATGTCCAGATAGCTTTCCTATCCAGATGTTCTATCCAGATGTCCAGATAGCTTTCCTATCTATGGGTAGCACCGTTGCTTCTTATCTCAGCCAGCTTCTTCATGGGACATGTGAAGTCAGAGGCCACCACTACTCCTCCCAATATGCCTTATATAGTAATGATTCACAGATCAGCAGGTCAACAAAGGTCGAAGGCCTCCACCATTCACCATCTGGACATGCCTTCTATGGTTGCTAGACTTTCCCCTTACTTGAGGAGGTACACCCAAATGCCAAATGCTAGCTTATAGAGAGTTAGGGTAAAAACAAAAACAAAAGCAAATTAGCTTTACTTAATCCAGTTATATTATGAAACATAATGACTATATTCTATTAACCACTAACCAATCATCATCCCAGATGAATCACTTCCTTTGGCTAAATATGGATTGATTCTATTATCTGGGGTCTTATTCAACAGGGTCAGGATTCTCATTCCCTTCATGATAGATCACCATACTCCAGAAGATTTTGCCTGCTGAGGGCAGAGTGTAGTGGGTAAACTGAGGGAGGAAGTATACACTGCCCTATTCTTGGTAATGTGCCCTTCACAATGCAGCCCATACCTCATGCACTTTTGTTGGCTAATGATTCATATCAATGACCTATGTAGAATTTTAGTTTTCTGAAACCCCCAGATTCTTTTGCAAAAGATTGGTGCTTATCCATGCCTTCTCCTGTATCTTATTCTTGAGAAGCTGATTTCTGGGGACACCCTTGGCTAAGAATTTGTATTTTTGTCTGTTGAATTTCATCTTCTTAGATTCAGCTCAGTTCTCTGGCTATTAAGGTTCTTCTGGATCCTGTTTGGTTGCCAGCTCTGTTAGGTGTCTCTCCAGGTTTATGTGCTTATGAGCTCATGCTCTATGCCTTTCTCGAAGTCATCTAGATGCCTGGGGTACTCCATTATAGTCCTTCTGCCATATTTACATGAAACCATTAAAAAAAACCCAACCTCTTCCTCTCTGAGTCTGGCTATTCAACCAATACTCATTCCATTGGATTGCATTGTTGTCTATCCCTTCACTCTCCATTCTCTTCACTTGAGTAGTCTGAGATGCTTTAATGGCTTTGCTGAAATCTAAGTCAGCTTTAAGGCAACTGGGTGGCACAGTGGATAGAGTCAGGAAAACCTGAGTTCAAATCTGTCCTAAGACAGACTTGTTCATTTGGTTCAGTTGCATCTGACTCTTCATGACCCCATTTGAGTCTTTCTTGGCAAAGATGATGGAGTGGTTTGCCATGCCTTTTTCCAGATCATTTTCCAGATGAGGAAACAGAGGCAAACAAAGTTAAGGGACTTGCCCAGCATCACATAACTAGTAAGTGTCTGAGTGAATTGACAAGATCTGGCAACTGGTGTGTGTGTGCTTAAGTCAGTGATTCCCAAAGTGGGTGCCACCACCCCCTGGTGGGTGCTACAGAGATCCAGGGGAACGGTGATGGCCACAGGTGCATTTATCTTTCCTATTAATTGCTATTAAAATAAAAAAATTAATTTCCAGGGGACTAATATTTTTTTCTGGAAAGGGGGCGGGAGGCCAAAAAAGTTTGGGAACCACTGGCTTAAGTGATTGGTTGGTTTCAGGATGGTGGTAGGAGGAAGTCAGGAGCTTTTTGGGGACATGGTTCCTTTATCAGGGGGTCACGTGTCCTGTCTTGAGGTGGGAGAGATCTCATAGCCTGTCTAACTTAGTTTTGCTTTCCATTTTATAGAGGAGGAAATAAAGATTCAGGGATTTGAATTGACTTGCTCAAGGTCACAAAAGTATTGATTTTTAGAAGAGGGACTTCAACTCAGGAATTCTGACTCTTGGAACCAGTGTATTTCCATCTGTGTCATGCTGTCCTTCTTGTCTGTTAGACTGCCATGTTTTTCACTACAACTGTTGACTATAGATGTATTACTTTTTTGTGATGATGCAAATAGCATGTAATTTATTACTCAAGTTCTTTGTGGGTATATACAGTGTTAAAAATTAAAACCATTATGCTGTCGCCTTAGAAGCTCACCCCTCAAAATACAGAGGAGTCCTGCTTGAGTCCTGCTTATTTAAAAGTGTTGTAGGCAAACTTATAAAGGGAAAGAACCTGGACATACATGTTGTGGACATCCACATTCCAATTATAGCAGAGTCCACAGCCCAGGGGGAGCAGGGACCATCTAAACTTGTGGGCCACAGAGGAGTGGTTTGGGGAGGAGTTAGAGCTGATGAAAGAGCAATCTCTTTGAGGAACAGGTGGAATACAGAAGTAGGATGTTTGCAGATGCTTGGTAGCAATGGCTAAGCACAAGGCTGGTTGGAGCTGGCAGAGGCTTATTCAGGTAGATGGATGCTCAGCAAGAGCACAGTGAACACCATGAAGGTGTCTGGAAGTGAGCAAGACTTCTGGCTCACTGCAGGCTCCTGCTTGGCTCCTACTCTGTTAGAGTAAAGTAGTTCAAGGTCAACAGATATATTAAGGGGCAGCGAGGTAGTTCAGTTAGAAAACCAGGTCTGGAGACAGGAGGTTTAAATCTGCCTCAGATACTTCCTGGCTGTATAGCCTTGGGAAAGTCATTTGATGTCTAATCGCCTAGTCCTTATGTCTCTTGTGCCTTGGAACTGATACTTAGTATTGATTCTAAGACAGAGGGTATGTGTTTTTTTAAAAGAAGAAAGTAGATATATTAGTTTCCGAAGTATTTCTACAATAAAGATGTTATTGATGAAGTTCATATAACAGCTGGATGAAAATTAAAGCACTTTAACAAATGAAATGGAAATGATAAACCTTTAAAATGATTTTAAAGGAGAGGATATTATCACACCAGTTAAACTAATTACATCTAGAGATAAAACAAAGCAGCATTTGGTAGTCTCCATTCTAATACAGTATTTAAAATGTGAAGAAAGATTGCTTTATGATGGAGTATAGAATCTGAAGCAGAGAAGGCTGCTAAAATAAGCATGAAGGGTGTGAGATGCACACACTTTGGGGAAGAAGCAAAAATCTCTTTCATCAATGCCAATTTAAACACAACAGAAACTGAAAAAGGATTTAGCAATGTAAAAATGATTCATAAGTAAAACCCTGATTTCATGGGAGCCTTGGGTGCTCTGGACTGTGGTAAGCAACAACAACAAACATTTGGTAAAAATAACTAAATCTAGGACAGCTGAAACTGTGAAAGAATTTTTTAATTTACATGGGATACAGCACTGGTACAAAATTCTTGACATCATCATGAAAAAAATCCCTTGAAACTTGTTTCTACTGGAGGATAACTTTTACAAAACAATCATTTGTAATGGGGATAATTTGAGGAAAGGTGTGTGGTACAAGGGAATTTGAAAGGAAATTGTCAGGGACTTGCTAGGTGGGTAATCTAGGTTACAGGTAGACTGGAATAAGGAGATTCAGGATATAATAGGGCTGAAGTCAGGAGTATAACACAGAAAGGAACAAGATCTTCAGGGAGAGGAGGAATTAATCTAAACAGGCAAAGACAGCAGGGCTTATAGACCAGGACTCAGACTTAAACACAAACTGAGGGAAATAGACTAAACTGAAATTAACAATCAGGCTTTAGTTAATTTCACAGGAAGGGACTTGTTTTGAAGTTACACTTCCTCCAAGAAGGATACCGGCTTCCCTTCAAGCCCAGAGTATGTTGGTTCTTTCCCTCTTCTTCCCTCTCTTAATAACTAACTGACAAATTATACTAATAGGTCTGTTGAAACACAAAAGGGTTTATTATCTTTAAAGGATGATTTGTCAGGAAAGTGGATTGAGGAAGCCCTAACAGTTGTTTCAGGAACCTGCCTTAACTCAGCTTACAAAATGCTCCTGATATCTAAAGGGAATAAATGATGACTGACTAATTTCTTTATATATAATACTGTCAAATTATAGTTAAACCCTTCACAGATTTGAACTCCTCTCTAATTACTCTCCTTATTAACTCCACAGACAGATAAGGTAAGGGAAGGAAGGTAGGAAATAATAAAGGAAATGAAGATACAAAGGGTTTTTCTAAACTAACAATTCTTAAATAAATATTTCAAAGCTAGGCTAAACTTCAATTCTACAGATAGGCCAGGAAGCAGCTCAGCTGGTCAGAAACCCTCTCTACAAGATTCCTCAAACCAACTGACTTTTCTCCCTCAAGATTCCAAACCTCTAACTGATTACAGAACTCAGCCAAAGCTTGAAAAAACTATCATGACCCCCTCTCTCTGTACTACACATTGCATATATATATGCATATATATACACACATACATACTTCTTTAAAATTCACAGAAGTTATTACCTCATCATCTTTCAGTTTTAAAATCATGTCATTTAAAAAGTTATTTGAAAATAGATGCTAAAAAGAAAAAAAAGAAAGAAAAAAGAAAAAATGGAAAACATTCATGTATTATTGAACTTTGAATCCATGAGAACAATGAACCTTTATATTCATGTCCATTGATATAGAGATCTTAGCAGATGCATAACTCTTGTCTATAGCTGTGTAGCTATATCAAAGGTGGGAGTTCTAGCTTTATTTCTGGAAGTCAGAGGATGACTGATGGAGGAGGAGACAGGAAACTCACTACCCACTGAGGAAGCCTGTGCCTTTGGCACAGCTCCTTAAATAGAGTCTGACTCTACTTTTCCATTATTCCCCTCACCCTGTTTGGTCCTCATTCTGTGCTCAGAAGCCAAACTAGTCAAGTTAATCTCTTCCATCCTCACAGCTTTAAACATCTTTCTAAGAGGATGCTCCCTAAAGGTTGTTTCCTAGTCTTTCCTTCTCTTTAGTTTTATCTCACCTACATTGATTTCTTGAGTATACAGTCATTCCCTCTGATAGTACTCATCCTATTTTATAATTTCAATAATATTTTATTTTCAAAAACATTTATTTATAAAAAAACCAAACAAACCACCCTTACCTTCTGTCTTAGACTAAATACTGTGTATTGGTTCCAAGGCAGAAGAACAACAAGGGCTGGGCAATGGTGATTAAGTGACTTGCCCAGGGTCAAACAGCTAGGAAGTGTCTAAGGCCAGATTTGTACCTGGACCTCTCAATTCTAGATCTGTTTCTCAATCTACTGAGCCATCTAGCTGAGTCCAATTCTTTATTTTAAAAATAAAAATCTGCCCTCTCTTCTTCACACTCTCCCCCCTCACCTATTGAGAAAGCAAGAAAAACAAAACCCTTATTACAAATTTGTGTAGTTAATGAAATAAATTCCCTAATTATCAATGTAAAAATTATATTTCAATCTGTATTCTGAGACTCTCACTTCTTTATTAGGAGATGGATAATCTGTTTCATCCTAAGCCCTTTGGAATTGTGGCTGGCCATTGCGTTACTCAGAATTTTTAAGTCTTTGGAAATTTGTTATTTTATCATATACTGATTGTTCTGTTTCTGTTCATTTCACCCAATATCAAGTCATATAAGTCTCTCTAGGCTTTTTTGGGAAACCATCCACTTCACCTTTTCTTATGGCACCACAGTATTCCATCACATTCCTATACCATAATCTCTTCAGCTATTCTCCAATTGATGGACATGTCCTCAGTTTCCAATTTTTTGCCACTATGGAAATGACTTCTAGAAATATTTTTGTATATATCACCTCTTTCCCTCTTTATTTCTCTCTTTGAGGGTATAGACAAGACAAGTAGAGGTGTTACCGGGTGAAAGTGTAAACACACTTGACTAGCTTTTTTGAGCATAGCTTTGATTTCTAGAGTGATTGGACTAGTTCACAGCTTTACAAATGATGCATTAGAGTTTGGGCCATTTTCTTTTTTTTGGTCATCTTTGACAATCTGATGGGCATGAGGTAGAATCTGAGGTGTTGTAATTTTTAATTTCTTTAATTATTAGTGATTTAGACATTTTTCATATTACTACTAAGAGCTTATATTTCTTTTGCTAAAAAACTGCATGCTCATATTCTTTGACTATTTCTCAATTGGGGAATGGCTCCTATTTTTATAAGCTGGAGCAGTTCTCTATACATCTTGGGAATGAAACTGAAACCTTTGCTGCAAAGATCCTCCTCCCCAATTTACATGCTTCTGTTCTAATTTAACTTCATTAATTTTGTTTGTACACAAACTTCAAAATTTTTACATAGTCAAAATTGTCCTTTTTACTTTCTCTATTTCTTATTTGGTCATAAACTCTTTTCCTACCCATACCTGTTGTTGCTGAGTCATTTTCAGTCATGTCTGACTCTTTGTGATTTTTTTTCTTAAACCCTTACCAGACGGAAGTCTTGGAGTCAATACTGTGTATTGGCTCCAAGGCAGAAGAGTGGTAAGGGTAGGCCATGGGGGTCAAGTGACTTGCCCAGGGTCATACAGCTGGGAAATGTGACTCTTTGTGATTTGGGGTTTTCTTGGTAAAGATACTGAAGTGGTCTGTCATTTCCTTCTCCAATTCATTTTATAGATAAGGAAGCTGAGGCAAACAGGGTTAAATGACTTGCTCAGGATCATGTAGGTAGCAAGTGTCTGCGGGCAGATTTGAACTCTGGAAGAGGAGTCTTCCTGAAGACACAGAGTTCAAATCTGCCCGCAGACATTTGCTACCTTCATGGTACAGTGTATCAGTCTCTGTGTACAATGTTCTCCTGGATCTGCTCCTTTCACTCTGCATCAATTCCTGGAGATCATTCCAGTTCACATGGAATTCCTCCAATTCTTTATTCCTTTGAGCACAATAGTATTCCATCACCAACAGATACCACAATTTGCCCAGCCATTCCTCAATTGAAAAACATTCCCTCATTTTCCAATTTTATGCCACCACAAAGAGCATGGCTACAAATATTTTTGTACAAGTCTTTTTCCTTATTATCTCTTTGGGGTATAAACCCAGCAGTGCTATGGCTGGATCAAAAGGCAGATATTCTCTTAAGGCCCTTTAAGCATAGTTCCAAATTGCTATCCAGAATGGTTGGATCAATTCACAACTCCACTAGCAATGTATTAATGTCCCAATTTTGCCACATCCCCTCCAACATTCATTACTCTCCCCTGTTGTCATTTTAGCCAGTCTTCTAGGTGTGAGGTGGTACCTCAGAGCTGTTTTGATTTGCATTTCTCTAATTATTAGAGATTTAGAACACCTTCTTATGTGCTTATTGATAGTTTTGATTTCTTTATCTGAGAATTGCCTATTCATGTCCCTTGCCCATTTATTGATTGGGGGATGGCTTGATATTTTTGTACAATTGATTTTGCTTCTTGTATAGTTTAGTAATTATACCTTTGTCTGAGGTTTTTGTTAGAAAGATTTTTTCCCAATTTGTTGCTTCCCTTCTAATTTTGTTAGTATTGGTTTTGTCTGTACAAAACCTTTTTAGTTTAATGTAATAAAATTATTTATTTTACATTTTGTAATTTTTTCTAACTCTTCCTTGGTTTTAAACTCTTTCCTTTCCCAGAGATCTGACAAGTATATTATTCTGTGCTCACCTAATTTACTTATATTTTCCTTCTTTATATTCAAGTCATTCACCCATTCTGAATTTATCTTGATATAGGGTGTGAGATGTTGATCTAAACCTAATCTCTCCCATATTGTTTTCCAATTTTCCCAGCAGTTTTTGTCAAGTAGTGGGTTTTTGTCCCAAAAGCTGGGTAGGAGAGTCACTTGTTCAGAACATTGGACAGGGAACTCATGATCAGGTAGAGGTTGACCTTGATGGCCATTGAGATGCTGTTCAACTGGGATAACCTTTGGATTCTCAGTATGTGTGATTGTAAAGTCAGTGAGTAGAGAGTTCTCTCATTAGAGGTCTTAAGGTCCAGGTGCAATGATTCCTTGTTGAGAATGTCACTGATATGGGGCAGCTAGGTGGCTCATTGGATTAAGGGTCAGCTAGAGATAGGAGGTCTTGGGATCAAATCTGGACTCAGACATTTCCTAGCCCTATGATCGTGGGCAAATCACATAATCTCCATTGCCTCGCCCTTATCTCTCTTCTGCCTTGGAAACAATACACAGTACTGATTCTAAGATAGAAGGTAAAGGCTTTTTTAAAAAAAAGAATGTCACAGAGGAAGTTTCAACATAGGCAGCATCCTACAGTGATGAAATCCCAGGTCTAAATAGCCACCACATTCTCTAAAAATCAAGTGGTAGCAGTCAGGTTGTTGTCTGATTCCCCTGCTAGACTGAGGGCTCCATGATTGCTAGGAACCTTGTATCTCCCCCAAAGAATCCTCTACAGTAGTTTTGGGGTTGTTTGTTTTTTTTCAATTGTGTCTGACTCTTCATGATCCCATTTGGGGTTTTCTTGATAAAAGATACTGGAGAGATTTGCCATTTCCTTCTTTATCTCCTTTTCCAGATAAGGAAACTGAAGCAACCAGGGTTAGTCACTTCCCCAGGATTACAGAGAGTCTGGGGCTAGATTTGAACTCAAAAAAAGGCTTTCTGACTCCAGTCCTGTTGCTCTATCCATTACACCACTTAGTTTTACCACTCTCTATCTAGCTGGTGTTTAATAAATATTTTTTAAGGAGCAGCCAGGTGACTTAGGGGATAGAAAGCCAAGCCTAGAGTTGAAAGGACTTGGGTTCAAATGTGACTTCAGACACTTCCTTGCTATGTGATCTTGTACAAGTTACTTAACCCTATTTGCTTAGCCCTTCCTGCCCTTTTGCCTCAGAACCAATTCTCAGTTTTGGAAAGTAAGGGTTTTAAGCAAACAGATGAATGAATGAATGAATGAATGAATGAAAGTTTTTTGAGTGGCTGAAGGAATGAGGTACCTCATGGGGACCCATTATGAGGAACCTGCTGAGATGAAGACACAAATAATCACAAATCAGAAGGTCTAGATACTTTAGAATTTTTGGGTCCTCTCAGTCTCACCCCAGGGGGAACACACACAGGTGTGGGCAGGAGTCTCTCTGGGGCAGGGAGAGCAGGGATTATGAGGAGCAGGGAGAGGCTTCCTAATCTTGGCTAATCCAATTCCTGATTACTGGTCTCTCTGAAAGGCCTGCTTCATCACTCTCTGGGCCTTCTTGGCCACCCCAGTCAGGTACATCCTGAGTGTTTGGTAAAAGGAGTAGCTGCAGGAGGCCATGGTGCCCAGCACCAACATGGAGGACAGCTCCTTGGCAAAGACTCCTGTGGGGCCCTGGGTGGCCTGGCCCAGCAGCTGGATCATCTGTGACTCAGTCATTTCACTGGAGGGCCCCAGAATGGCACTCTGAATGGCACACAGGGACTGGCCTGGCTGCGGTGGTAGGTGTCCAAGTTGCACATGAGCTGGCCCAGGTTGCAGGACAGTCTGCTCACTTCCAGCATGTGCTGAGGGTTGCTGCTATGGGCCACTGTAGCCATGAGCCAGATGTGTTGCTTCAGAGTGGCTTCTTTTTTTTTTCTAACTTTTAATTAAAAAATTTTTTTAGAACAATTTTTTCCATGATTCCATGATTCATGTTCTTGCTCTCTCTCCCCCCACCTCCACCTCTAGTAGCCAACACATATTTCCCCTGGTTTCTTCTTGCGTCATCTACCAAGACCTATTTCCATATTATATTGATCATTGTTCTAGGGTGGTCATTAAAAGTCTACATCCTAATCGTGTCCACATCAATCCATGTGTTCAAGCAGTTGTTTTTCTTCTGTGTTCCACTCCTGTAGTTCTTCCTCTGAATGTGGATAGTGTTCTTTTACATAAATCCTTCAGAATTGTCCTGGATCATTGCATTGTTGCTAGTACAGAAGTCCTATAATTAATATAAATAATTCTATTTTACCACAGTGTATCCATCCCTGTGTATAAGGTTCTCCTGGTTCTGCTCCTTTTGCTCTGCATCAATTCCTGGAGGTCTTTCCAATTCACATGGAATCCCTCCAGTTTATTATTCCTTTGAGCACAATAGTATTCCATCACCAGCACCTCCTTCTCCAGGACTATCTGGAACATGTTGGGGAGGGCCACCAGGAAGGTGTGGTGCTTCTGGGTATCCATGTCTTTCTCTGTGATTTCAATGAGTAACTGGAAGTAGTACTTGCCCAGCTCAAACATAGAAAGCAGGAAGACCTCGGGGTCCATCACCCCTCAATTTCCAACTCTTTTTTTCTGTCCTCTTCTGCTCATTTTAAAGTACTCCTCTATCAGAGGAGATTGTCTCTGCTACCACCACACCTCCCCTGACAGCACCTCCAATGATTTTTAATTTGTTTCCACTTATTCATTTGTCCTTTCCACTACCCTCCATCCACTGAGGACTTTTTATAAATTAAAAAGAAAATAAAATAAAGCCCTCAATCACACAAATAACAGTCCAGGAACACACTGATCATGTCTGAAAATATATGTCTTATTCTGCACTTTTGACTTCACCACCATTCTGATAGAAGGTGAGTGATATGTTTCATTTTCATTCTTTTGGATTCTTGGTCTATCACTGAATTGCTCAGAGTTCTAAAGTCTTTAGAAGTTGTTTTCCCCAACGATGCTGTGATCACATAGAAATTGTTCTAGTTCTATTCACTTTTCTCTACATATTTCAGGGAGCTCTTCCCACTTTCCTTTGAAATCATCCATTTGATCATTCATGTCACAGTAATATTGCATTACATGTATGTATAATGATTTGTTTAGCCATTCCACCGTAGGAGGATACTGCTTGGTTCCCATTTTCATCTACCACAAATGGAAGTGCTATAAATAATTTTTGTGCAAAGTCTATTTTCTTCTCTTTTTGATTTCTCTGGCATATAAATGCCTAGCAGAGGTTTAAAGGAGGGTTGAGGGTGTGTACAGTTTAGTAATTTCTGGAGTACAGTTTTGAATCACTTTCCAGAGTAACTGAACCAAATTACACCTCCCTCACAGTGCATCAAGGCACCTATTTTTCCATACTCCCTCCAGCACTTGTCATTTTCCTTTTCTGTCATCTTTGCCAGTATGACGTGAAATATAGAACCTCAAAGTTGCTTCAATTTGCATCTCTCCAGTTATTTATAATTAGAGCTCGTAATGTGTGGTCATGGATAGTTTGCATTTCTTTCTGTGAAAACTGCATATTTGAATTCTTTGCCTATTTCTCTGCCAGGGAATGGTTCTTATTCTTATTGAAGAGTCAAAATGCAGAATGACACATATCTTCCTAGATGTGACCAATGTGTTCCTGGACACACATTGTTTGTATGGTCACAGGCTTTTTTTTAATTAAAAAAAGTCCTCAGTGGATGGAGGGTAGTGGGAAATGAATAAAGAAAGAAATTAAAAACCATTGGGGATGCTGTCAGAGGAGGTATGGTGGTAATGATAGCCCCTGAAAGAGGGCCATTGTAGCATTGAAAAATGAGCAGAAGAGAACAGAGAAAAGTTTAGAGGGAAGCATAGACAGGCAAGACAATTTTGAAAACAAAGTATATTATTATTATTATTAATTTTAATAACATTTTCCCACATAAGTTTTCCAAAGTTCTATGATCCAAATTGTGTCCCTCCCTTCTTCCCTCCCTGCTCCCAGAGCTGGCAAGCAATTCCATCTGGATTATACATGGAAAATGATGCTTAGAATTTATTATATTCTTTGGTTAAAGAGACACATGGTATAAACTGGAGACTCATGGTTTCATGTAGAATCCTCTTGTTTTCTGATATATAAATGGACATGCTATTTTTTAAATGGCTGTTCAAGTTCAGAATAAAAAAAAGTTAAGATAGAAAATTCCTAAGTCTCAAAGTGAGCATTACATGCTTGAAATATAAACTATTAAAAATCACCTTTCCCATGAAGTAGGAAAGACTGATCCTTTATTTTTTAAAACCCTTACCTAATGTCTTAGAATCAATACTGTGGTTCCAAGCAGAAGAGTGGTAAGGGCTGGGCAATGGCAGTTAAGTGATTTGTCCAAGGTCATAGAGCTAGGAAGTGTTGGAGGTGATTTGAACTTAGATGAGTGTGGTTGTAAGTAGCATCTTCTGTTGGAGGATGAGCATTGAATTCTCTGGTTCCAGAGAAGTCAGCTCATGAAGTAATTGTCAAAGCTGAAATACCCACCTTTCAATATTGATACTGAATGGCCTGTGCCTTGGCAAGGTCCAGTTAGAAGCAAACATTACCTTGGGCTCGGCACTGTGCTTAGGAAAAGAAACAAAGTAAAGGAGACAGCTAGGGACCTGAGATCTCATCCTAGGCTCAGATCAGTCCACTGATCAATCAATATTATGTGCCAGGTACCATGCTATGCACTGCAGTTACACAGGTTTCCAGGGGAAAGAATTCATGGATTGCCCACAGAAAAACAAACAACCAACCCAAGACTGAAAACTCCAAGACACATAGAGATTAAATTGAACATTTCAATTCAGAAACAATAAATTCCACAAACTATCAGGAAAAGACCTTCAGATACAAAGGAAAGAACATTTGAATAATGCAAGACTTCTGCACCCACTAGAAAAAAGAGGAGGAAATGGAATAATGTGTTTTGAAGATCATTCTGAAGAACTCAGGATGCATCCCAAGATCATGTAAATCTGAGTCTAACTGTAGGAAACAAAAGATGGGTGTTCAGTAATAAAGATGTTTGAATAAAAGAAAAACTTTTATCACCTTTTTTTAATAATGCCTAAATTTCACCCTGAATCCCACTCTTTTCTCCACCCCATGTTAGGGTTCTTAACAAAAATATACTAGGTAAAATGAATCCAGTAGATATTATTTGTTTGAATTGCCATAAAGCTTTATCTAAAGATTTCTCAAAAAGACAGAGAGAAATTAAATAGCCTTGGGGAACAAACGTTTGAAAATTAAAAATCAGTAAAGGTCTAGAAAACAATGAAACATAGTAAACATATGCTTCCCAGAATAAAAAGAAAATGGACCCAGTGGTCATTCTGGTTTTGGTATTAGTGTTATGTGATATATTTATTTTTTTAGAAAGAAAACTGGAACTGAAGAAAATTATGCCTTTCAAACACCATGAACAATAGAAATACAGGAGGAGCAAATAAATGCAGATAGCAATAGCAATAGAATTGAGAACAGAAAGTCAAGTAAGAAACTTCTTTCTAAATGTACAGGAGGAAATAGGGGTGAATGTGGAAATTTGGGAGAGATGTCAACCTGAAAAATATGTCCAGTATAGTTATATTAGAATACATCTTTAATCAAAACCAGAGAGACAATGATTGCCTTCACCACACAGAGTGAGCCCCTTTGGGACAAACACTGTCTAGGGGAAAATGTCAATAATAGGAATTTCCATTCAACTGTAAAACTCAGGATTCTCTACTGTAGGGAGTAACTGATTAGTTAGGTAAAGGCTTGGGAAAAGAGGATGTAGCCAGAGGTTAGAATGCCTGAGAGCAGCCTAGCTACAATAAGAGAATTTCAGAAGGGAAAAGGATACTTAGTCCTAAAGAGGATGCTTGGAATGGGCACTCATAAAACAGTAAGACAAGTGTTACAGTCAGCAAGAGGTGCCTGATGAGGAGGCTCACAGACCTCCTTTTATCCTGGTCCCTGATGCAAAGAGGGTCCTTCCCCTCCTTCACCATTACTTGAGAGTTTCAATCAACCTTATCTCAAAAACTAGCTATTAGGAATGTGCAATTTACAAACCCAATTATCATAATTATTTGTTTTTTTAACCAATTAAAACAAAGAATGAGGTTTAACCAATCAAAATAAGGATTGGGATTTAACCAATCAAAACAAAGATTGTTTCAATTGTAAAAATTAAAATGGGTTGACAAATATAAGAGTTAAAAATATAAGATTGTGGTCACCATTTATAAAATTAACTCAAGTCACGAGTCTGTTAGCTGCTCTTGACAATTTAGTTTAATAGAGCTATAGTAAAAGAGAGAAATGTAGGAAGGAAGTAGAAAGTATTGCCTACATAGATTACCTTATCATCTCTGTCTAGAGAAGTCCAGCTCACTACCTGGCAAGGGTTCCCTCAAGTCCTGATCTCCAAGTGGAATCCTGGTAGTCTCTAAAGCCAGGAGTCCCAGTGGTGTCTTCAGCAAGGGTTCCACCAACATAAGCCTCTTCCTTCGTCTCCAGGCACTCATCCAGCAAGCCTCTCCAGTGCAGAAAGCACCAGTCCAGCATGTGTCCATGAGAAAAGTCTCTCCAAAAAGCCCAGGAAATGAATTCCCTTCTAGGAGAGTCTCCTTGCTGAAGACTAAAGGAATGAATCAATTTTCTTTTTGGTCTCACCTTTTATAACCCTTTTCTCACATCACTTCCTATTGCTCCCCCACTTCACGGGAACCAATCACAATTTCCCAATTTGGTTAGCACTGCTCTGGGAGGGGCAGTGCTTGTGGCCTTTGGAGGTGGGAACTTTTTCCAGTAAGGTGACTTGTGAACTCTCCTACTTAATGACTTACTAAGTGTTAAGTAGGGATACTTTAAGTTCTTGATTGATTAACTCAAAATAGGCAATCACACAATTCTATCTGTCTATACATCCTATAGCCTTTTATGGGGATAGTTTATTAGGGTGGTTTTAGGGAATTAGGGCTTAGGATGGTCTGACTTCTTCCTCTTCAACTCCATTTTTGTCTTTATGAGAGGAGTCCATTATCTGCTAGGTTCTTGTTCTTCACATTGATAAAGTAATAACATTTGAAAAATAAAGAGATAAAGAAGGAAATTATATTATGTTGAAAGGAACCTAGACAAAAGACCAATATTGGTAATAAACTTATATACTCCAAATGCCTTACCATCAAAATTCACAAAAGGAAACATTATGTTACTTTAAAAAGTAATAGAGAGAGACACCAAAGTGAAAAGAGATTTCAATATCCTGTTATCAGTTTTGGATAAGTCTTAAGAGAAAAGTAAATAAAAGGGAAAATATTAAGCTGAACAAATTTCTGTAGAAACTGGAGTTAAATTATGGTATATTCTAAATGGAACAGCAAGAGAATGTACATATTTCTGTTAATTGTTTTCTTAATTTTGAACCATCTTTGTATCTCTGTTAGAAATCCCACTTGATAATAATGAATGAGTTCTTATATAAATTGGTGTAGTGTATTTAATTGAATTTTGTTTAAAATTTTTGAGTCAATGTGATAAATATTAAAAATGATAAAGGCTTGTATAAATATATAAATTAATATTTTAATTAAAGCCATGCTGATAGATAAGTTATTAGACCACGCGCTTGTAAGCATTCAAAACTGCCGCCTCCATTACTGTCTCCTGTCTGCTAGCCAAGACCCTACCTGCAAAAAGAGACCACTCCCTCCTAACTCAGGAGATTTTAAACCCTCTCTGCATCGACGTAGACCTCCCCATGCCCCAAAGACCCGGAAACGGAAACCAGTTTGACCATGTTGGATCACGGGAAATGTAGTTTTGATACATTTCCCATGTCCATAGAAATATATACACTTCTAGATGGCTTTTCCCAATTTTCACTTTTACAAATGTTAATGATATTGATTTATAGTTTTCTTTCCATGTGTTATTGCTCCCTGGTTTAGGTATTAGGCTTCTATTTATCTTATAAAAGGATTCTAGTAGTTTTTTCCTTCTCATTTTTTGAGTATCATTTATGATATGTGGGTACTTATTATTCTTTAAAAGTTTGATAGAATTGTCATTTTAAGGGACAGCTGGGTGGCTCAGTGGATTGAGAGCCAGGCCTAGAGACTGAAGGTCCTAGGTTTAAATCTGACCTCAGACACTTCCTAACTTTGTGACCCTGGGCAAATAACTTAACCATTATTGTCTAGCCCTTACCACTTGTTTGCCTTGGAACCAATACATAGTATTGATTCTAAGATAGAAGGTAAGGGTTTAAAAAAAAGAATTGCCCTTTTACAGATAGATTTATTTTTTTTTATGAGGCTGGATTATTTCAAATCTCTATCTGATCTTCTGATAGTTTGGACATTTTACATTTTTGAAGGATTTCCTCTATTTCTTTTGTGTTCTCAGTATTGTTAGTATATAGTGGTGCATAATAGGTTCTGATTGCTATTTTTTATTTCTGCTGATTTTGCTATAATTTTACCTTGCTCATTTATTCTCTTATTGATTTAGTTTTCTGCTCTCATCTTTCTAAATCAGATTAGATGAGGGTTTATCAATTTATTTAGTCTTAAAAAAACCCTTTACCATCTGTCTTAATATCAGTTCTCAGGTAGAAGAGCAGTAAGATCTAGGCAATTGGATTAAGTGACTTGCCTAGAGTCACACAGCTAGGAATTTATTTAGTCTTTAAGAAACCAGCTTTTAGTTTTATTTATGATTTTTGTGTTTTTGTTTCCAATTTGTTTATTTCACCTCTAATTTTCTAATATTTCAGGCTTATTTTAGGTTTGTTTATTTGTTAATGTTCTAATTTTAAAAATGCATATTCAGTTCATTAACCATTTCTTTTTCCATTTTCTTAATGTATGATTGTAAGGATATGATTTCTCCCTGAGGACTGCTTTAGTTGCATCCCAGAAATTTTGCTATGTTGTTTCATCATTATCATTTTCTTTTACATATTAATTAGTTGTTTCTATGATTTGTTTTTTGACCCATTCATTATTTGAGATTTCATTGTTAAGTCTCCATTTGGGTTTATATCTTTTTTTTAAATTTGGTCCCTGAACCACTTTCTATTCTTATTGAATTATGGTCTGGAAAGGATATATTGATTATTTCTGCCTTTTACATTTGTTGGAATTATTTCTATTCCCTAGTACATGGTCAATTTTTGCAAAAGTTCTGTATGGGGCAGAGAAAAGAGCTGGAGAGACCACAGTGACAGGCAACTGTCCTGAATGAAGTAGCAGTTCTAGAATCAATGATTCAACCATGGGTAGCAACAATGGTAACCACAGATGGAGGAATTTTGGCAGGAGACTGATTCCAAACATTTGAACAGCTGGAGCCTTTTCCTTTGTCTGGCTTGTGGCTCAGCATATTAATCCAGACTCCATCAGAGAGGGACTAAATTCTGGTTTCTCAGAGTAACTGAGGGAACAACAATGATTGATCCTATTCTTTTGCCTGTCTTTTGTTTTATCGTCCCATAATATTGGTGGCCAGGTTAATTACTAAGGACTGATTTCCTCCTTAAAAGTTTTACTCACCCATTAATTACATTATTCAGAATCTTTTTTTAGATGAAGATGGGTTAATTTTAATTGCATCCTAAATTTATTCTTTTGCTATTTTTATTGGTGCGAGGGAAGGAAGAGAAATTTGTGGATAATTGACTACTAAACTTAATGAATAGCTAGCATTTATATAGTGTTTTAAGGTTGACAAACACTTTATATGCATTAACTCATTTGATATTTGTGAAATAGATGTTATTATTATCACCCTCATTTTACATATGAGGGACAGAGGTTCAGAGATACAGAGAAGTTAAGTGAATTGCCCATTTAAAGCCTGGCTGGATGAGAGATTTCCCTCCACATCTGCTAGTTACCAACTGACCTGGGGTCTTGAAGCACTTAATGAATTTTATTAGCAAGATGTATTTTCAAGATAAGGTTTTTTAAAAAAATTGTTTATTTAATACATCTGTCTTAGAATCAATACAAAGTATTGATTCCAAGGCAGAAAAGTGGTAAGGGTTTGTTTAGGATCACATAGTTAGGAAGTGTCTGAGATCAAATTTGAATCTAGGACCTCCTGTTTCTAGGCCTGGCTCTCAATCTTCTGAGCCACCTAACTGCCTCCTGTGAGTTATTTTTAATTTTAATTTTTAGCTTTTCAGAGAAAGGAAGCCATATAGAATTAGGACCTTCACCGTAGACCAGAAATGGAAAAACTTTTAGAGACCAAGTGCCCAAACTGCAACCCTCACACCTCATGTGAGGCACCTCCTTACTCCAGACAGGGGAGGGGGAAAGCATTCCCATTGGGCTGCTGGGCAGATAGGTGGGTGATGTGAGAAATGTCCTCAGGTATGCATGGAGAGGGGGAAGAGAGCAACCCCATCTGGCAAATGTGTCATAGGTTCATCAACACAACCCTAGACTAACTCACAGGAACTAATCTGAGTATCATAAAACAGACAGATGTCTTTCCATTATGGTCTTTTGGGTTTTCCTCTACCCATTGAAGAGATGAAGATTAGAGAGTTCAGGAGATGGCAGTACTCTGTCAGTCACAGTGAATTCCAATGGGCAACAAATATTTATAAACAAATGTAAAAAAGTATAGGCAAAAAACAAAGTGAAATCAAGGAGACTGATGTTCTTTCTGAGTTCATACTTTTTACCTGGTAATGGGATAAGACTTATAACTGATACAGGAAGAAAACACCTTGTTGAAAAAGAAACAGAATAGTTAATAATATAAGATATCTAGGTGAGAAGACTCAGAAACTGAAGGGAGGAAGTATCATGGAAAGAATTTGGGAAAAAAATCAACAAAGGGACAGGCAAAAATGACACAATTGCCAGAATATACTTCCAAACACCTAGATAGAAAAATGGAAAAAAATGAAATTTTTTTGTGAAAAATATTACAAATATAACATGGATTCATGATATTTTATGGTAGGGAATTTCAATAGGCACATGCCTGCTCTTTGTCTAAATCAGGCCAGTGGAAAAATTAGTTGTAATGATAATTTTCCCTTTCAACAGGAAGTTGCAATATGAAGTCTCATTCTTGTCTCATTAATAAAGAGGAAGTGGTGGCTGAACTATAAATGAATGGAACTTTGGGGGAAGGAATCTCTACATCTTTCAATTTATGATACAAAATCAAAAGAAAGTTGACTTCAGTTTGACAGGAGTTCTAGATCTTATGAGATTGGTTTCAAGGGTTAGGATGAAAGACAAACAAAATTCTATAGACTAAAATTCTGCTGATTAAGTTTATCTAAGAAGGATGGTTTCATGGTTCAGTTCCTCAAGGAGAATGGTCCTTGAATGGAGAAAGGTAGAACAAACAGTGGTTAATAGGGAGTGAAAACCAAAGGTAAATGAGGGGATAGGAAGTAATACAGAATCTATATGCTTTTGTTAACATCATATAATCAGATCTAAATAAATGACACTCTGGGATACTGAGGAATCAGTATCAACCTTTGAACAATCACAAATATTGGTTTTTGGAGAAGAGCAAATACCTGGATTTTCAAAAGAGAAAAGAGAGTGAACTTTGTAAACTCCATGTGATTTTGTCTCCTGGCAAAATTCTAGTATGAATTATTAAAGAGATTTTCTGTGAACATTAAGAAGAAGAATGAATGATCATTCTCATGGTCTTTCTTGCCATAGAAATCACATTTCTTTTTCTGATGGTCACCAGACTGGTAGATCTAGGAAGATGCAGATTCCTCCATTCATGCAAAGCATTTATCTTCATTTCACATGCTATTCTTGTGAAAAGATGCTGAGATGTGAACTGGTATAGTTAGATGGATTTGGAAGTAGTTGAATATTTGAACCAACAAGTTCAAAGGATCATTTTGCCTGAGAAATCTGCTCAACCCTGTGTGGATAACATATTTACAAATGAATTGGAAAGGGGCAGCTAGGTGAAGAGAGATCCAGGTCAGAGATGGGAGGTCCTGGGTTCAAATCTAGCCTCAGATACTTCCTAGCTGCGTGGCTCTGGGCAAATTACTTGATCTCAATTGCCTAGCCATTACTGATCTTCTGCCATGGAACCAATACTTAGTAATGATTCTAAGATGCAAGGTAAGGGCTGAAAAACAACAACAGATGAACTGGATGGAAGAATAGATGGCATGCTTACTAAATATAGAGACATCACAGATCTGAGAGGGATGGTGAACACACTGATTCAAGATTAAAAAAAACCTCTAACTGGCAAGTACATTGAAAGAAACAAGAAAAAGGAATGTTTTAGAGTAAACTGAAGACTTACACTTGGGTTTAAGAAATAAATTTCTCAAATCCATCAGCTATCTACTCTAAAATTTCCTCTTTATAATTTATACCAATTATTGCTGGATCTGCCCTCTGGGGTGAATCAGAACAAGCCTGATACCTTCTACATAAAATAATCCTTTGAAGACTTGAAGTTTCTCCTCATTAATTTTTTCTTTGAGAGAAACTTCCCCAGTTCCTTCCCATTAACTTTATATGGTATGGTTTGAATCTATTCACCATCATGGCTGCCCTCTGGATACCATCGAGCTTTCAGTGGCTTTCCAGAAATGGAGTGCTGAGAACTGGCCAAAGTCCTGAGAAGGGTATGATGCAGAGGGACTTTCTCCTTTACCATCCTAGAAGCTATGCCCTCATTAATGAAGCCTGAGTTGTCTCTTCAGATTTGTATGATCCTTATGGCCACTAACCCTCCTAGATCTTTTCAGTTAAAAGATTGCTTTCCCTGTCTTAAACCTTACAGTGTCCACATACTTTTTGGTACAGGGATACTAGTCTCTTTGCTGTTTTTTTGGATAAGACTATCTCCCAACTCGAGGCATTTTTAATTGCCCATTTTATATACCTAGAATGCTTTCCCTTCTTTAACTAATTCTAAAGAATTTTTATGGAGACCAAGAGCAAGGTACAGACACAGAAGGGGACAGGGAAAACAAAGCCAACATATGCAAAGTCCAAAAGAAAAATATGAATTGGAAACAGATTCTAGAAGAACTCAAAAAAGACTTCAAAAACCAATTAAGAGAGACAGAGGAAAAGTGGGGAAGAGAAATGGAAGAAATGAAAAAGGAGACCCAAAATCTGATGGAGGAAAATCAGGCCTTAAAAAATCAGAATTGATCAACTAGAAAGTAATGATTTCATGAAAAATCAGGAAACAATAAAACAAAATCAAAAGAATGAAAAAAATCAGAAAACTTGAAGTATCTTATTAAAAAGTAATTGACCTGGGGGCAGCTGGGTAGCTCAGTGGAGTGAGAGTCAGGCCTAGAGACAGGAGGTCCTAGGTTCAAACCCAGCCTCAGCCACTTCCCAGCTGTGTGACCCTGGGCAAGTCACTTGACCCCCATTGCCCACCCTTACCA
>NC_058132.1:16439706-16572548 GCF_016433145.1 Gracilinanus agilis | reverse complement strand
TTTCTTTCTTTCTTTCTTTCTTTCTTTCTTTCTTTCTTTCTTTCTTTCTTTCTTTCTTTCTTTCTTTCTTTCTTTCTTTCTTTCTTTCTTTCTTCCCTCATTTTCTATCTCCTTCACTTCCTTTCTTCCTTTACAGTACATATTCATACACCACAACTTATTCAGTCACTCCTTAAGTGACATTCCTTCAGTTTCCAATTCTTTGCTTCCATAAAAAATTCCATAAATAATTTGGTATATATGAGTATTTTTTGTCCTTCTTTGAATTTCTTGGGGCATAAGTCTAAGAATTTGTTTTCTACTCTTATAGATAAGGAGTCCCTACAGTAATGCTTCCTGCCATAATCATATATTGGTATCAATTAGTCAGTCAGATTTAATTAGGTTAATTAGAAAAGGATATTTGCTAAAGTGGTAGAGTTAAAACATTTTGTACAAAACACTCTTCACCTCAGAATGTTGCCCATACATTCCCACAGGTATATACAGTATCCAGGGGAAAAGAGACTCAAGCTTAGAAGTCAAAGATTTGCTAGAAGTTGTTTAATTGTGGTCTATCTTCCCTGCAGAGGTTTTTTAGAGAGATTTGAATTTTCATCCAGTCTCTTAGCTCCCAAGGTACACACTGAACTACCTGTTCTTTGGATGCTATTGAGATGGCACTGGGAATAGAGGAAGTCCCAAATCCTTCAGACCCTTTGAAGCTCATAAGGTCTTCTTATAGGCTAGGAGGGGGAAGGATCAAGGGATCAAAGGTGCTCTCCTCTCCACCTTAAACAATTCCTTCTAAGTGGTTAAGCTGAAACATTTTCCTTTTTGATGTCACAGCATTTAAACCTCTCAGTTCTGAACTAGGTTGCTGATTTTATACAAGGATCAGAGGGCACAACACCACTTCTCCTTTCCTACAAGAAAAGGCTTTTTGTCATGATGAGTTGAAATGTCTTAGAATGGTTCAAGGAAATATCCAGGCCTTAGTCATATCCAATTCTGACTGATTCAGTCAAGATGAATTATTTCCTGACAATGGACATTATTTTTAAGTGAGGGTTTGGTAATCAGGGATCCCCACCTTTATGTTTGGAACACAGAACCTGAAAGATGGAAAGAACATCAGATTACAGAATTCAGATCTGAAAACTCCAAATGTCAGAGTGATGAGGGATCTTAGGACATAGAAGATGTAAGTTGAGATGCCCTTTAGAATAGAGTATTTCAGATTTTGTAAGATCATTAGAGCATAGAATTAGAGCCAGGAGGGATCTTAGAGACCATTTAGTGTATCACTTCAATTTCACACGATTACACATAAGTTGGAAGGGACTTTGGAGGCAATTCCACCCATACTGTTCCAATTCAGTTCAACAGTATGGGTGGAATTGCCTCCAAAGTCCCTTCCGACAACTGAATTGGAATACCTTTTGAAATATTTCCTGAACATACTAATACAGATTTTTGCCTAAACACATCCAGCAAGAGTAGGAGCAACTCTTTCCCAAGATTGTGAATTCCACTTTTAGATCACTGTTTCTTTTTCCTGACATTAATCAGTCTGTCAGCCAACAAGCAACAAGCATTTGTTTATGAAGCACATGCTATATCCCAGGAAATATCCTTGGTTCCAGAGATTCAGACAAACATGAAACAATCCCTCCTCTCAAGGAGATTCTATTAAATCTGGTGTGGCAACATGTACATATATAAGTGTAACATCACCCTCTGGGTTAATTCCCAAACCCACACTAATATTAAGCATGTTGGATAACCAGGGTGGATGGCCACTGCTACTTTAAATTTTTGGTGGAATGGTGTGATTGGCTATTCTCCTGATACCACAGTTCAAAAGCCCCCACTGGCATGCTTCCCTTTTACAATCAGTCTATAGACTTGGTTCTTTAGCAAAGGTGTTTATTCAAATAGCAGGGAAATAAATGGAGTTACAATTTCCTATGAAAACTTTGGGTATAATTTACCACAAATGTACTCAAAGTCAATGAGGGAAAGAGTGGGTACAAACATATAGTGTAATGGCAGGCAGGCATACATGTAGAGAATGCAAGGGGTCAAGGCAAGGAAGGGCCTCCTGGGCCTTTCTTTCTATGGAGGGCCTTTCAAAATTCACTATGTGGTATGGCATCAGTGATAGACAACTTGCTCTACTACTCAGCTGGACTGGCCCCTTTAAGACACTTTAAGGCAACTCAGCAGGATGGATAATTTTACTACTAGACTGGTTCAAAAAGACCACAGCTGCTGAACTGGAATGAAAGAGCAGGTTCCTTACCTTCTGGTCAACTCTTGCTAGAATGGGATGGATTGAGCATACTCTCTGGTCCTCCACTTAGCAGTTGCCTTCCTGGGGCTGCTGAGAGAAAAAGAGAAATAGCATTTTATTGAGCTCTCTCTACCAGTAGTCTACCTAAGCTGTGTGGGGTTGTCTTCTCATTGCTCTCCCTTCACTAGCCTATTTAGCTTGAGTCTGTGCCCCACGGCTTAACTCTCTCCCATAAACTTAAAAAATAAAAATCTTTATCTTCCATTTTAGGATCAACACTGTGTATTTGAACCAAGGCAGAAAAGCAGTAAAAAGGGCTAGGCCAGTGATGGGCAAACTTTTTAAAGAGGAGCCAAAGGAAAGGAAATGCTTATCTGTCAGTCTGTTTATAATGCAACTCTTTTGAAGTTTCATTGTATTGTATCCTGCTCATTGTATTCCTCAGATTAGGAATAATGTCCCGCAGGCTGGATGGAACATTTCAGGGGGCCCCATCTGGCCAGCGGGCCATAGTTTGCCCATCACTGGGCTAGGCAATGGGGGTTAAGTGACTTGCCCAGGGTCTCAGAGCTAGAAAGTGTTCAAGATTTGAACCCTGGTCCTCCTGTCTCTAGGCCTAGTTCTCAATCCACTGAGCCACCTAGCTGTCTCCTCTTCAATCCCCTTTTGACATTACACACTGATGTCTAAGACTGAGAAATCTCAGCCTCCAATCTCATGCCTTCTCACAATATGGTGGTTCCATTCAGTGACTTAGTACCAGTGAATGAGTCAGCCTTGGAATGGAGCCCTCCTAGGGCATCAGGCAATGGGATTACCTATACTGCGAGGTGGTGAGGCAACTGGTAAGGAGTTAGAGTAGGTCCAGCAAATATACCAGGAGTGCTGATTGAATGGCTGTTCCAGGTGAAGACCTTCTTCCTGGAGTGGGGCAACTGGTGAGGAGCTGGCACAGGCCCCAACGTGCACTCTGTCTCTATCTCTTTGCTTTTTCATCTCTGTCTCTCCCCTGTCTATCGTCTTTCTATCTATGCAACTGAATATATAAAATAAAGAAATATTCCTTCAGAGCTAATTGGTCAGAGAAGCAAAAAAGTATGTTTAGCAGTTACTATGTGCCAGATACGGGATAGCTGGGTGGTGCATTGCATAGTGCACTGAGCTTAAAATTGAGAAAGCTCATCTTGTTGAGTTCTTCAAATTTGGCCTCAGATAGTTATTAGCTGTGTGACCTTGGGCAAGTCACTTAATCTTGTTTGCTTCAGTTTCTTCTTCTGTCAAGTGGCAAGCCATTCTAGTATCTTTGCCAAGAAAACCCCAAATGGGGTCACAAAGTTAGACACAAATGAAAAAACTCAACAACAAAAAATGATGTCAGATATAAATAGAACCAAGGAAAGAGAGACCTTGCTCTTAATGAGGTTATATAGATATTTAAAATTTGAAATCTTTAATTAATTAATTAAGAATATTTCCCTATGGTCACATGATTCATGTTCTTTCCCTCCCCTCCTCCCACCCCCTCCCTCAGCTGACGAGCAATTCCACTGGGTTTATGTGTGTCATTGATCAAGACCTATTTCCATATTATTATTTGCACTAGTTTGATTGTTTAGTGTCTACATCCCCAATCATATCCCCATCAACCCATGTGATCAAGCAGTTGTTTTTCTTCTGTGTTTCTACTCCCACAGTTCTTTCTCTGGCTGTGAATAGCATTGTTTCTCATAAGTTAATGGGGTTATATTTTAATGAGGGAAGAGAATACCCAAAATGGAGCTAAAAGATTGGGATGGAAGAAGGGATCCTCAGGAGGTGGGTTGGGTTGTGGGTGGAGGAAAAAATGAAGTTTAAAAGTCTGAAGCAGAGTCAGGTAGGGAGTGAAGATTGACCAGTCTGCTTCCCTGCTACCCACCCTCCGAATGGAGACCTTGGGAAGAATTCACTCATAGGATAATGGCCCTTGTACGGCAGAGATATGTTTCAGTGTGAGGATGTCCCAGGCACTGAGGAAAGTTCTAGGGTGAGATGGTGCCCAAGGCAGCGGGTAGTCAAGTTCAGAAGTAGAGCTGTGAGAGGAATCAAGACATCTGATTAGATATTTTCAAAAGAAGAAATACAAGCTACAAGAACCAGGTGAGAAAAATGCTCTGAATGACTATTAATTACAGAAATGCAAATTAAGACCTCTCTGATCTGTTACCTGAACCCATGAGATTAGCAAAGATGTCAAAAGAGGAATCTGACAAATAGTAAAAGGTCCACAGGAAAATGGGACCATTAGTGCGTTGTTGGTGGAGTTGTGAATTGGTTCAGCCATTCAGGAAAGCAGTCTGGAACTGTCACCCTGCCAAATACCTCTACTAGGCTGATACCCCAAAGAAATCAAAGATAGGAGAAGCATCTGTTTAAAAGAAATGCATAGAGTATCTCTTTTGGTATTAATCCCAGACAGGCAACTAGTTGGGAGAAGGGAGGAGGCCCTTCTCTTGTGAAAATGGCAAACCCAAATTATGGCATATGAATGTTACTGTGTCAGAAGAAATGATAAAGACATTTTTAAAAGAAGGAACTGGGCATATTTCTAGGAATTGTTTTAGAGTAAAGTGAGCAGAACTAAGAGAACAATTTATACAATGACAGAAACTGTATGAAGAAAAACAGCTTTAGACTTGAGAACTCTAATCAATAAAATGATAAACCATGATTTCAGTGGCCTGAAAATGAGATATAACATCTACCTTTTGTCAGAGACTTAAAATGCAGAATGAGACATTTTGGACATAGTCCCCATAGAATTTATTTGTTAGACCTGCCATATTTGCCATGAGGGTTTAATTCTTTAATGAATATAATTGTTCAATTGAGGGTCAATGGAAGGGAGGGATAATTCATGTTTTTAAAAACAAACGAATAAAGGATGGCAGCTGGGTGGATCAGTGGATGGAGAGCCAGACCTAGAGATGGGAGGTCTTAGGTTGAAATCTGGCCTTAGACACTTCCTAGCTGTGTGACCCTGGGCAAGTCACTTAACCCCCATTGCCTAGCCTTTACCACTCTTCTGCCTTGGAACCAATACACAGTATTGATTCTAAGATGGAAAGTAAGAGTTTAAAAAAACAACAACAAATGAAGAAGTAAAAAAAAAAACCCAATAAAAAAGAGAACTATGTACTAGTGGAATGGGCTGACTCAGGAGGAAGCTAGTTCTCCATCACTGGGAGATAATAATAAGAATGAAAAGCTAACATTTATATTGTGCTTACTCTGTGCTAGGTACTGTGCTAAGCACTTTACAATTATTATCTTATTTGATCCTCACCATAATCCTGGCAGGGAGGTGTTATTATTCCCATTTTATAGATAAGGAAATGGAAGCAGACAGGAGTGAAGTAACTTGCCCAGATAGTGAAATGTATGAGGTTGGATTTAAATTCAGGCTTTCTTGACTCCAGGTCTGCCCCTTGCTTGCAGCTCTTGGCTATTCTGCACCCCTAGTTGCCACACATTTCCCCCTGGTGAGGAGATTGAGGGAATTAGGACAAACTGAGGGAATTAGGACAGCAAGTGGTTATTGTGGGAACTGAATGAAAGTCAATTCTGGAACTAGTTTAGTTTCTATTCAGTTATGGATCTGTTCCAATTTCTGTCTTGTCTTGGGACAAAATTTCATCCAATTGTGGGAACTAGGAGAAGACCTTATTGAATTGTTTGCACCTAGCCTTGTGGGACTGGGAAACTGGAGCTAAAAAGTCTTTTACCTGCTGCTAAAAGACTTGAACCAAAGACCTAGGTTTTGCTGACTAGAAACCCTATCCAATACAAAAATTGATTATGCACATCTCAAACAACTCATATATCTTCTCTGAAAGCTGACTCAATCCTGATCAATCAGTTATTGTTCCCATGTTCCTTTGGGTGTTTACAGGTACTGGGGATTCAGGGAATTGCACCTGTTCACTCTTCCCTTCCCAGCTTAGAATGTTCCTAAACATTTCATCCAATTAGAAATCAGATTTCCTAATGTTGTACTATTTCCTTTTACTAATAGACCTCATTTGATGAATTGTTTCAGTGCACAAAAGTCTGTCCCCACCTGTATTCAGGGTCCAATTGGAAGATGAGGAAGAGCCCTGGCCCTGCATTGTGTAAGAAGGGGGATTTGAGATAGTTGGGGTGTGCTTTGGTAACCCCTTGATAGTAGTATAAGGACCGATTCTCCTCCACAGCCACCCCTCCTTACTAGGGAGACAACTTGGGGATTCTTGACAACTGGGGTTCCCCACTGTGGTTGTGTAAGGGGTAGAAAGTTAAAGGGAGATGTTCTCTATTGAAAGAAGCCAGTGGGAACCTGGAAAGTTGTTTGTTCCCAGCTACACCCACACAAGCCTCCCTAATTTCCCCAAAGCTAGATTTGATTCAACTTGGGGAACTGCCTTCTTTCCACCTTCAACCCACAAGTTCAGTCTCCTGCCCAACTCAGTTATGCAGATCTGACTGGTATAAACTAAAAAGGATTTATTTCTGGAACAACTAATGGGGAACAAATTATGATGGGGTCAGGGAAAAGGGGTGCAGGGGTCCCTAAATTCCCTTCCCAAATAAATACTCTAAAGACTATAATTGTGGTTCAACTATAGAGGAAGTTCGGTAAGGTAGATGTTCAAGGCAAGTTTGAGGCCCCCAGGGGTCAGCTCCCCCCTGGCCAAACTGAAGAAGCTTTGTAAATATATCTTCCAACATGATCAGGAACTGATTGAGAATCAATTTGATGAGTTGTAATTGCGGAAGGTCTTTGGAAACTCTTCAGATTTGCTTTAGAAGAGACTTGCAGCCCAAATCTCCACCTCCCTCCTTTGGTGCCCCTCCAAAGCTAGAGAGAGCCATCCTTTGGTTCTCTTCCCACAAGCCTTTGCACCTCCGGCCAACTGTTGTTTCTCTCCCCCCTCCTCTGTGTTCCTCCTTCAGCTCTATGTAGGCTTGCTCCAAACTCTTACAATTGCTTAATAAATCAAAATGCTTGGAAGCTTGAACCTTGGTTTCCGTTGCCACTTATGTCTCACTTGCCACATTGGTACTTTCACTTCCTTTTTCTCTCTTCTGAATTGGAAGAAATTGGTTCTATTTTTTTTTAATCACCCCCTGCCTCTACACACAGAGCTACAACCTATTTGGACTCCTTCCTGTCCTTACAGTGTCAGCTAGGATGAGGTGGTCAGGCGAGCCAGATCATAAGACAGGAACATTCCTTCAACCCTCAACCCTCATCTTATTTCAGGTACTGTTTCTCCAAAGCCACGAACCCAGCTGAATTTTCTCTCACAGTTTCTCCTTTGTTTTATTCCCTGGAATTCTGGGAAGTGGCACAGTGCCCAGACAGAGCCTGGGTCTCTTCTGGTTCAGTGATGTTGCTGCTTCTGCTTCTACTGTCCTTTGGGGGTGAGTAGGAACAGGATAGAAGTAGGAATGGGAATGGAGACCCCCACAGGCCTGGGGAATATGGAGCAATAGGAACATTTTAGTTATATTGGCTCTGTCTGCCCATGAACAATGGATATTTCTCCAATTATTTAAATCTGACTTCATTTGTTTGAAAATGTTTTATAATTATGTTCATGCAGTTTCTAGGTTTGTTTTGGCAGGTATTTTTCCAGGTATTTGATTGTGTGCATGGTTATTTAAAATGAGGTATCTCTTTCTAGTTCTTTTTACAGGTCATTGTTGGTGCTATATATAAATGCTGATGATTTATGTGGGTTAATTTTATATCCTGCTATTTTGTTAAAATTATTGATAGTTTCAACTAACTTTTTTAGTTGAATTTCTAGGATTTTCTACATATAGCACCTTATCATCTGTGAAAAGAGGAAGTTTTGTTACCTCTTTGCCCATTCTGATTCCTTTATTTTCTTTTTCTTCTCTTATTGTTAGCATTTCAAATACAAAATTAAATAATATTGGTAATAATAGGTATCCTTGTTTCACTCCTAATTTTGTTGGGAAGGCTTCTGCTTATCTCCTTTACAAATAATACTTGTTGATAATTTTAGATACATGCTTCTTATCATCTTAAGAAAAAATTCATTTATACTCGTACTTTCCCATGTTTTTTAATAGGAACAAGTATTGTACCAAAAACCTTTTTTGGTAGCTATTGATATAATCATATGATTTTATTAGTTTTGTTATTGATGTAATCAAATTAGTGATAATTTTCTTTATAATAAACCATCACTGTATTTCTGGTATTAATCTTATTTGGTCACAATGTATAATCTCCCCCCCTCCCCAACAATGTATAATCTTTGTGATATACTATTGTAGTCTCTTAGTTGGAATTTTATTTAGGATTTTTGCAACCTTATTCATTAATAAAATTGGTCTTAAGTTTGTTTCATAAAAGGAGTTTGGTAGGACTCCCTCTTTACCTATTATTTCAAATAATTTATTTAATGTTGGATTTAGTAGATATTTAAATGTTTGGTAGAATTGGCTTCTAAGTCTTTTGATCTTGATACTTATTTCTTAGAAAGTTCATTTATGGTCTGTTCAATTTCTTTTTCTAAAATGGATTTATTTAGATAATCTGTTTTCTCCTCTGATAGTCTAGGCAATTTATATTTTTGTAGGTATTCTTCCATTTCACTTACATGCTTAAATTTGTTGGCATATAATTGGGCAAAATAACTTTTTTTAAAACCCTTACCTTTCGTCTTGGAATAAATACTCTGTATTGGTTCCAAAGCAGAAGAGTGGTAAGGGCTAGGCAATTGGGGTCAAGTGACTTGCCCAGGGTCACACAGCTAGGAAATATCTGAGGTCAGATTTGAACCTAGGACCTCCTGTCTCTAGGCCTGGCTCTCCATCCACTGAGCCAGCCAGCTGCCCCCCAAAATAACTCCTAATAATTGCTTTGATTTCTTCATTGGTGGTATATTTACCCTTTTCATATTTAATGCTAGTAGTTTGATTTTGTTTTCTCTTTAAAAATCAGATTCACTAATGGTTCATTCATTTTGTTGATTTTTAAAAATAAAACCAATTCTGAGTTTTTTGTTAATCCAATGGTTTCTTGAATTCAGTTTTATTAATCTAGCCTTTAATATTTAGGATTTCCAATTTAGTGTTTAGTTGGGGATTTTTCCTTTATTCTTTTCCTAGTTTTTAAAATCGTATTTCCAATTCATCGATCTGTTCTTTCTCTGTTTTGTTGATATAAGCACTTGGAGATAGAAATTCTCCATTAATTACTGCTTTTACTGTATCTGACATTCTATTTTCCAAGTAAGATTTATGCTATTGTCAATGCTCTCAGGCTTATTCCAGCATTTGATCTCTCTTAAGGGTATTTCCCACTAATTGACTTAGCTGTCTAAGCTTGGCTATTCTCTGTTGAGCTCTTTTTCTGCTATTGCTATTATTACTGTTGTTGCCTGAATCTCTCTCTGACCACAGGGTCCTTGTCCCAGGATCCAAAATATAAGATGCAGGTCCCAGAATCAGTGACAGTGGAAGAATCTGTGTATCAATGTGCATCCTCTGCAGTTTTCCCCACCCTCTGACCAATGTTTCTGAGGCGCTTGGATTCTGGTTCAAGGATGGGATCAATACTGATAAAAAAAATCCTGTTGCCATAAATAACCTGAATCGGATGGTTAAAGAGGAGGCAAGAGGGCTATTCCACCTTATTGGGGACCCTAAGAAGGATGACGGTTCATTGCATATCACAGATACTCAGAAAGGTGACAGTGGAAAGAATTTCTTCCAGATAGAGGGGGAAAGAAAGTAAAATTCAATTACCAAAATTATAAATTCAATCTGAATGTGACAGGTATGCCAAAACATGAGGCAAGGAGCATCCCTGACCTGGATTTGTGTTCCATGGAAAAGACAGACCATAGGGATTTGAATCAGGGCAAATGACAAAGCTCGGGGAAAGTATGGTGAGGAGTGAAAACTAGGGGAGGGGACACATTATGGTATCATCTCTGTAGATAAATAGGACCTCATGCATGACTGAATGAGTTAGACTTTGAGGACTATCTGGAATGTCTTGAGAGTCAGGATGAGAGCCAGAGATGTCAAAGAAGGAAGGGATACTTGCGGTAAGGAGATTCTGAAGTATGGGGGGCAGTCCATCATCAAATGGAGGAACCACTGAGGAAAAAACAAGAATACAGGCAGGGCAGAGTGATTCAGATTGAGGATTCAGAAGATCCCTAGGGCATCAGGGACAAAGCTGGGACCTTGGAGGGGGCACCCTTGTATCATCTAAAGGATTGACCTAAGGATATAAGTTAAGGGAAGGTTTGGGAGCTGGGATCTCTTCTACAGCACCTGGTTCATTCCTTTTTATTGACTCCCAGGCCTGACAAAGAAGCCAGCCATCTATATTCCAAAGACTCTGGAGGAGGATTAGCTGGTGACCTTGATCTCTGCAGCCCCCATGGTATGTAGGAAGGGGACACCCCCCACCTTCTCTTGGACTGGGGCTGTTGTCTCCTCCCAAGAATTCATCCAAGAGACCCCCTATTTCTCAGAGTTGCCTCTCATGCCAAAACTCCAGGACCATGTATAAACCTCACCTGTTGGAGACCTTCCCTGGGACCAAAGCGAGAACAGAAAGAACTGTCCAGCTCAGCATAACCTGTGAATGTTGGGAAGCAGGACACCTGGAGTTGGCATCAATAGTGATACCATCTCAGTGGGTAGATGGAGGAGAAATATGAGGTTGGGAGACAGAACATCAGGAATATCTGGAAGGTATAAATTTCCAGAGAGAACAGGGCAATGACCAGCATAGTGTGGAGGCAAATGTGAGGTACTTGGAGTTGTGAGCCTTAGGCTTGCATACTACCTCTCAGCTCCTCCAATGGGCTCATCACTTCATCAGGCCTCATTCAGATTTAGAAAGGTCCTCAGAGTTCATCAAGTCCACCCTGTGCTTTTCATTTTATAGAGAAGGAAATTTTAGCCCAGAAAAGTGAAGCAGGGGCAGCTGGGTAGCTCAGTGGAGAGAGAGTAAGGCCTAGAGATAGGAGGTCCTGGGTTCAAATCTGGCCTCAGCCACTTCCCAGCTGTGTGACCCTGGGCAAGTCACTTGACCCCCATTGCCCACCCTTACCACTCTTCCACCTATGAGACAATACACCGAAGTACAAGGGTTTAAAAAAAAAAGTGAAGTAACTTAGCCAAGGTCACATAGGGAGTAAATAGTAGAGCCAACATTTGTTTAAGAATGCTTGGAAGTCTTCAATTTTATTGAATGACCATACTTTCCCCTTCAAAAATATAGCCAGTTTTGCTGGATAGTTGATTCTTGGTTGTAGACCCAGTTCTCTTGCTTTCCAGAATATTATATTCCATGCCTTCTGGTCCTTCAATGTAGATGCAGCCAGATCCTGTGTTATCCTAACTGTCGTTCCCTGGTATGTGAACGACTTCTTATTAGCAGCTTGTAATATTTTTTCCTTGGTCTGATAGTTTTTGAATTTGGCTATAATATTCCTGGAAGTTGTCAGTTGTGGATTAAATGTAGGAAGTGATCTGTGGATTCTTTCAATTTCTACTTTTCCTTCTTGTTCGAGAATGTTAGGGCAGTTTTCTTGGATACTTTCCTGTAGGATAATGTCTAGGCTTTTTCTTTTGTCCTGAAATTATAAATTATATCCCTTTGGTGAGCTGACTATGGTGCTGAAATTCTACTTACACCCACCAAAAATCAGGGTTGCTGGAGATGATATTCAAAATTGGTTCCTGCCACTCATCTGCGTGCCCAATTCATTGATCTACTTGTCTCTCTCTTTTTTATTTTTTTATTGATTATATATTTATTGATATAAACTTTTAAAGGTATCAAATTTCCTCTAATTACTGGTTTTGCTGCAACTCACAAATTTTGGTATGTTGTCTTGAATAAAATTATTATTTCTTTGATTTTCTCTTTGACCCTTCCATTTTTTAGGACTTTGTTACTGACTTTACAACTAATTTTTAATCTATGTTTTAAAGCACATTTACTGAATGTAATATTTATTGTATCTTAGTCAGAAGAAGATTCATTTAATATTTTTGCTTTTCTGCATCTGTGAGGTTTTTATGCCCTAATATATGGTTGATTTTTGTGAAGGTGACATGGATAGCTGAGAATTAGCATATTATTTTGTATTTTTCAGAGATCTATCATATTTAACTTTTCTAAGATTCTATACATCTCCTTAATTTCTTCCTTACTTATTTTGTAGTTAGGTTCATCAAGATCTGAAAGGGGCAAATTGAGATGCCCCCACTATTATAATTTTACAGTGTATTTTTCTCCTGTAACTTATTTAAATTTTCCTTCAAGAATTTAGATGCTAAATTTGGTGCATATACATTTCAGTATTGATATTACTTTGTTGTGTATGGTACTTTTAGGAAAATGTAGCTTCCTTGTTTATCTTTTTTAATTAGGTTAGTTTTTGTTTTTACTCTGAGATCATGATTGCCATCTCTGCCTTTTTTTCTTCAGCTGAAGCATAATAGATTCTGCTCCAGCCTCTTATTTTAACTCTATGTGCATCTCTTTGTTTCAAATATTTCTTGTAAAAAACATGTTGGATTCTGGTTTCTAATCCATTCTGCTATCTTCTTCCATTTTACGGTCAAGTCCATCCCATTCACATTTAGAATGATGACTGCTATGCATGTATTTCCTCCATTCTATTCTCATTTATCCTATCCTTTTTTGCAATTCCCTCCTCAAGAGTCTGTCTTGCTTGTCACTATTGCCTGCCTTAATCTACCCTCCTTCTTATCCCTCTTCCTTCTTTTAGATACTTTCCCTCTTACTTTCTTAGTGGGTAAGTTGAATTTATGTATCTAATTTTGTATATATGTATTCTTTCCTCCTTGAAGTCGTTCAGATTAGAGTGCATTTAAAGTGTTGCCTATTACCCTCCCCTCCTTTGTTGTGGAGGAAGTTTTGTGGGATCTGTGGCAAAATTGCTAAGCTCTCACTCTGCCATGCTGACTCCTGCCATTTATTATCCATGTTGCTTTAAATATGTGCTTTCCTCTCTGCTTCAGCTGTCTCATCTGTGAATTGGCATTGCACCAGCTTCAATCCAATTCAACAATGATTTTAATAAATTCTTCCTTTGTGCAGGGAACTAGAGGTAGTTTGGTTGAATGGATAGAGTGCTGGTTCTGGAGTCAGGAAAAAACAGAGTCAAATTCCATCTCTTATTTCTCCTGGCTATATGTCCTCAGACAAATCACTTTTGCTAGAGCCTCACTTAACTCTCTAGCTTATTTGTATAGGGAGAAGAAATTCCTCCCTGGGAACTCTGTACTCTGAGGAAATAAAAAGTCTTGTCAAAGAAAAAAAGAACGCCCTTGACGCTGTACTTGGTGTCACAGCTAGCGAGTAAACATGAGACAATCCCTCTCCTCGAAGAGCTGAGGGACTATGATGGGGAAACAATGAGATATCAGATATACATGGAATATTTTATTGAATATATTAGGTATAGTAAATACACACAAAGAACATGGCAGGGTGAGAGCACTCCCAATTTTTTGGTGGGGATGGATTAAGAAAGTCTTTTGTAGGAAGTGGCCTCTGAGATGAGTGTTAGGAGAGCTACATGTTCTAACAGGCACAGCTAAGGAGGGAGACTGAAACTATTTCATGCTGGGGGCACTGCCTGTGTCTGCCTGTAAAGATGCACAGGTGAGAGATGCAATGTCACATTCAGGTAATAACAGGGAGGCTAGTTTGGTTGGAATATAAATTGCCTGAAAGTGTGATGTACAATCATCCTGGAATCCTTGGTTTGAGCTGGATTGTGAGAAGCTTTCAGTGCCAAACAGAGAGGAGTTTGAATTTTATCTTAGAGGTCATGGTAAACTATTGGCATTTCTTGAACCAGAAAATGACCCAGTCAGATCTACACATTTAGGCCTTTTTTTGAGCCCTCACTGTCTTAGAATGGATGCTAAGGATTGGTTTCAAGAAAGAGGAATGTTAAGGGGCAGGCATTTAAATTAAGTGACCTGCCTAGGGTCACACAGCTAGGAAGTGTCTGAGACCAGCTCCATAATAATCCTGGGTCATTTCAAGAAAACTTCTAGTGATTAGCCTTTGCAAACATAACTGGGCTGGATCTTCAGATGATAACCACACACCTACGCATCCTTTCTAGCTCAGCAGTGTGAAGATGAAAATTAATATTCAACAACTAAGTATTATATCTTATAAAGTTTTATTAATAATGAACTAACATAAAAAATTAGAGTGAAAAGGCACTAAACTAACTTCAGCCACGCTCATGAAGGAAGAGAGGAAGAAGGAGGAGCTACAGAACTTATAAAACAATAACATGACCATGCAAACGTGGAGGCGCAGGAGAGATTAAAGGGAATTTTGGGAAATAGTAAGGGATCTCTGGGGGATGAAGTCCAAAGGTTCAAAATCTGCATTTATACAGTAGGATCTGCCAAAGCTCACATTTTTCTGGCGAAGCCTTCACCAACCATTATTGCCTTCTTTGTATAAGGGAGCCTAGGGAGAGGATATCAGCAGAGGAGTAAAGGGAGTCTGGATCATGAGAGAACATTCTTCTGAGAGCACAGAATGCTTCAGTTAGGATCTTGGGATGCTTGCGTCATGTTCCATAACATTGACGATGGAAACCAGTGTCTGCTCTCAGAGGAATGTTATTCCATCTCCCATTTCTAGAATAGTAGAAATTGGAGGTAGCAGGCAAGACAATGAGGGTATTGTCCAAAGAACTGATTGACAGCTGAGATTGATTCCATTCTGAGGGAACAAGCTTTATTATAAGAGAAAATAGCCATAGTGTGGCTATAGGTTAAGAAGCAAGTAAGTTGGCCTCAGACACTTCCTCGCTGTGTGACCCTGGGCAAGTCACTTAACCTCCATTGTCTAGCCCTTACTGCTCTTCTGTCTTGGAACCAATACACAGTATTGATTCTAAGATGGAAGGCAAGGGTTTAATAAAAAGAAACAAGTAAGTAAGGGAAGGTAGGTAAGTAAGGTAAGCAAAGGTGTGTAGCATTTTCAGGAATGCTTTTTATTTTGACTAGTTACTAAGGAAAGAGCTTCTTTTTATTCAAAGATATTTTATTTTCTCAATTAAATATAATAACAATTTTCATGTAATAATTATAATAATGTATTTTCATGTAATAATAATAATGTAAAATGTAATAACGCATCTTCCAAAATTTTAAGATTTAAATTGTCTCCCTCCCTTCTTGGCCTTCCCCCTCTCAGAGATGGTAAGCAATTTCATCTAGGCATACTTCCAGATTGGTCATTGTTGTAAGAAAATATTCCTATAAAACCCAAATTCCAAAATACAACCATAAATAAATGAATGTGGAAGACAACATGGCTCAATATGCAACTAACTCCAACAGCTCTGTCTCTGCAGGTGGATAGCATTCTTTGTCCTAAGTCCGAAGTGCTCATTTGTTTGGGCATTTGTTTCCCTGTCATTTCCAAGGAACTGATGCCACTTTACCCATGGCCCACTTCGGTCTGCATGCCTTTACCCATGGGTCACTGTGTTTGCCCACTGGGGATGGAGAGCAAACCACAATGTAAATGGGTTGCTGATGGCATATTAAATACCTCAGGGCAACTTTCAGCCAAGTTTTGCTTTTTTTTTTTTTCCTGAGGGAACTCTAAGGAAGGCAGTGAATGGGGAAACTGAGCATTGTCCTGTGTGACTGGGGAGCTGAACCATCTGTACTAGCTGTCCAGAGACCCCAGCTGAGGAGCTACATTATTGCTAACAATCGATGTGTAGAGTTTTCTCATCATTGTGAATCTAAGAATCCCATAAGTCCTTTCTGGAAGGTGTCCTCCTACTGATATTGCTTCCATTTTCTTTTGATTGCTTACAGCTACTTCACAGGGTTTGTGGGATATTTCAGTACACATCAGTAGGAGGAGCCTGTCAGTGTAATACAGTATAAATGCCTCCATTTTTGGACTGTTGAGACCCAAGTTCGAACCCTACCTCTGCCACTTAATATGCCTTTGCTCTTGGATAGGTAACTTTTATTCCCTGACCTCAGTTTTCTTCATCTATAAAGTAAACAGTTTGAATTTCATGTCTTCCATAGCCCTCACATTTAGGCCTAATCAAATATGACTTGAATTATTTAATTCATCTGGGTCTTGAATGGTGTAAAAGAAACTTCTGTTCAAATTGATTGGATCTCAGAACCTGGAGAGTCTATGCCTTAAGCACTTCCCTTTCTAACTCCAGTCTTTATAACTGTCAGTTGAGAGTAGCATGGATCAGGGGAAAGAGCACTGAATATGAAGTCAGAGGGCCTGGATTCAAATCCTAGATCTGTCACTTATTCCCTGTGTCCTCTCTTGCAAGTCCCTGAACGTCTCTGGTTCTCCATGAAGGCACTGGACCAGATGTCATCTAAGACCCCTTCCTACTCCAAATCCATGACCATAATTCATTTTGGCTCTCAATCCATGGCCTTAGAAATCATTCGTTCTACTGCTTTCCTCATTTTATAGGTATCTAGGAGATGTAGTATAAAATGCTGGGATCTGGAGTTAGGAAAACATGAGTTCAAATTCAGCCTCAGATCCTTACTAATTGTGTCATTCTGGGTAAATCATTCAACCTCATCTTCCTCAGTTTTTCTTCTATAAAATGGGTATAATGATAGCACCTTCCTTTCATGGTTGTGAGGATCAAGTGAGATAATATATGTAAAGCACTTTATAAACTTTAAAATGCTGTGTGACAGTGACAATGAGGATGATGACAATAACATAATGGAACCAAGGCCCCAAGAGGCTCATGGTCTTGTTTAATAGCACATACTCAGAAAATACCCAAGATTAGAAGCCAGTTCTTTTTCCAGGATGCCAGAAATATTGCCTCTAATGAGCATCTGGCTTGATATAAACATTGTGTCTTGCCAGCTCATCTTACTTTTATTTTTATTATATGTCTATAATGCTTTACCTTACTAGGCACTGTGTTAAGGAAGCTTCTCATCAGAAGCTGGGCATGCCCAGGGCATGGACATTAGAATGGGGGCACCTGCTGAGGTAGAGGCTGCATTGTGTCCTCTGAGGCCATGTCTTAGCTTTGAGGACTCAATGGATCTTACATGCTGTAGTGGAAAGTGCACTGAATACTCTTAAGCACATAGTAGGTGCTTAATATATGCTGAATAGAATTGAATAGACTATGTTTTGACTCTCAGCTTTACCAAAAACTCCTGAAATTGTCAGTCAAGAAGCAGTTATCAAGCCAATAGTATATGCCAGATACCATGCTGATCAGAAGTACAAAGCAAAAATGGAATATCATCCCCCAAAGAGCTTACATTCTAGTTTTTTCAGTTATTTCAGGCATGTCTGACTCTTCTAAATTCTATTTGGGAAGGATACTTCTTAGGAAGGATACTAGAGTCACTTGTTATTTCCTTCTCTAGATCATTTGATGGATAGGGAAACTGAGGCAAACAGGATTCAGTGATTTGCCCAGGGGCACATAGCTAAGACACTTACCAGATCTGAACTCAGGAGGATGAGCCTTTCTGAAGCTCAGCCATGTACTCTCTCCATTGCACTACCTACCTGCCCCTACATTGTTCCCATTACATTCTAAACTGGAACACAAAATAAATGCATATGAGTATATCCTGAATCTGAACAAAAGAACCCAAGTAGGTTTCAGAAAGGGGTCCTTTAATAGCTGGGAGATCAGGAGAGACTTCATGAAGATGACTGTGTTTGATGAATCAAGAAGAAAGCAAGAGCTTCTAAGAGGATGGCAGTGTTCTTGGCCCTGATGGGGAAGGTCACAAGACAGGTAGGTCTGGGGGAAAGACAGTGAGTTCTGTCTTAGATAAGCAGAGTTTGTGATAAATAAGAGGCATTTAGTTGGAAACATCTAAAATAGCTATTATTATAGAAGGGGAAACTGAGGTGTCAGGAGGGACAGATCCTCTCCCATGTTCACCCAGAAATTTAGAGGGTAAGGATAACCTGAAATCCTACCTTCAGACTTCTAGCCCAAGATTTTCCCCTCACTGAATTTCTTAATAATTTCTCCCACCCCACCTTCTTCACCTCTACCCTTCACTCCATGACAGCATCACGATTTGACAGGTCAGTCATATGCATGAGCAAATTGCATTAAAAAGTCCTAAGTGAAAGACTCCCTACTCACAAACCAGGACAGCCTCAGTTCCAATCATAGGTTTCTGATGGTCACACCAAAGACCCTAAGATCCTGGACTAATGCTTGATTCTTTGCCCTTCACCCTTGCAGGATCAGCAAAGTGATCCCAGATTACCCCAGCCCTGCTCAGCCACTCAAGCCCCATTGGAGGAAATATACCATGCATCCATCAACTTCAGAGGACTCAGACCCTGAGACAACCCAGAACTCAGAGAATTAGAACCCTAAGAGCCATGAGACCCAAACCAAATCCTCAAAGATTGTTTCCATGAGGAAGCACCTGGGGTTTATGGGGAGGGAGAAGAAATAAAGAGAATGCCTTCTCATTCAATGAATGGAAGATGCTACTCTGGAGATCCAGGCCTCAAGCTCAGCCTGATGCCTTGATGACAAAAATACTTTCTACTCAGAAATGGAAAGAGAGGGCATGGGGGGGATTAGGGAAGTAGAGGACGTGTTTTTCAGGAAGTCATTCCTTTTTTCTCAGTGATACTTGTCAAGGTGACAAAGCCTTGACTATTTGGTCTAGGGGATCATAGAATACAGAATGTTAAGGGTTTTAGAGTGTCTTTATGTGATACATATTTTGGGGCTACCAACCCACTTTCTACTTGCAATGAATTAGGTCCTCAGAAGCTATACTCAACCCCCTAAGGGATTCTGAGCAGCAGCCTCTAGAGATTGGGTTTTGTTATAGTATTATAACTCATGGACTCTCACTAGTGTGCATTCCCCCTTGATTGACATCAATCAACCAGACTTAATTCACCTTTTAAAAATGATATTTACTAAGATGTTATAATTGGAACAGTTGGTATCAAATATATTCTCTCCTAAAATGTCTGTTACATACTCTACTACACATACACATGATGTTCAGAAGAAAATTCACTGAAATTTAGAAAGCACACATAGCAAAAGGATAACTCAAAGTTCTAAGGAGTCTTTTCACTGGAGTTTTAAAATGTTCCTCTTAGGTTTGGCGTAGCCTTATCACAGGGCTCTTTTTAGGGTCTTGAATCTTCATCTTCTCTGTCCTTGGCTTTCAATGCAGACAATGAATCAGATATCCCATGGACACCAATGAGATTCTGAGGGGAAAAGAAGAAATCCCAAATTATCCAGACACTTCAAAGTTCACAGGGTCCTCCACTAGCCAAGGAAGTGGTCAAAGAGGTAGAGGTGCCCTCCTATACATCCAAATGATTCCTTCTAAGGGGTTTAGCTGGAATATTCCTTCTCTGCTTTCAGACATCCAAATTTCTCAAGTTCTCTAACTTTCATCTGAACTGGGTACCAGCCAGTCAGTCAATAAACCTTTTTTCAGTGTTTACTTTGTGCCAGGCACTGCACTAAGCATTGGAGATACAAAGAAAGATAAAAGACTATCTCCTTTCAAGGAGTTTCCAGTTAGTGGGAGAAGACAATTTGCAAAGAAACTTGTACCAACAAGAAGAAGATGAAGGGATATTAAAAGTAAAAGAAAAGTAAAAACATTAGGGTCTCTGGCATGGTAAAGGGAAAATAAGAGCTGTAACAGAGGAAACAGTATGTTTTACTTATGAGATCACAAGTGCCAGCCAAATCCCCTCCTCCCCACACCTTTTTGGCCATATTCTTATTTGTACAGTGGAATGGGAGCAAAGTGGGGAAAAAAGTGATAGAAGAGAGGAGAAATATACAATTCTTATTCCTAATTGAACATGAATGGGAGAAACTTACACATAAAATGGAAGAGAGTAGAAAGTATTAGAAAAATGAAATCTGACAATATGCTGAGTACAAATAAAATAATCAAAACACAAAAAGGTCACATACATTTAAATGGGAACCTGGAACAAAATTCATTATGCTTCAACTGACCTAAAAAAAGCAGAAAGTATGATCAAGGTTTTAGATAAGAATACAGTAAATATAGACAAAAGCAAATAAGCAAGGACGTTATACATAAAGGCAACAACTCAAGGCAATAAACATTAAGTTCTTATTATGTGCCAGACACTGTGCTTACCACTGAAGATACAAACACAGGCATGAGACTTACATTCTAAATGGAAGACAATACAAAAAAAGAAACTGAAAATCAGGGAGCAGGGAGGAGATATTGCATGAAGGCTTGGTGTTGGAGTACATATATTTAGAAGAATAGCCAGGAAAAGAATGAAGGTAACAAGTCTGCAGGATTAGCTGAATATTTCAGGGTTAAAAGGCCTAGGCATTTAGGTGTATTCCAGGGAAATATTACAGCTGATGTATTGGAATTAATTAATTGTATAAGATAGTGAATCAGCTCCAATTAAATAAATATGTTGTATAATATACAACAATATTTTTTATATTAACTATATTACTAATATAACTGGTAATTAATTATTACTATGATTTCATTAACATGAATAGTAAAGTAATAAATATTTTATACTTTATATACACCAAATAATATAGCATTTGAAATGGTTAAAAGAAAGGTTAATTGAATTGCATGGAGAATGAATAAAACCATAAATGTAGGGGAACTTAATGTACCCCTTTCATACCTAGAAATTTAATCAAATGGTAAAAAAGAAAAGAGTAAATAAACTAAATAGAACCTTAGAAAAATTAGAGATGTAAGATTTTTGTGCATTTTATAATGTGACTAAAAAGGATTTTTACACACTTTTCAGATAGACATAGCACCTTAAAAATATGATCATATATTCCTCATCCAGGTTCACAAATTAAGTGTTATCCTTGACCTTTCAGTCTTTCTTATTCCCCACATCCAAAATAGTTGCCAAGTGCTAACATTTCTAACTTTATTTTGTTGTGCAGTCATTCAGTTATATCTACCTTTTCATGATCCCATGGACCATGGTGTGCCAGGCCCTTCCATCTTCCACTATCTTTTGAAGTATGTTCAAATTCATGTTCATTGCTTCCATGACACTATCTCTCCATCTCATCCTCGGCTGTCCCCCTTTTCTTTTTGATGTCAGTCTTTCCTAACATCAAGGTTCTTTCCAATGATTTCTATCTTCTTATTATGTAGCCAAAGTATTCAGCTTCAGATTAAGTATTTGACTTTCCAGTGAATTGTCTGAATTAATTTCTTTAAGTATTTAGCTTATTTGATCTCCTTGCTATCCAAGGGCTCTCAAAAGTCTTCTCTAGTACCACTATTCAGAAACATTGACCTTGTGATGCTCAGCTTTCTGTATAGTCCAATTTTCACAGTCATACATTGCTAATGGGAAAACTTTAGCTTTGACTATTTGGACTTTTGGCAAGGCAATATCTCTGCTTTTTAGTATGCTGTCCGGGTTTGCCATAGTTTTTCTACCAAGGAACAAATGTCTTTAAGTTTCATGGCTGCAGTCACTGTCTGCAGAGATCTTTAAACCCAAGAATATAAAATCTGACACTGCTTCCATGCCTTCTCCTTCTGAGAGAAAGTGATGGGACCAATTGCCTAGATCTTAGTATTTTTGACGTTAAGCTTAAGGGCAGCTCTTACACTTTCCTCTTTCACCCTTATTGAGAAGCTTCTTAATTCTTCACTTTCATGCCCATTTCTCTTCTCTGACCATACCACTGCCATAGGGCAGACCCTTATGATCTCACATCATGAGTACTGTAATTCAAAAGTTTTCTTGTCCCCTCATCTAGGTTCTCCCCATCCTAGTCCATCATCAACTCATCTGTCAAATTTATCTTGTTGAAGTGTAAGTGTGTTCATATCATTCCCCTATTCAAGAAACTCCAGTGCTATCTATTACCTATAGCAGTGATTCCCAAAGTGGGTGCCACTGGCCCCTGCTGGGTACTGCAGTGATCCAGGGGGGCAGTGATGGCCACAGGTGCATTTATCTTTCCTATTAATTGCTATTAAAATTTAAAAAAATTAATTTCCAGGGGCTTATCCATGTGTAGATGCTGATAACTGGTTCTAATCTGTTAACCATATTGTGGGTTGCATCTTTTTTTGACTGGTTGCAGTTCCAAAACTAGAATTGGAACTTCTTCTACAGGCCTTAACCTCTTCCACTTCCTCTTTGTTGGTTGGACCAATACTCTCTTGGCTGAATCTCTCTTTGTGGTTTTGCCTCTTCACTGATGGCATCTAGTGAGAAAAAATGCAAACAAGGCCAGAGATCTGTGTACTCTCCTCTCTGAGGCTGATATGTGGAACCATGAATATAGACTTCATTTCTTTCCTTGGTGTTTTTATTTCATTTTTGTTGAAATTAAGAGCTACAGCCTTGTGGGTTTTGAAAGGTTAAGAGAGCCATCTGGGAATACATCAATCTGTGATTCTATGAATCCAAGAATCTAGAGCTCATGCTAATTCACTAATAAAGTCCCCCAAAGGGAGGAACTACCTTCAGGATCCAATGCTAGCCAGCCAAACATGTAAGGGGGGATAAAGGGGTTTTTTGGGTTGTATTATTTGGAATTCTGGGGGTCCCATTTAAAAGTTTTTGACAAACTTCCTGTGGACATGTGGGGGACTTTGAAACTACATTTTCCGTGATCCAGTGGATTTCCAGTTTGGGACGTGGTGATGTCTCCAACGTATAACGCAACTTAAATTCGGAGGTGGGCCTTGAGACAAGCTCTCTCTGGTATGAGGCAGACAAGATGGAAGGAGATACGGACTGGCGGCATTTTTAAGAATAGTCAGGCATGGTCTTATATATTTTTACCAACATGGCCATGGTAATTAAAATATTACTTTTCCTCATAATATCAGCCTTTATCATTTTTAATCCTTACAGGGTTCAATATATTAAAAGATGGTTGTGAGAGTATTGAACTATTATCAATCCTCAATTAAGAGTAATCTTAAGTCAAAATTGACTTTTATGGAAGTTTATTTACAATTAAGAAGAGAGAGAGGAAATAATGAAATAAGAATCTAACCCAGTAGGTAATTTACTACAATCCTCTAATTAATCCAGGTAGATCTAATTAACCCTCAGCAGAGAATCAGAGGGCCAGAGGCCAGGAGGTGAATGAAGCAAAGCTTCATTCACAGAGTCTATTAAAAGAAGTTCCTTAAGAGAAGTTCAGGAAGATTCAGTCAGTCTTTAAACTCACCAAGGTTTTAGTGTTCTAGCCAATACTCCTCCACAAACTAGGAAAACTAGAAGACCTCCTTCACCAGCCGCCTCTCACTCACTCAACTCCCTCTTTTTAAAGGGGTCACTCATGCGTCACTTCCTGGGCCTCCCTCCTACTTTGCATGTCCAACCACAATAGATGCTTCTTATTAGGACTCCTAGGGGGTGGTCAGTCAATTCTGATTCATTGCCCACTCTAGCACACATGGGTTAAGGACCTCCCAGAATTTGGAGGTGATCTCACCTTTGGTGATTAAATCTAAAGATAGGCAGTGTAGACTTAATTTAATTATCACAACATCAATATATTAAGGATAGAGAAGCTTCCTTCAGGACCTAGAATAGTGGTAGTTGAGATGAGAACTCATGGATCAGTGATCCTGAATTTGGATATGAACTTGGTGGGGGGAACTTTATGTATAAAGTACTTTAAATATAAACCTACTATACACAGAGACCAATGTAGCATAAGGGAAAGTATATGCTGGGTGTTTGTACTTTTGTTTTTGCTATATCTTTGCAAAAGCTAATTAATAACCATTTATCAGAATGATTCCTATTCCAATATAATTGGCTTAGTTCTTTATATATTTTAGAAATGTGACCTTTGTCAAAGATACTTTCTGCAAAGATTGTTGTTTCCTGTTTTCCTTCTATTAGCTGCATTGAATTTATTTGTGCAAAAACTCTTCAATTTTATATAATCAAGATTATTCATTTTATCTCCTTTGCACTTTTCTGTCTCTTATTTAGCCATGAGTTCTTCCACTATCCTCAGATCTGCCATAATTTCTTCCAAGTTTCCCTAACTTGCTTAAGATATCACTGATATATTTAAACCATGTATCCATTTTGAGCTTATCATGTGTGAGATGTTGATCTATGCCTACTTAGTTTCTGCCTAAACTAATTTCTAGTTTTCCCAATTGCTTTTGTCAAATAGTGAGTCCTTGCCCCAGTAGCTATGTTCTTGGGGTTTTGTAAACTCTAGGTCACAGTGCTCATTTCCTTCCATATATTGTGTGCTTAATCTGTTCCATTGGCCAACTACTCTATTTCTTACCCATTACTAAGTCGTTTTGATGATTAATTACAACTTTGTAGTGCAGTTTGATGTGGAAATGTCAGGCATCCTTCCTTTGCATTTGGATGCATCCTTCTAGGTGGGCACAACCTAATGAAGGAGATGGACTTATCTGAGGTGGAGGATGCATTTGGCATTCTTGACCTTTTTACCCTCCAGATGAATTTTGTTATTTATTTTCTTCTAGCTCTATACAGAAATTCTTTGGTAGTTTGAGTGCAATAGTACTGAATAAATAAATTAAGGTAGTATTATCATTTTTCTTATATTAGCTTCACTTACTCATGATTAGTTAGTATTTTTGCAGTTATTTAGATCTGCCTTTATTTGTCTGAAATGTTTTATAATTCTGTTCCTATAGTTCCAATGTTTGTATTGGCAGGTAGACTCTTAAGTATTTTATACTAACTGGTTATTTTAATTTTTCTTTCTGTATCTTCCTGCTGGGCTTTGTTGGTAACATACAGAAATGCTGATGTGTGTTTATTTTACATCCTGCAACTTTGCTGAAGTTGTGAATTGTTTTGACTAGATTTTTAGTTTACTGTCATATCATCTGTAAAAGTGATTGTATTGTTCCCTCAGAACTATGCTTATTCCTTCAATTTCTTTTTCTTATCTTAGTATAGCTACTATTTCTAGTATTATATATTTTTTTATAATTTTTTCTTATTTTTAAACCCTTAACTTCTGTGTATTGACTTATAAGTGGAAGAGTGGTAAGGGTAGGCAATGGGGGTCAAGTGACTTGCCCAGGGTCACACAGCTGGGAAGTGTCTGAGGCCGGATTTGAACCTAGGACCTCCCGTCTCTAGGCCTAGCTCTCAATCCACTGAGCTACCCAGCTGCCCCCTCTAGTATTATATTAATGCTACTGGTGGTAATGGACATTCTTATTTCAACTCTGATCTAATCAAAGGTTTCTACCTTGTTACCATTACTGATAATTCCTGCTCTTGATTTTAGATAGATCATTTCAAGGAGAGCTACTTTTATTCTTAACCTTTTAAATGTTTTTTTTAAACCCTTACCTTCTGTCTTAGAATCAATACTTTGTGTTACCGCAGAATAGTGGTAAAGGCTAGGCCAGTGATGCGCAACCTTTTGAGCTTGGTATGTCAAAATTCGCCAGAAAGTCAAGCATAACTTGGGTGGAGTGTCACTTTGAGAAAAAAAACCATAATTTCACAATATTTATAGCTTAAATAACAAAAATGTATAATTGTAATATATAACTGTATTTAATAAACCAAAAACTAATTATTTAACTTACCTGCTCAGTAACTTTTTTGTTCATCTGTCAGTCAGTTTCTTTCTTTTTTTTTTTTTAAACCCTTGTACTTTGGTGTATTGTCTCATAGGTGGAAGAGTGGTAAGGGTGGGCAATGGGGGTCAAGTGACTTGCCCAGGGTCACACAGCTGGGAAGTGGCTGAGGCCGGGTCTCTAGGTCTGACTCTCACTCCACTGAGCTACCCAGCTGCCTCCTATCAGTCAGTTTCTTTTGTTGGTCTTGATATTACTTAACTTGTGTGGGGTGCCGTGAACTTAGATAAGTGAGAGGTAGGGGGAATTCTTTAACCTGCCTATTAGTGACTTTTTTGTTGCTGAATTTCATTGGCTAATGAAAATTCCTTTGCTAATGAAAATTCATTTAGCCGCTAAATCTTCAATTGAAGGTTTGTATTTTGTACACTTTAAGACCAAAGAAGTGCTACTAACTTCTGTCAGTCTGTTTCTTTTGTTGGTTTTGATATTATTTAATACTGAGAATAAGGTCTCACAAAAGTATGTAGAGGGAAAAATTGTGAGTAAAGCCATTGCTATATTTTTCAGGGTAGTAAAAGTGTCTGGTAATCGGTTCTAGGCACTTCAAATTTCCTATTTGTAGTGGCACTCTTCTTGATTCTCCAAGAGGTACCTTTCCAGATTCTCAAGCTTTGACCTCAAGTTGATAAACACCTGAGCCCAGATGCTCTTGAAATTCTGCAAGTTGCATCTCTAAATCATCAATTTGCATCCCCTGGAAACCATTTAATTCCAAACTACTGTAGACTACTACATCAGGATAATTATTTTCATCGTCTGTTCTAGGCTTCTAAATTGATTAAATCTATCACTGAACTGGCCAAGTAACAGTCTAAAACATGCTGGTACTTTATATGCAAGGGTTCCATTTCATTTTGCACAGCTGTACTGACCTTCTCAAAATACTTTGTTACTTGAGGAAAATACATATAAAATTTAGTTTCTACATCTTGCTTTAAAATTTCAAGTTTACTTTCAAGAGCTTTTATGTATCCAATTATAACATCAATACTTTTGCCAAAACCTTGTAACTTTAAATTCACATTCATTAATAAGAACAGAGAGGTCTGTAAAAAACATCAGGGTATTGACCTATTTATCATCATTGAGCTGAGGAAAGTTCCTCAGATCCTTATCTCCAAGAAATACCTCAATTTCTTCAAAGCACTCCACAAAGCACTCAAGAACTTTGCCTCGGCTCAGCCATCTCACATTATTGTACATCAGCAGTCCACTGTAGGTAGAATCAACCTCCAGTAAAAGTACAGAAAATTCTCACTTGTGAAGGGGATGAGCTGCTATTAAATTAACTATTTTTTAACAACTGACATTGCCATTTAAGTCGGTGAATCCTGCCTTGACACATAAAGCCTCCTGATGGATAATACAATGAAAAGGCACAATAGGATGTCCAAAAGCTTCCATAAACAATTTGACAAATCTGAATTTTTCCCCCATTATGTTTGGTGCCCCATCTGCCATCACTGACACAACTTTAGAGATATCAATGCTTAGGTCATGGAATGTTTGTATAGCAACCTTACATATTTAGCTTCCTGATGTACTTGTTGGCATTGATACTAACTTTATCAACTCTTCTCTCATTGTGAGACCATCAGAATATCGACCAATGATGGCCAACTGAGCATGTGATGTGACATCAGTAGTTTCATCAAGAGAGATAAAAATTTTTTACAATTACTCATGTTTCTCTTTAATTGACGTTTTACATTTGTGTTCAGTCTCATTATTTGGTCTTTTATGATATTTCTACTGAGTGGTAACTCAGATATTCTCTTAATAATTGCATCTTTATTCTGCATATCATGAAATAGACCTGGTGCACATCTTAGGAGAGCTTCTTTAATAAATTCTCCTTCATTGAGTGCTTTTCCATGCTGAGCTATGGAGTGAGCAATGCTCAATCTTGCAGATGTTAAATTTGTAGAGTCTTTTATAAATTTAAGGATGGAATTAGATTGGCTCTCATAAAAGTGTAGCTGCCTGGAAATGAATTCCTTCCTTTCATCCTCACTTTTTTTTAAGAGCTGGGAATGATTGGTTTCAAAATATCTATTTATATTCCACATTCTGCTTACTACCATTTCAGTACATAGAATGCAAAATGATCTGCCATTTTTTTCTATAAAGCCATACATCTCAGTCCACATCTCTTGAAAGGGTTGGCTACTGTTACTACCACTTCCTTTACTTAGCTTTGTTTTTTTTTTTTTTTTTTATTTTTTGGGTTCTCCATTAGGGAGGCAGTGACAGAAGATGGAATTATAGATAGCCTGTTAGCCCTGCAGGCAATTAGGGGTTAACTAGCCTAACTGACCACAAGATGGCACATGCAACTGTCTTTTAGGAAAGGGCAGGGTTAATAAGCAAAAATAGGGGTTGATAAGGATGCACAACAGTAATAGTGGTGAAATGGAGTCTGCACTGTGCGGCAAGATGGTGTTCCTTATGTAAATTAAGATGACTGCCGCTATTTCTAAAGGCTGGAAACCATACCCATAGCACAAGCCTTCACCTCTCCCAGCCTCCCCCTCACTTATCTCAGTAATGATGGTCAATTAGAAATCCACGATACCTCAGAAGAATAGATTGCATGATGGTTACTATGGTTATGTAGTTGCTGGCAATGGCAATCACAGGACCCCCAGAGATGTGTCCCCCCGTGGCATTTTGCTGTTCCCTGTTCCACTGGCTGGAAGTGAGGTCCAAGATCCCCTAATGGCCCGGAAGTCCCAGAACTAGATGCTCTGTGTCAGAGTTCTGTTGTTTTGGACTACAGACCTCTGGCACAGAGTGTCTACACTACACTACAGCAACTATTTCATCCTCGACATGTGGCCCCGTACTTCTCTGTATGCAGCCGCATGCAGCCATGTGTCATTGAAAATGGCTACACATGTTAGTGCTGACACGTGTATCATAGGTTCACTATCAGGGGGCAAGGCAATGGGGGTTAAAGAGACTTGCCCAGGGTCACACAGCTATGAAGTGTCTGAGGCTAGGTTTGAACCCAGGACCTCCCATCTCTAGCCCTGGCTCTCAATCCACTGACCACCTAGCTGCCCTCCTTTGTAATGTTTATAACACGAATGAGTCTTGTATTTTGTCAAGAGCTTTTCTGTATATAATGAAATAACTATATAATTTTTGTTTTCATTGTTATTGACATAGTCAATTATACTTATAGTTTTCCCAATATCAGACCAGCTCTGTATTCCTGATACCCATTTTGGTCATAGCATATAATCTTTGTGCTATAGTATTGTAATCTCTTTGCTGGTATTGTATTAACAATTTTTTTTTTGCATCAGTATTCATTAGTCTATTCTTTTCTTTTCCTGTGTTTTGCTCTTCCTGGTTTAGCTAACAAGCCCTGTAAGTATATTCTCTCTAAGATCTCTAGTGATAATTAGGTTCTAAGAGGTTACAGATATAATTTTTCCATATAAGAATGTAAATAGTATATTTACCTTGTTATGCTTCTCTTGAATCTTGTGTTTGAAAATCAAATTTTTTATTCTGCTCTGGTCTTTTCATTAGGAATGCTAGCAGGCTTTTAAAAAAGAATCAGAGGGGCAGCTGGGTGTCTCAGTGGATTGAGAGCCAGGCCCAGAGATGAAAGGTCCTGGGTTCAAATCTGGCCTCACACATTTCCTAGTTGACTGACCCTGGGCAAGTTATTTCACCCCTATTGCCTAGCCCTTACCATTCTTCTGCCTTAGAACCAATACACAGTATTGATCCTAAGACAGAAAATAAGGATAAAAAAAAGTCAGAATTCAGTCTGGTGCATTTTCTCAGTTGTTGTGGAGAAGCTATGACAGCAATGCTACTTCTTTATCGACCACATTGACCCTGACTTCCCAATAGAGAGAGTTTTGTCACAAACCAGACATGAAGTCATGGGATTGAGGTGTTGGGCCACTACTGTTAAATGTACCACAGTAAATTCCCTATTTTGTCCAAAAAAAAAAAAAGAAGTAGAAAAATTCTTGGCTAGCTTAATTTCCTTCTTCAAGAGGAAGTTACTTAAATTTAATTCTTCAAGAGGAAATGGTGGTTGAAATAAAAATAATGAGGACTTTTGGGGGAAGTGATCCTTCTACATTTAAATTTGTGAGGCAAAGTAAGAGAAAAATTGATTGCAATCTGATAGGGACCCTGCGTTTTAGGAGATTGGTTTTCAAAAATTTCAGCTTAGGCATTGGCAGGATCTCATAGACTAAAATTCTATATGGTAAGTTGTCCCAGCAAAGCTGGAAGTTCTCTAGGATGAAGTTGGGAGAAAACACACAATTGCCTGGAAGAACAAGAAAAAGTAGGAATGGTCTAAAATAACTGATGTGGATGAATAGGGAACTAATTTATTACTCAATTTCTATTAGACCTACTATGTGCCAGGTGCTACATCAAGTGCTTTACCCCATATTTGCTTCTCACAATAACTTGGCATATAGGTACAATTTTGCAGTTGAGAAAATTGAGGTAGAGGTTAAATGACTCACCCAGGATCACATAGCTAGGAAATGTCTGAGGCTGTATTTGAATTCAGATTTTCCTGACTCCAGGCTTAATACTCTATCCATTGTGCCACCTAGATGCCTCTCATGATACAATGTATGTAAGCTCAAAACATATAAATGGTAGCTTTTAAAGAGGCAAGCTTGTAACATATATCAGATCTGAGAGTTGCCAATAAATTTCTAGCCTGGGGGGTGTGTGTGTATGAAAGGGAGAGGACAGGAAAAGGGGGGAAAAGAGAGATGGAGAGAAGAGAAAGAGAGAGAGAGAAAGACAGAGACAAAGACAGAGACTAAATAGAGTTGAGTGAAGGTATCTGACTTTTAGCCTCAGTTTCCCTCATAGCAACTTATAGACATTGCTGCTATTCTGACCTCTGGAGCCAAACAGAACAAGTCTTATCCTTCCCATACACAATATCCTTTAAAATACCAGTAGATGACTACTGTGCTCCTTCTAAGTCCCTTTTTCTTCACACTCAAAATTCCCCATTCCTTCAAATGTTTCTCATATGGTAAAGGATTCAAGCGATTCCCATCCTCTTTTGCTCTCTGGACCCCCTCTGTATGCCAGTGGCCTTCTAAAAATGGGCTTCTCAGAGCTGGATGCATTCTCAACAAAGACATAGCCCAGAAAGACCATGTCCTCTCCTCTATAATCCTGGTAGGTGTGCCGCCACTAATGAAGTTCAAGTTTTCATGAGCATTTTTGGACAACACTTCTTCCTGCAATCTCTCATTGACCTTGGGGTCCATTAAGGTCCATTAGCTCTTTTTTAATTGAAGGGATATCTAGATTCCCATCCATGTCATACTTACACAGTCTACGTCTTGCGATATGTGGAAGACTTTACCTTTCTTTCTGCTTGAATAGCCAAGGAAACTCTGGTTCCTCTCTCCTATGATTGTTTCCTGTGACACAACTCTGTCATGTGTAAGATTCAAACTTCACCCAGGTCTAGCTAGAACTGGTTGCCAAAACTCTCCAAGAATATTGCCGATACAGCTTATTTATAATTCACCTTTCCACATGTGGGGTAGGCTTTCCTGGGTTATTTTTAGAGGTTTCTCAGTCAATTTTAATATGTACCGCCCAACACCAGAGCCCTGTTGGTGATAGGACAACTACTATAATATATTTTGTCTGAAAATGGTGCAAAATTTCTTGGCCTTTGAGAGAAGAAAGCATTCTATTACTCCTCTGGGCATGGTGGCCCAAGGGACTGTGTTCATAAGGATGCCACATGTGAATCCCCCTAACTAAATCACTGTACCTTACTATGTTGTGCTTGGATCTGAGGATGAAAAAACCATTTTTATCCAGCCTTATATCATTGTGCACCAATCACCTAAACTCCACATGAAATTTGTATTCCATGAAATTTCATCTTCTTTGATAGAGCCCAATGATCTAGTCCTTGGGGTCCATTTTGGATCAAATTCTTTCATCCAATATGTTGGATATCCCTCCCAGCTTGGCATCATCTCTCAGTGTGAGGAGCATACTATCAATGGTTTGTATAAGTCATTGATAAAAATGTCAGTAGCTAGCAGCAATGCAATGATCCAGGACAATTCTGAGGGACTTATGAGAAAGAATGCTATTCACATCCAGAGAAAGAACTGTGGGAGTAGAAATGTAGAAGAAAAACAATTGCTTGATTACATGGTTCAATGGGGACATGATTGGAGATGTAGACTCTAAACAATCACCCTAGTGCAAATATCAATAATATAGAAATAGGTCTTGATCAATGACACAGGTAAAACCCAGTAGAATTGCTTGTTGACTATGGGAGAGGAATGGGGAGAGGGGAGGGAAAGAACTTGAATCCTGTAACCATGGAAAAATGTTCTTAACTAATTAATTAATTACAAAGAAATTTAAAAATTGCAAAAAAAGTCAGACATAAAATAGCACATATAGATCCATGGCATATCCCATGAGGGGTCTCTTACTACATTGACATTAAACTATTAACAACTTGCTCTTATAATGGCCCTTAAAACAACCCTGGGTCAGTGCAATTATTTCATTATTTACTCTTCATCCATGTTTTCCAAAAGAATAACATGTGGTACTCCATCAATAGTTTTGCTGAAGTCAGGGAAAATGAAAGCTCTACCATTCCCTAACCTATTAGCTTGGCAATGCTGACAAAGATGTTAGTGAAGTGAGCCTGTTCTTGGGAATCATTATTTACTTTACTCTGTGTACCCTAGCCATTAAAATAATCTGATCCAGAATTTTCCCGGGAATTCAAGTCAGTTTTTTCTGTTCCAGAGTTCTAAGACTCTGTTCTTCTTATTTCTTGAATATCGGGATATTTGCTTTTCTTTGGACCTACAGCGCTTCTCCTCTTCTCTATGGCCAGAGATCTCTGTTAGGGGCTGAACAATTACCTGAACAATTACATCTGCCTAGGACCCAAGGATGTAATTCATCTGGGCCAGGTGACCTGCATTCATTCAGGGCAGCTACATCTCTCTGTTTTCCATCTTTGTTCTGTGGTTTCCAGCACGTAGGTCACTCACGCTCCTTGGCCGAACAACCAGAAGGCAGATGAGGCTGGGGCACCTCTGCCTTCTTCCTTCTGTTGCCATTTACAAATAGCCCACTCTTCCCCAAGCAGACATCCTGTTCCTTTTCAGATTCTCCCCTTCTCCTACACTTTCCCCTCCATCAAAGTCAACACTTAGTGGTTCTTAGATTTCTGGAACAACTTCAGGTTATTTCAAGAATTGTCACTCAGACAATTCTTTCTTTTTGCTTCTATCTTCTCTAAATATGAAGAGCATAGGACAAAGTCACTCTTAGGACAGGAAGCCTTAGGATTGTACAGGGGCTCTGACCCTAACTGGCCAACAGAGAGCTTTGCATACTGAAGGGGAACTCCAGGCACTCCACAAAAAAGACAGAAACAGCTGAAAGAACTTCCCCTTTTGTCTTAAGAGTTCTTTAAACTTGAGTGCACTTCCCTCAGAACTGTTTTTGTGGATTTGAGTGTCCCTAACTCCATGTTCTTCTAGAAGATTTTTTACCTTATTGTGTCTAGAACTTGACTTTTATGCCACTTTCCCACTATTTCTATACCATGATGCCAGGTGTCCTTGAGATTGTCTATCTATCTATCTATCTATCTATCTATCTATCTATCTATCTATCTATCTATCTATCTATCTATGTGTCTGTTTAAACTAAAGCCATCCTTATCTTTCCTCTAATCCCTCTTCTCTTCTTTTTAAAAAAAAATCTCTTACCTCCCATCTTAGAATCAATACTGTGTATTGGTTCCAAGGCAGAAGAACAGTAAAGGCTAGGCAATGGGGGTTAAGTGACTTGCCCAGGGTCACCCAGCGAGGAAGTGTCTGAAGCTAAATTTGAACCCAGGATCTTCCATCTCTAGACCTGGTTTTTAATCTACTGAGTCACCTACCTAACCCCAGTTCTCTCCTTTCCTAACTTTTATTTTTTTACTATCAAAGGCACCACCATCTTTCTAGTCACATAGGATGGATATCTTAGTCTTATTCTTGAGTCCTCAATATTACTCACCTCACATATCCAATCTATTGTTAAAACATATCATATCTACCTTTGTATCTTTCCTTTCCCATGTTAGGCCTTCATCATACCTACATGATCTATTTCAATACACCCCCAATTGGTCCATCATCCATCTTCTATCCAGCTGCTAAGGTGAATTTTCTAGAGAGCAGGCCTGATATAATAAACTTTAGGAGTTCCCTTGTTGTTCTAGTATCAAATAAAATTACTCTGACATTTAAAGTTCATTAGAACTGAACCTTTGATACTTTTCTAGCCTTCTTTACTCTTTGTTCCCACATTCTCTAATAGAATGTGAGCTCCTTGGGAACAGGGACTGTTTTAATTTTTTTTTTGTCCCCAATACTTCTGAAGCCTGGCATATAGCAAAAACCTAATAAATGTGGTTTATATATCTGTTCTTAAAACTAAGTTTTTATTTATATTTCCTATTTCTTATACCACCATAGTGTCCCATGTATCCCCCCACTTGAGATCAGAGGTCCACCCCATATGAACAAATTATTTTTTTTGGAGAGGGGGAAAAAGTCAGAAGACCTATCAGAGCATTGAAGAAGCAAAAAAAACCTGTATAATATTTAATAACTGTGTACCTTGCAACTCCATGAAGGGGATAGTTAAGGGGTGTCTTCTTATATTTCTTCATTTGGATCCCCCTTTATCTTTATAATTTCTTTACATTTAATTTTGATTTTTTTTGGTATGTCATTATTCAACATTTACATTTGTGTAATTAATATGAATAATGTTTTTTTGGCTTTGCTGACTTCAGTCTGAATCAGTTCATGTAGATCTTCCCATTCTTCCCTGTATTCATCACATATATCATTTCTTATAGCATGCACACACTTACACATACAGAGGTATCCCTTTCACATTGTGACTTTCTTCATCAGTCTCATAAGATTTCATAAGAAATGATCACAGATATCATAAGAAATTAAATGGGAACTTGTTGGGAGTTTTGTGGAAATTGCAGACAATGTGCAAAAGTCAACAGACAACACAGAAGATGTTTAGAAACTCATAATTTCATAAAATGTCTGATATTGAATAATAGTAACATATTCTGTCTTTTAAAACAATAAACATACACAATTTCCTTTTTAAATGTTAAAATCAGTAAAAATTTAAAGTTTGTGAAAAGATCATGTGAAAGCCAAAAAATTGCAAAAACTTTTGTGCAGATTTTCCAGGTTATGTGGGCACTGCATCCTTAATCCCCACAATGTGGAAGGGATGACTGTAATTCTACATATATACCTGAATTCATGGTACTGTGCACCATAATTTCTTTAGTCACTTGAATTGATTGGCATCTACTTTGTTTCCGATTCTTAGCCATTACAAAAAGTCTACTATAAATATTTTAGAGCAAAAGGGAAGTTTTTCTTATCTATGGCTTCTTTAGGGTCAAGGAACATGGACATCCTAGTCAATTTTTTTTTTTGATTCATTCCAAATTGTTTTCCTAAATGGTCATATGATTTCACAGTTCTGATGTGGGCAAGGCTGATTGGGATTTTGTCCAAGGAACTGATTGACAGCCTAGACTGACTCCAATAAAACTAGTTTTTTCACAGGATGATATAATAATAGTGTGGCTATAGATAGTTAGCTAGTTAGTGTAGTAAGTAGTTAATGTAGGTAAGAAAGGTAAGTAAAGGTAAAAATAAATAAAAGGTGGGTTGGGGTTTCCAGGGATGCTATTTATCATGATTAGTTTCTAAAAAAGGGGTCATTTGTTTGGGCAATTGTTGCCTTGTCGGTTTCTACAGAACTGATGTCATTTTAGTCATGGTCTATTTTGGTCTATGTGGTCTATGATTCATTCTGTCCATTGGAGGGTGTGTGTGTGTGAGTAAATTGTAACACAAATGGGATGCTAATGATATGTTAAATACCCCAGGGGAACTTTCAGTCAAATTTTGCTACTGAGCAGATTCTTAAGGAAGGCAGTGAATGTGGAAATTGAGCATTGTTTGAATCTAGTCCTGTGTGACTGGAAACTGAATCACCTGTACTTGCTGTTCAGAAACCCTCAGCCAAGAACCTAGTTTATATCTAAAGATTGATGTGAATCTTGTCATAATTGCACATCTCAGCAGCCCATGTGCTATATCTGAAAGGTTAGCACCACACTAATCAAGTAATTATTTCTACATTCTTTTGATTGGTTACAGTTACTTGGCAGGGTTTGTGGAACATTTCAGCCACATCAGTTCCACCAACAATGTATTAGTGAGTTTAGCTTTCCACAGCTCCTTCAACAACATTGACTATTGCCATTTTTTGGTAATTTTTTCCACATGGTTATCAATGCTTTGCAGTAATTCTTTTGAGAACTTTTTGTTCATATTCTGCCCTCTTATGTACTGAGGAATAGCTATTAGTCCTATATACATACATACCTAGGTGAATTAATGTTGTTTGTGAAAAAGATTTTTAGTTTCAATGTCCCTTTTCTGCTATAGAAATAATATGATGTTCATTCAGTTAATCTAATCTTTTTTAATATGACCCTGTTCCCGTGGACTCTCTTCCCTCCACTATCTCTCAAAATTTTTATTTAATTAATTAATTTAGAACATTTCCCCATGGTTACAGGATTCACTTTCTTTCCTTCCCCTTCCCCCACCCCTCTCCCATAGCAGACGCACAATTCTACTGGGTTTTACATGTGTCATTGATCAAGACCCATTTCCATATTTCTTCCCTTCACTCTTGATCATCTCTTGTTTTTTTTTTTTAATATTCTTTTCCTTTTGGCATTTTGAGTCCTTTATTCTTTCCTACTTATATCTGATTATATATTTCTTATTCCTCTTTTCCTCTTAGATTCCCCCTTCCTCTTTTCCTCTTCAGCTAGTCTTGTTCATTAGTTTTAAAATTCAATTTTGTAGGGGGCAGCTGGGTAGCTCAGTGGATTGAGAGCCAGGCCTAGAGACGGGAGGTCCTAGGTTCAAATCTGACCTCAGACACTTCCCAGCTGTGTGACCCTGGGCAAGTTACTTGACCCCCATTGCCTACCCTTACCAATCTTCCACCTATAAGTCAATACACAGAAGTTAAGGGTTTAAAAAATTAAAAAAAAATTAAAAAAAATTCAATTTTGTACCTCTTTCCAAAAAAGGATTTCTCTCACTTTTTTCATTGTCTATCTTCTCTTTGTGTGGGAAGCCAATAAGAGAACAGATAAAAATCTGAGACTCCTCTTTTGACCCCTTTTGTGATCCTTGTGATTTCTTGTTGAAAAGTATTATGGCCTTATTGAAAAGCTTTAAGTTCCTATCAAACCTGAATTTAAAGGGTTAACACTGTTAACACAGCAAGGAATATTGCTGCCTGGTATAGCCAAGGCCAAAACTTTAGCAAGGGGCAATTCAACTCTGAGAGGGATACTCCCAACTTGGCTTCCTGATAAGAAGCCAGTGAAAATTCAGCTTTGGCCTTGGTCTATTCTGAAGCCAATGTTTTGTGGTCTGATGTGACATAATTTCTGCACACCTGCAAAAGTTTTGTTTTGTTTTTTTTTGTGTGTGTGCGAAATGAGTCTTGAAATATATATATATAATAAACTCCATGCTCCTGGAGCCAGAGCTGGAAGCATGAGGTAAAAGACAACTCCCTTGTTCTGTCCTTATTTCCTTATCAACTAAACTGTCCTTATAAGATTATCAGAGATGATAAAGAGATCTTCGCGGCACCTGATCACAGGGACCTTGAATCATTGGAACAGGGACCTTGGATCACTGGATTCAGGTAAAGGTTTGCCCTCCCCCTCAGACAACTCCCAAATTATGACAGTTTAGTTTCTGCCAGAAGAAGGGCAAGAAATCCAGAGTTTTCAGAACTCTCCCCTTAAGGGACGACACTAGAAGTAAAAGAATAGATTAATAGGATGGGACACAGTGAATCAAAGGAAAGAACTCTTTTAATTGATATAACTAAGCACACCCTCAGAAAATGGGGAGTAAAAATTAGTAAAGAACAGCTCACTAAATTTCTTGATCTTATTCAAAATTGTAGTCCGTGTATTCCCTTAGAATTTTGGCAAAAAGTTGGCAATGATTTGAAAAATTATTATACTGAGCACGGATCAGAACAAGTGCCAAAAAAAAATTTCATGGGCTGCTGAAAAAACAACTTTGTTATCTGGTCAGAATGCAGAGAATGAAATCTTTAAGGTTTCAGTGTTAGAATCAGAGGAGGAGGAAAAGGCTCATAGAAAATCAAAACGGAGCTTTAAAATTCGAATGAAAAAGTCACTAGCAGCAGACCTTCCCCCACCTAAAAACCTCTCTTCAAAAGAGGAAAGAGAGATAAAAGCAGAGGAGCCTTTGCTGCTTGAAGCTCCAGCTCCACAGCCACAGCCCCCAAATATAGGGTTTAAAGGAGCCCTAAAAATGCTCGAAAGGATGGAGACATATCATTCTGTTTCCCAGTTATTTTTAGAGCAGATGAATTGGATGATGATGAAGAAGTAGCTCCTACATGGGAGCCTCTTCCCTACAAAGTGTTAAAAGAAATTAAGACAGCTTGTGCATATGGTCCTGCTTCTCCATACACTTTAAATTTGGTGGAAACTTTGGGGGCAATTTAGATGACCCCCTTTGATTGGATTCAGACCTCAAGATATTCCCTTTCTACAGGGGACTACCTTTTTTGGAAATCAGAATTTGATGAATTGGCAAAACAGAAGGCAGCCATTAATAAGAAAAAGGGCATCAGAGTTACTAAAAAAATTTACTTGGAATAGATGAATGGGAATTACATGCTGATCAGATTAATTTACCTAGAGAAGCTCTAATTCAATGTACGTAGTGTGCCTTAGAGGCTTGGAAAAGGATCCCAGTAAGTAAGAAACTGTCCACAGGTTTGGCCGAGATTAGACAAGGATCAGAGGAAAGATACTCACATTTTGTAGCAAGATTAAATCAAGAAGTAAAAAAAAATATACAAATGATGATTATTCAACTCAGATAATAGTCAGAAAGTTTGCGTATGACAATGCCAATAAGATATGTCAGAGTATGCTTCAAAATGTTAAAGAATCTGGGACTATTAATGACTATGTGAAAGCTTGTGAGGACTTTACTCCAGCATACATGCAGGGTATAACCATCGCGATAGCCCTGAAAGGAAAAACTTATTCTGAAATGATTAAGGGCTCAAAGGCTGTAAAAAGCTCTTGTTCCAATGCCCCTAACTCTTTGTGTCCCAGATGTGAGAAAAGTTTCCACTGAAAGAAAAAATTGTAATTCCAAATTCCATCCAAATGGTTACAAATTACCTGATAAGAGATTTCAGGGAAGATGGAAAGGAGGCCAACTACCGGCCCCACCAATGATTAAATTTAATCCAAGAATTCATCCTAGTTTAGCCAGTTCCTTGCTAGAGTTAACCAATTTTCTGACTAATAAACTTTCTTTTTTCTCCAGATTTCTTTAGCAATGAAAGATGTGATTTACTGATCTTTTGAGAGGATGTCATATATTTGTTAGAGTAGGCGTGAAATGCCTGGGAAATGTGTCCTTGATCAGTCTGTGTGTCTATGTTGTGTCTATGTGTCTCTGATCAATTTGCATCTTAAGTTTTATTGTTGTGTTTGTCTGTGATCACAATGGAATTTTGGAGAAAATAAATCTTTCTCTTTCTCATTCATTCCAGAGGAATGGGAAAGACAGACAGAGGAGTTTGAGAAATTCAGAAAAATAACATCTCTAATGGATTTCTGAGTGTTTTAAACTCTAAGAGAATTTAATTGATTAAAAGAAATCATATTCTCTGCTCTCATTAAGGCGAGAATCAACAAGAAAATTGGTCTACATTTCTTCTTCCATTTCTTACTGGCCATAAGAAAGGGAACAAAGAAATCATAAGACAATAAAAGGGGACAGATTTGATCCCACCACCAAATTCTATCAACAGGTTAAATATTGAGTTACGTATTTAATCAAAATTACCAAGGATTCTAAATGCAATCTAAGAAAAATTTTTTATTCAGACAGAAAAAGCAATGATTCTGAACTGTGTACTGAGGTTCAGAAGTGCAATTTAAAACCTTCTTAAATAATCAGAATCATCAGTTCACCTAAATGCTTAACCGAGAGTGGTAAAAACTTTTTGGACTGACACAAGTTTAATCTACCATTAATCACACTGATGTTAGTGAAAATCTTAACTTATAAATTATTAGAACAATACCATTGGCTTATATTTTGTAATTAGACCCCTTTAAACAGAGGATGGTTCATGAGAAAATTTTAAGCCAAAATTGAATCAGCCATGCTGCCTCAGTTCAGCAAGAAATAATTTTGGAAAGTAAAAAAAACATAGCTCCTTTTTCTCAAAACTCACAGCCCTTCCTCTAATTCATTAGGATACATGTTGACTACGAATTTGAATAGATACTGATGGTATAGTATAAATCTATTGACTACCAGTTAGAAAATGGAATTTTAGTTAATTTTAAATATGCACAAACTTTATATTGAAGAACTTATCTATTAAGACTTGCAGTGTGTAAAATATGGATTAAAATAATCAGATTTGCCAAAAATGCTTATCAAACTGAATTTGAGGATTGCAAATTATATAAGGATACTAGTTCATGATTTAAAAGAAATATTTAATCAGGTATGTAGATTTGTCCTAAGGTATAGAGAGGCCAGACTACAGGTTTTATTCTTCTTTAAGCAGGGGTCTGAAAGAATAATTAGTATATGTAGGAAACATTGTTAAGAAGTTTTAATCAGGGACAATTTGGACGTAATGAAGTTAAATTAATATTCATTTGGAAGTGATAAATCATCAAGGTTTTAAAATAATCATGCAAATTTTATAAATTCAGTAATTAAAGTGTTAAAGAGCACAGCTGCTTGAGAAGCGGCTACAGCCTTGGACATATTTTAAAAATAATTTAACCCCTTCTACACATAGGAGAGAGAGTCTCTGACTAAAAATATTTTCAGCAACAGTTTTTACTAACTCAAACTCAGTGAAGTGAAACAATTAATGAGAAGCTAATGTTAATTTTGTAACTTTCAGAAATCTGGTTCAGCTTAAGTAGTTATCTCTATTTCAAATAATATTAGAAAATGCAAAAATAATTATTGTGACAATTTAAATTTATGCTTTAAGTTAGTAGATCCTAGTCAAATTATGTCTCCTATGTTCACTATTTCACTAGTATTTAAAGGTTAATTGAATAGATTGTATTCTCATAATATTTGTGATTTGTAGTAATGCATTCAAATCCAGAATATAAAATTATAACAAAATGCATAACCTCATAATAATTTGATATCTTGTTAATATGTACTTGATTGTGATGGCATTAATATCATTATAATATCTTTTACTTTGTAGTGATTTTGATGCAATTAAAACTAATTAATAAACTTGTCAATATTATAACATATAATGAAGAATGCATTTAACTAGAAATATTGATCATCTCAGTAATCCTAAGGGACCCAAAATAAAACTATTATTTGCAAATGTAAGAATATTCCAAGGTTGAAAATTTTGAAGTTTTAAATCAATATCTTTTGAAGAGTAATTTTGTATCAAGATCAAAACATGTAAATCTTACAAGTACAATAATTTAATTAGTCATAGAGGATTAAAAAAAACTGCTACAGGGGCAGCTGGGTAGCTCAGTGGATTGAGAGCCAGGCCTAGAGACAGGAGGTCCTAGGTTCAAATCCGGCCTCAGACACTTCCCAGCTGTGTGACCCTGGGCAAGTCACTTGACCCCCATTGCCTACCCTTACCACTCTTCCACCTATAAGTCAATACACAGAAGTTAAGGGTTTAAAAATTTAAAAAAAAAAACTGCTACAGAGAAAAAGAATTTTCCTTACTTTTAAAAACTTAGAACTTCTAACAAACTTATTAACCCCTTCCTTACAATAAATTTAGAGCCTAAAGGGGGTAATTAGCAGCCTCATTGAATTTTGATGTGATGTAGATAATAATGTTGCAAGCAAAGCTGATACAACTATTGGGTTTTAAAAAAATTGTTATTGAATATTATCAAAACACGTACCTTACTTTGTGAAAATTGAAAACATATGTTTAAATGTAAACTATGTGTAAAAGATATTTGTTAAAAATTTATCATGCCTATTTACTCTAATATATGATTTGTATTATGAACTAAAAGTTTAAAGTAAACTGACAATCACAATAAATTAAGGGAATAACCAGCCCCTGCCTTAACCCTCTCTAATCAAGATAACTTTGATGAAAACTTAATTCCAAGCAAAGTTGTTCACTCTTTTTTATATTACAGGAAAGAATTACTAGATAATTTATTCATTGAGAAATTGTTGAAAAAGAAAATTTGTTTATCATATTTTGTAACATTATTATTTTTCATTGTGTATGTAAATCTTGGAAACCTTTCAAATGCTATTGGTAATAATTACTGTTTAAGGTAAAAGTCATTGGATTTGCAACTGATATTACTCATTTATAGATTATTGATCTGGAGTCACCATTCAAAAGAAAGATATCATTGATAAATAATCCTTGACTCTTACCTGAAGTCAAACAATGTTATACCCCCTCCCTCCTTTTGCCATATTCAAAGCAAAGTAACATAATAATTGAAGCCCAAGAAATTTGAATGTAAAGCAAGCCAACATTTCCCACTGTTTACTAAAGAAACTGTTCCCATCCCAATTGTTGTTTCAATGAAAGTTAGTTTGAATCTCTTGTACATTAATTTATTTGTATAATTTCTGAACATCAATTGGAATAACTAAAGATACAAAGAAACAAATAATACCCCAGAATTATAATATGAGGATCAAGGTTTTGTTTTATTCATACAGGAAATGAATCTCATTTTTGGGTAAAAGACATTTCACTAAATCTAAACTATATGTATAATTTTGATTTTTAAAACATTTTTTTACTTAAAATTGTACTTTCCCCTTAATTTTTAATTTTCTTATTGCTTTTCCTTTTAATTTTCTTATATATAGACTAATTGACTTTTTTCACTTTTTTCTCATTTTTGTACTTAAATTACATATTATCAATATTAATCCTTTTTGATTTTACAGTAACATAAATTTAATATTAATGCATACCCACAAAGCCTTAGTCTATAGAAACCTGCCATGAATTAGTAAATATTATGGGACTATAATTAATGATAATGTCTGATTACAGGAGAAGGAAACAAAAGAGCCACAAGGTTAAGGAGACCACCCAGTCCAATGGGATTGGTGAGAAACTGCACAGTGCCTAGCACCACAAGGTCAAAAAAGACCATACCAATCCAAGAAGGATTGACAAAACTTTCTCATGCCAATACTGAAGGACTTAAACTTAGCAACTGGGTTCCGGGTTGCAGCTTTTCTAACATGTTAGAGGCTGGACTTCCTTGAGCTTCATCTTAGTTAAGTACCAGAGATTGGCCATCATCCTGGCTCAAGTGCAGGCAAATCAGACCAGGAAAAGACACTTTCCTTTCTCACAAAAAATTTGGTCCTTTTCTTTCTTTTATAAGTGTGGTAACTTTCCATAGTCCTGGCTTCTAAATGGGTAAATACACCATTGCTTAAATCACTTTACTTGGACCTTGATTCAAGGACCTGCTATAAGTTTTTTTTTCCCTACATTTTTGCACATAAGACTTTGATATTTTACATTTCATTCACAACTTGTTTTTTCTCTCTATTTGGATTTTTTTTTAATTTTTAAAATTTCTTTTGACAATTGATTCACACAACCCAAAAACTCAGCCATGTATCCTTAACTGATCTGGATGTTTGCCTTCACCCTCTTCAGAGGAGAATGCATGTTTTATAATCTATAATGTAAAGTTTAAATTCTTTTGAGAGTAATTTCAGGATAAGAAATTTGCCATCTCCCCAGAATCCAAACAACAAGTCTGTTTGGAGAAGATACCATGAAGATGCCTGCAGAGACCTACACTGTATCAATAAGATCCAAAAATGAACTTTGGGGTGCAATTGCTTGAACTATGGGGAGTTGAATGCAATTGTTTTGAATGTATACTCTTGTGCCAAAGAGGACTGCCCCCAATTGGCTTTTTGTCAATGTGCCTAGCAATCATTGGATCATTGTTTTTGTCCTCTTTTCTTTTCATCCCCAAATTTGAGTAACTTAAAAGTTTCCCTTGGCCCTCATAAGAGAAATTCACACAGCCCAATATGTGGATGCCCTTTTCAATTTAAAAGAAAAGGGAGAATATGTGGGAAGCCAATAAGGGAATAGATAAAAATGTGAGACTCCTCTTTTGACCCCTTTTGTGATCCTTGTGATTTCTTGTTGAAAAGTATTGTGGCCTTATTGAAAAGCTTTAAGTTCCTATCAAACCTGAATTTAAAGGGTTAACACTGTTAACACAGCAAGGAATGCTGCTGCTTGGTATAGCCAAGGCCAAAACTTTAGCAAGGGGAAATTCAACCCTGAGAGGGATACTCCCAACTTGGCTTCCTGATAAGAAGCCAGTGAAAATTCAGCCTTGGCCTTGGTCTATTCTAAAGCCAATGTTTTGTGGTCTGATGTGACATAATTTGTAACTTCTGTGCATCTGCAAAGTATGGAGGGGGGGGGGTTGTGTGAAATGACTCTTGAAATATATATAATAAACTTCATGCTCCAGGAGCCAGAGCTGGAAGCCCTTGAGGTAAAAGACAACTCCCTTGTCCTGTCCTTATTTCCTTATCAACTAAACTGTCCTTATAAGATTATCAGAGATGATAAAAAGATCTTGACATCTTTGTATTTACTCTAAATGCTTGTTTTCTGTTTCATGTTCCTTATAATTATCTGGTCTCTTCATTTTCTTTGTATTCCTCATACAGTCAAAGACTCCATGGTGTCAATTCCAAGCTCTGTCCTGTAGATGCTTTCTGCCATTGCTTTCCTGGATTTGTTCCATGTTTCCCCTTTTTCATTATCACTCGCTCCCAGAACAATGTCAATAAGTGCAAATATTAGAGAAGACAATGACCCATGGTTGGATCCTTTCTCCACCATGTCCTTGTTATATAGTCTACGAGTGATCTATACCCTCTCTTGTTGACCTTTCCCCCCTCTATTTACCTGGAAATCTCTTCCCTTTGTTGATTATCTCCCACTTCTCTAGATGCCAGTTGCCGCAAAGGGCTCCAATTCATCCTCTTTTGCTATTTACATGAATATGTTATTCAGTTACTTTAATCTTTCTTAGGGTGACCCTATCCTCATTAACTCTCTTTCCTTAACTCCTGATCTCCCTATACTTCCCAGGACAAGTAGATATTTTCATTACCCAATCCCCCAGGTCTCAGCCAGTGTAAAGCCCTCATCTCCCTTCATAAACCCTCTCTCTTCAGGCATTGGATCATTAATCTGTAGGTTCTCCTCCAAAGCGAGGATTCCATCTTTCTCCCTGCCCCTTTCTTTCTTTTTCCTTCTTACCCATTCCACTATAGGTTCTTCTCTTTCTGAGACAGGAGGTGTCACCCACCTTATTTATAGTCCTTAAGTTGACCCTAGGGCACTGTTCCTCTCTTATTTCCCCTGTTCCCCTCCCCACTCAATTCACCTGTAGACTTGGTGTTTCTAGATTTTGTCCTTGGTCTGACTCTTCACTGTTATCTCTATTAGATTCTGCCTTCATTTCTGTCTTCTTGTGGATGTTTAGAAATCTTACTGGTCTCTCTCTTGTCACCGTTGCAACCACTGTTCCTGACTATTGTATTTACTGATTCCATTTGCAATTCTATTGCTTGCTGTGATCAAGAAGCAAATAATCTCTTCTGTTCTGGTTTTCATTTTAAAATGTTTCAAGGAGTAACTAGACAGCACAGTGGAAATAGTGTTAGTCATGGAGTCAGGAGGACTTGGGTGCAAATCTGGTCTCAGACACTTCCAGGTGCCAAAGAGAGAACAAGCTTCAGCAAGAGGCAGAAGTCCAAACAGAGAGAGGGACAAAACCAGAGGATGTTTTGGAGGTCAAATATGGGGTACAAGAACTGGTGGAGGAGACATACTGTGGTCTTCTCTAGATAGAAAGACAGAACTCCAAGCTGAGTTGACTAACTTGGGCCTTGGGAATAGCCAAGAATGCCAGGAAATGAGCCAGAAATGTTGGAGAAGTGAGGGAGCAGAATCAAGGAAAGGTAAAGATTCAGTTGATGTGTGAGGGACAGTCTTAAGGCCAACACCAGGAAGAGGCTACACAGAGTATTCTTCTCTTTAGAGAAATAGGCTTAAAGTGAGAGGTGAATCAATTGGGTCTTCAGAATAAAGGAGACCCTAAGGGAAGGAGGGACAGTGTTGGGACCTAGGAAATGATCTCCCAGTGAAAGAGCACCTTGGAATATTTAAAGGATGGTGCTGTGGCTATTAGATAAGAGGAAGAGGAAGCTTCTGGAGGGACTTGCTCACTTAGTTTCTTATCCCTCATATTTGACATGAAAGCCTAACATCTATATTTCAGGGATCTTGGAGCCTGGGGACTCCATGACTCTGATATGTGTAGCTCCCTGATTCTGTGAGGAGGGGATATCCTTCATCTCCTGGACAGGGACCGCTCTCCCCAAACTGGGACCTAGGTGAAGGACTCCCTATTTCTCTGAGCTGATCCTCACTCTAAGACAGAGGTCCTTTTATCTTCAATCAGATGCCAACAGTTCCTTCTTTGGCTGTGGAGAGCAATTTTTATCTTGAGTTCCTTGGGGTTGGTTGTCTTGAAAACTTGTTTTGCTGATAATAATTTAGTCTTCCACAGTTGATCATTATATAGTGTTTCTGTTACTGTATACAGTGTTGTTCTCCTGTTATTACTCATTTCACTTTGTATCACTTCATATAAGTTTTTCCAGGTTTTTCCGAACTCCTATTTATCATTTCTTATATATTAATATGAAAAATGATAAAGGCTTGTATAAATATATAAATTAGTATTTTAATTAAAGCCATGCTGATAGATAAAATCATTAGACCACGCGCTTGTAAGCATTCAAAACTTCCGCCTCCATTTTGTTTCCTGTTTGCTAGCCAAAACCCTACCGGCAAAAGAGACCACTCCCTCCTAACCCAGGAGATTTAAAACCCTCTCTGCGTCAACGTAGACCTCCCCATGCCCCAAAGACCCGGAAATGGAAACAGCTGGACCACGGGAAGTGTAGTTTTGATACATTTCCCATGTCCATAGAAATATATACACTTCTAGATGGCTTTTCCCAATTTTTCACTTTTACATATAGTATAATAATATTTCATTACAACCATATACCATAACTTGTTTAACCATTCCCATGTCCAATTCTTTTCCACTATGGAAAGAGCTATTAAAAATAGTTTTGTTTAAGTAGGTTCTTTTCTCTTAAGGTATACATAGTTTTATAGCCCTTTGGACATGATTTTATATTGCTCTCCAGGATATCAGTTCACAATTCTGCCAACAGTGTATAAGTATTTCAATTCTCCTACATCCCTCCAACATTTAAGAATTGTTTTTATTTGCATTTCTCTAATCAATAGTGATTTGGAGCATTTTTTTTCATACGATTAGAGTTAATTTATATTTCTTCATCTTAGAACTGCCTATTTATATCTTTTGACCATTTATCAATTGGAGAATATTTTGTATTCTTATAAATTTTGACTCAGTTCTCTCTATATTTGAGAAATGAGGCCTTTGCCAGATGCTTGTTTTCCCCCAATTTGTTGTCCTTTTCCCCCTCAAGTGATTGTATCTTTTCTATTGTTATGCTTTTTTGATCCTCTTTTAGAGTTCTTCCAGTTCATTTTGAGCCTCACAGACTTTCACATTTGCCTTTGAGGGTTTATACATATCCAATTTGTGATTGTTATCTTTTTCTGAACTTGCATTTTGGTCTTCCCTTTTGCTGAAATTGTTTTGCAGTCAGGCCTTTTCTTTGTCTTTTATTAATTTGGGGAGACGTTTTGTGATCTTGCCTAAGTTTTGAGTCTCAGCTCTACTTCTTGGGTGGAGGGAGTACTGTACCTAGGTTCTCCTCCTTGGGTGCCCATGTACAGTGGATTTAGCTGGATTTTACTGCTCAGCTACAAGCTCCCCCTAGTGTTGCAAGCTCTGGGGCTGTTCCTTCTGCTGAGGTGTGTTTGTACCAGTATGATCCTCAAGCTGAAGCATATGCTTAAATCAGGCTGTTTTTCATGCACTGGTCTCATCTCTTACTCCAGTGAGATTAGTTCTTTCTCCTGGCCTTGTATATTTTCTTTGGCTGAAACTCTGCTTCACTGTCTTCTGTTGGTTCTGTTGCTCCAAACTTTTTTTGAGGTATTTTTTTGGTAGTTGTTTGGAGTTGGATTTAGATTTCAATAAATTATTTGGCTGCCATCTTCCTTTTTTTCTTAGCTTGAATTTACAAGTGTGATCATAGGTGAAAATAACAGAGGTATGGTATCCAGAAGAGTGAAATGAGTTTCAGGGCTGCTTATATATAGGGAGATCAACAATTTTATCTCTCTCAGAACTGTTTGCTTAATAAATGTTTGTTGGGACAGTTAGGTAGCACAATGGAGAAAACACCAGGCCTGAAGTTGGGAGGATCTGGATTCAAATCTGTTCTCAAACACTTCCTAGATTCCCAATTGCCTAGTCCTTGAGACCCTTCTATCTTAGAACTGATACTAAGAAGGTAAGGATTTTAAAAAAATAATGAATGCTTGTTGATTGATTGAATGAATGAATGTTCTGTACAGAACCCATGAAACTGCTGATTGAAGTATCCAATTGGTGATGTGCATATCATGAAAACAGTTTTCTCATTCTAATTGAAAGAGTATTTTGAATTCAAAGAGTGATAGTTGAGAGAGAAAAGGGATGAAAAACGGGAAAAATTAGTATTTCCTTCTATGCTTCTAGTGAAATATCTCAGTGTTTTACTCTGTCAGGTTTCTGCTGGCTCACCTAAGGATCAGAGATTTTGAGGTTCAAAATGCAAAGGAGCAATAATGGCTTGTGAGATTCAAATTATAGAGTGAAAAGCTAAGGGAATAGGAAAAAAATCAACACACAATTCAGCAATTCTGTGAAGAAATAGCAGGTGGCAGAAAAGAGCAATAGATGCCTTGCCAGACCAATTAGTTGTTTCAATGGAGGAAGGAACCAGCAAGGATAGCAATCCAGCATATGAACCTACAGCTTGGATTCACCCAGAAAACCTTGCTTTGTGTCTGACCACTACCTCTGTTTTTGTTCCTTTTCTTGTCTTGCCTCATCTCATGATAGCCCAATATTTGAAATATTCTTTCCTGGAAACTTCCATTGCTTGAAAGACAACAACAAAAATAATGACAATGGCTAACATTTACACAGTGTTTACTACCTTTGACGACCTGTACAAAATTCTTTATAAATATTATCTTAATTAGTACTCACAACAACCCTGGAGCATGTGCTATTATTTCCCCAGTTTTATAGATGAGGAAACTGAGGCAAACAGAGGTCAAGTGACTTGCTCAGAGATCCCATGACTAGTAAGTAAAAGTGTCTGAGGCCAGATTTGAACTCAGGTTTATTTGACTCCCTGCTTAATGCCTTATCTACTATGTAACCTGGCTGGCTATGTAACCTGGCTGGCTGAGAAAGAAAGAAAGGAAGGAAGGAAGGAAGGAAGGAAGGAAGAAAAAAGAAAGGAAGGAAGGAAGGAAGAAAGAAAGAGAAATATAGCATTTATAAAGTATCTACTTTGTACCAGAGACTGTGCTAACCATTTTACAAATATTACCTCATAACAACCTCACTGATCAGAATGTAAGAAGGACTGGAAGCCATCAGGAAGAAAAAAAAGCACTGAAATTGGATGCAAAGAGAAATACTTTTGATAAGGAAGAAAAGGGGAGAGAATCAAAATTCTGATGTGAATACATTAGAAACTAATCTATCAACATAGATTTAAAAAAAATCATTCATAGAAAATGGAAGTAAAGACAAGTACCAGAGAATGAACACCAAAATGTACCTTGGTTCTGTAAGAATAGTGGCAAGAGGGCTAAATCTCTGAATGGGCAGAAGTTGCAGATAAATGCTAAAGATATAACATGTTTGTTTATTTTTTCTAATTGTAGCTTTGTTAAGGGATTCAATGGTTCTGGCTCATTCTACTATTGACTCATTAACCAGATGAGTTTTCCAGTAAAAGTTTTTGTTATTCACTCTGACAAGTAGTATGTATTTATATTTATGTTTTCATTAGCTTTGAGCCCCCGACCAGAGACTGCTTCTAGTAAAATATCTAAGTGTTTTGCTCTCCCTCTCATTGCTAATATTACATTTGAAAATTAAGGTAAAGAGTGAGATCATGATTTAGGCATGGTCAATTTATTACTTAGGCTAGAACTAATTAACAAATTGGCTCAGTGACCTCTCTCAGTGACCAAAGACCCCCGAGGTAGGATTCATCAGCTTTAATATAGTTTTTAGGAATACAGAGTTGGGTAGATAGAGAAAACAGTATGATTGGATATAGGGGAGAGAGCATCATGGGTGTGGGGACAACATGATTGGCTTTATTAAAAAAGGTGTGCTGGCAATCAGATAAGGCTAATCAATTAAGAAATGCTAATTGCTTTATGGAGTCCATCTGTTTCTTATAGTCTTTGCTAGGGGATCATAACTAAGAGACTTGTCTCCTTTGAAGAGACAAAAATTCTCTTTACATAAAAATAGGCTAGTGTTAGGAGCCAAGACTATAGTATAAAAATAGTAACTCTTCAAGGAGAAGGATACGGATCATGAGCCCCGCTTGGGCGGGGACATAATTGCAAAACCTCCTCCAGACTTTCCACATAACTGCATGTTCCTTTCCGCGTTCCTTCCTCGTAACTACTAGCCCCCTTCTCTCTTCATCCCGACCGCCAGCCCCCTCACCCTGAACATATATATTCTTGCCCCGTACCAGCAATAAATGAGCCTTGCACCATTAGACTCCCTTGTCTTCTTGCGTGCTGGGTCTCCTCCTCTCTCTCACTATGGTCTCTTAGGTGGCTGTTTCACGGACCCCACGGTTGTATCCGGCTGGATCCGGACAAGTGGCGCCCAACGTGTGGGGCATGGAGAAAACAGCTTACCGGACAACTGAGGAGCACACTTCGCGGCCGCGAACCAGAGCAAATGGGTAGAGGTTGACCAGACAACCTTGAGGTAGGGTAGGTTGTCCCATCACCATAGGCATTAAACCGAGAAGTGTCGGATCTGGGTAATGTGTGTGTGTGTGTGTGAGGAAAGAGATTCCGTGTGGAGATAGTCCGCGATTCACATACTGTGTAGTAGGGTGCCTGCCTGAAGGCGGGATCCTGACGGGGGATTATACCGTCCACCTAAGCACAAGCGACGTGGTCCACCCCATTCTGGGGTGAGTGGATGGCCTTTGGCCGGACCGACTTTGACTACTCCCTCGGCTCGTTTTTGAGTGTTGACCCATTATTATCCGGTTCCATACCCTCGCGAGAGGATTGGCGAGAATGTGGGGAAGCGCAAGTTGTGTGAATGATGGGAAAGACACTTTTGAAAGAAGCGTTATTTGTTAAAGAATTAAAAAATAGTCTCAGGGAGAGAGGCATTAGGGTTAAGAAAAAAGATTTATTCCGGTTCTTTTGCTTTATAGAAAAACATTGCATTAGGGCACTGGGCCCTTCTTAGAAGGACACCAGGAAAAGCGTATTTTTCTCTAGGACTAAACGGTAAATTTAAAAGTGACCAGAAATTTTCCTCTCTGCCCCCCTTTTTAGAAGCGGCTGGCTACTTTGCTTCAGCTAGAAAAACCAGTTTTGTCATAGTTTTTTTCTTTCTCCCTTGGAAGGAGTCCAATTGGTAATGGCCACAGACAATGTAAAAAGTTTTAACAATTTTCACTTAGCTAAACCAGTCTTTCCAGTAATGTGGCATACCTGGAATTATTCAGGCAGGTATCAGAATCCCACTTCATAGAAAAATGAAAAAGCAAAAGTGTATTTATTTTAGGATACTTATTGAAGCATGAAGAAAGGTAATTAAGAAACAAAATTCATTATATGTCAGCCAGCTCCTTGTTAAGAATTAACCCTTTTCTGACTCATTCTTTTTCACAGAATTCTTTAGTCATGGAGATATGAATTGTAACAATTGATCTTTTGCCAGGATGAAAAGAAAAATCTAGCTTATTTAATTTATGTTTTATATTTGTCAGAGTGTGTGTGATATGCCCGGGAAATGTGTCCTTGATCAGTCTGTGTGTTATATGTTGTTTGTCTGTGATCACAATGGGAGGGTTACAGGTTGGAAAAAATAAATCTCTCTCTTCTTCATTCGTTCTGGAGGAATGGAGAAGACAGACAGAAGCGTTAGAGAAATTCAGAAAATAACATTGTAATTTCTGAATGTCTTAAACTCTAAGATAATTTAATTGGTTAAAAGAAATCTTATTCTCTGCTCTTATTAAGGCAAGAGTTAAATAAACTAATCTGTCAAACATTTCTCCTTCCATTTCTCACTGGCCATGAGAAAGGGAACATAGAAATCAAAAGACAGAAAAAGGGACAAATTTGATCCCATCACCAAATTCTATCAACAGGTTAAGTACTGAGACATATATCTAATGAAAATTACAAAAGGTTCTAAAAATGCAATCTAAGAAAAACTTATTCAGAGAGAAAGCAATGATTCTTAGTTGTGTACAGAAGTACAGAAGTGCAGCTTAACTTTCTTAGCTAGCAAAAAAATAAATAAAAACCATCAGTCTTGCTCAGTGCTTAACCAAGAGTGAAAAAGCTTCTTTAAACAACCATGAATTCAACCTAACATTAATTAAACTGATGTTAGTGAAAAATTTAACTTAAAGATTACTAGAACAATGCAATTGGCTTACATTTCAAAATTAGAAACCTTTAGACAGAGACTGGTCCATGAGAAAATTATTTGTTGAGAGCGAATCATCCACGCCACCCCAGTTCAGCAGGAAGTAGCTATGAGAAGCTAAAAATTGTCGCCCATTCTCCCCCAAACTCATGGACCTTTCTCTACCCATTAGAGTATATATTTGCTAAGGAACTGAATAGGTACTGATGGTATTGTGTAAATTCATTGACTACTAGTTAAAAATGGAATTTCTGTTAAATTTAAGAATGCACAAAACTTATATTGAAAAGCTATCTATTAGGATTTGCACTGTAGGAATGATCAGACTTACCAAAAATGCTTATTGAACTGAATTTAGGGAAAACATATGAACATGTAAAATTGTTACTCTAAGATCTGTACCATCATATTAAGTAATAGGTAAAAATATAATTAACATTAGGGTTTCAAAATTTGGTAATTCAAAAATAATATTTTGCATTAGGAATCTAGTATATTATGAATATAAAAAATTTGGACAGCATTGTAATTTATTAGGATATAAAATTATTTTAAAAGCATGTGCAATGTATGAGAAGAAATTCATGATCTAAAGAATAACATGCAATTTGTTTAAAGAAAAAAATATTATTATGGGTAAGAACAAACATGTAGAATAGCTTCATGTGAACAGACTCAGAGAGGTACAGTGACCAATCAAGTGTGACTTGCCAGCTTAGCTCTGTAAAGTGAAAAAATGAACAAGAAGCTAATAGCAACTTTATAATATCAATAATGATTGTGCAAAAATTCAGGTTTCCCTAATTCACCACAATTGGAGCATAAATTTAAAATAAAAAGGGAAACTGCAGATATTACAGAGAATAAAAGACAGTTAATACAAAGGAAATATGGTTTGGAAATTTATAAAAAGCAAATAACATATATTGTGACAACTTAAAATTAAGTCTTAAGACAAAAGGGAGATTTTACTCCACAATTTGAAGTATTTTTCATGTAAGAATTGATTTTAAGGGTTAAGGATTGCTTTTTCTCAATTCCTCTTGATCCCTCCGACAGCCCTCGCTTTGCATTCTCCATTCCCATAGTCAATCACATAGGGCCTAACCCCCGATTTCAGTGGCATGTACTTCCACAGGGAGTGGCTAATACCCCTATATTATGTCAAAAATTTGTTGCTCAATCTATTGACCCCATTAGGACTCATTATCCCTTAGCCTATCTCATTCATTACATGGATGATCTCCTCATTGCTGCCCCTTCCCCCTCATTGGCACAGACTATAGCCCAGGCTAACGTCAGCGCGCTCCAAGCCCGTGGCTTTAGCATTGTCCCAGACAAAATTCAAACTCAATACCCCTTCACCCTTCTAGGATTTCGACTTGAACCCGACCGGCTGTTTTCTAATAAAGTCGAGCTTAAACGCTCTTCTCTTAAGACTCTTAATGACTTTCAGAAGCTTCTAGGGGACATTAATTAGCTACGCCCCTACCTGCAACTTTCCAAGGCAGACCTCCGTCCTCTGGAGGATATCCTGCGAGGGGATGCTGACCCTTCCTCCCCTCGTTCTTTGACTCTGGCAGGTGAAGTTTCCCTCAAAAAGGTAGAACAGGCTATAGCCACCCAGAATATTGGATACTTCTCCCCAGAATTGTCCTTATACCTCCTTATTTTTCCCACTGAATTTTCTCCCACTGGACTCCTATGGCAAGATCCTTCTCCCTTCATTTGGATACATCTCCCCATGCACAATCGGAAGATTCTTGCCTCTTACTCCGATTTGATTGCCCGTATAGCTATGATAGGCATTCGCCTTTCCACACGCCATTTCGGCCGTCTCCCTGACCACATAGTATCCCCTTACAGCAGAGAACAGCTCGACTGGCTCAAATCTCAGAATGATAATTGGGCTATACTCATCTCCACGTTTCAGGGCATCTTAGATAATCACATGCCCAGTAACAAATTGCTACAGTTTTTCAATTTTACTCCCTTCATACTCACACGCCATACCCGATTCTCCCCCATTTCAGGGGCACCCACAATCTTTGTGGATGGTTCCAAAACTGGCCTTGCTGCCATAGTCATGAACAATCACCCTTGTTCTATCCGAACTCCTTATGAGTCCGCGCAGCTGGTGGAACTTTATGCTGCTTTAACAGTTTTTCATCCTCTGCCTGATACTCCATTCAATCTCTACTCGGATAGCAGATATGTTGTTCAATCTCTACTCCGACTCGAAATCGTTCCTGCGGTTCAGCCAACAACCGCTACCTTTTCTCTTTTTTTCCAACTCCAGCAGGCCATTCGATCACGGTCCTGTCCCTTTTTCGTGGGCCATATACGTGCCCACTCCGGCCTCCCAGGCCCCTTATCTTTTGGGAACGATCTCGCAGATCAACACACTCGCTTAATTGCCTCAGCATCTACGTCTACCCCTCCTGCCCTCTCGCCCGACACTGTTTCCCTCGCTACAGAGGCACACAGGCTTCACCATCTCAACTCTCAATCCCTTCGCCTGGCCTACAAAATTTCCAGGGAACAGGCCAGGTCAATTGTGAAAAATTGTAAGAATTGTGTTACTCTCTTGCCTGAACCCCATTTGGGGATTAACCCCCCTGGCCTTCTTCCCGGCCATCTATGGCAAATGGACGTCACCCACGTCCCCTCTTTTGCTAAACTCAAGTATGTCCATGTTTCCATTGATACGTTTAGCGGCTTTCTTTTCGCATCTGCACAATCCGGGGAAGCCACTAAACACGTCATCAAACATATGTTTCTTGCTATGTCTATGATGGGGAAACCTCTCTCCATTAAAACAGACAATGGCCCTGGCTTCCCTGCCAGACAAACGTGAGAAATCATCAACCCGATCAACCAAAGAATCCTCTTGCAGGTCACCTCACAGAACATGCCTCCCCTCACTTGGTTCCCCAAGCTTTCCATTGACTTTTGTCAACTAGGAAACCCTTCTTCCTCCTCGTTTCACTACTGTTCACCTGCCATTCAACCTCCGCCCGGGATGAATACGATACCTACATTCCCCATCTACGGTTGTCCAGGATTTTCCCAACCTGACTTTTGCGGTGGTCTTTCTGAAGGATTCTGTGCCATCTGGGGGTGTGAGACTATCGGTACTGTACATTGGGTCCCAAAAAACCGAGATCTTATCCAAATTACGAGCGGACCTCGACCGCCTTCTTGTATTTTGAATAATCCCCCCAAGATCCCTAATTGTAATCCCCTTAACATTTCTTTTACCAACACCGGGAAATTGGATTCCCGATGGACCGATGGCCTCACCTGGGGATTGCGCCTTTATAAGACAGGCCCAGATGATGTCGTTCTTATGACTATCCGCCTCCGAATCAAAACCATCACAGTTTCGGTTGGCCCTAATACCATTCTCACTGAACGACAACCCCCACTTCCCCCCCTTCCGCCAGTACGGTTCCCCTCTGTTACCCACACTCCCCTTGATAACTCCAGACCCCATTCAATCTCTGCCGAGTCTAGACCTTACTCCACCTCAAACCCAACTCCTTACCTCCCTCCTACTTCTACCTCTCAGCGTTTCCTCAACCTTATTTTCGGTGTATATATGGCCCTAAATTTCTCTCAACCCGATAAGACTAGAGACTGTTGGTTATGCCTCCCTGCTGCCCCTCCTTACTATGAAGCTTTTGCTTTAACCCTCGATCCTGAATACTACATCCAGCCCCCTGAACGTTGTTCTCACGGACCCCCCAAGCTTACTATTTCTGATCTCTCTGGGTCCGGTCTCTGCCTGGGGAAACCACCCTCTCCTTATGAGTCTTTATGTAATTCCACTCTGCAGAGGCATCTAGGTAGTTTCTACCTGCTTGCACCCAATAACACCTTTTGGGCATGTAACACCGGCCTCACTAAATGCATTATAGGGACCCATTTCAATTTTTCCTCTGAATTCTGTATCGTTATATCCCTTTGGCCCCGCATTACTTATCATTATGGCCCCTATGCTTTAACAACAATTGATCCCTTTGCCTTGTGGCATAAACGAGAAGTTCTTTCTCTCTCTATTATCACCCTCTTAGGCCTCGGAGGAATAGCTGCCGGCATCAGTACCGGGACCACAGCTCTTGTGGAAACACGCTATCTCCAATCTCTCCACACAGCACTTGTTGCAGACCTTGAGGATATTGAAAAATCAGTTACAGCTCTAGAAAAATCTCTCACCTCCCTTTTGGAGGTTGTCTTACAGAATAGACGGGGACTTGACCTTTTATTCCTAAAAGAGGGCGGGTTATGTGCTGCGCTTAAAGAAGAATGCTGCTTTTACGCAGACCATACCGGTATTGCCCGAGAATCCATGGCAAAATTACGAGAGTGATTAGCCCAGAAGAAGAGGGAGGCCGAGGCACGAGAAGGATGGTTTAATACACTCCTTAAAAGCTCCCCTTGGCTATCTACTCTGATCCCCACTATTATTACACCACTTCTCATTCTTATATTAGCTCTTACTTTTGGCCCTTGGGTTTTCCAACGTCTAACCAAATTCATTAAATCAAACGTCGACTCAGCCTTTGATAAGTTTCCTACAGTTCAATACCATCGTATTGAGATAGCGGATGCGGAACATCCTCACGATACTTGTCTACATTTTTCCAGCAGGGCGGTAACCCAATGACGGGAATAGCACAGGTCCTCGACCCTTGATGGTCGAGTAACTCCCCCTGTGTAGCCTAAGACAGGGGCCGTCGCTGCGAATATCATCTGTGGATTAACTGGGAAACACAAGGTGCTTTGAGAAATATGGTATAGACTTGGAGGAAACAATGGTTAAAAGGAGTGCACTTAGTTATCATGCCCTTCATTTAAAAATAAAGAAAGGGGGAATTGTTAGGAGCCAAGACTATAATATAAAAATAGTAACTCTTCAAGGAGAAGGATACGGATCATGAGCCCCGCTTGGGCGGGGACATAATTGCAAAACCTCCTCCAGACTTTCCACATAACTGCATGTTCCTTTCCGCGTTCCTTCCTTGTAACTACTAGCCCCCTTCTCTCTTCATCCCGACCGCCAGCCCCCTCACCCTGAACATATATATTCTTGCCCCGTACCAGCAATAAACGAGCCTTGTCACCATTAGACTCCCTTGTCTTTTTGCGTGCTGGGTCTCTCCTCTGTCTCCCTATGGTCTCTTAGGTTGCTGTTTCACGGACCCCACGGTTGTGTCTGGCTGGATCCGGACACTGTTTTATGTGGAGATTAAAATTAATATGCAAATACTAAATATTATATTTGTAAATATTTTATTAATAATAAACTAACAAAAGAGACCTAACTAAAATGTTAATAACCAGCTCGCTTGCCAGAGCCAAAGAGAGAGAGGGCGGAGATACACCAACCATAAAACAATAACGTGACCACACAAATGTGGAGGTGCAGGAGAGATTAAAGAGAATTTTGGGAAAACTAAAGGACTTATGGGGGATGAAGTCCAAGGTTCAAATTCTCTATTTATACATTTGCCTGTGCAGAGTTTGAGATGTGAAAGAGGAAGTTGTTATTGTGAGTCTAGTGCTAATGAGAGAAATTAGGACTAGTTCTATAAATTGGGAGATTGGGAATTGTCTGCAGAGAGATGATCATTTGAAGCAAGCAAGATAGTTTAAAGGAAGAAGGAAGAAGAGAAGAGGGCCATGAGATAGACTTGAGGATACTTATGACTAGTGGCATCATCTAGAGAAAGCAGAAAAGAAAGCTGAGAAGGGCTGTCAGGTGGTGGTGGGGAGAACCAGGAGAAAGCAGTATGATGAAAACCTATAGAGAAAGAATTATACAGGAGAAGAGGGTGATTGATAGCATAAGAACTTGAGGAGAGGTCAAGAAAGATTGTGAAGAGGCCACTTAATTATGCAGTTTAGAGATGATCAGTAACTTCAGAGAGCTATTTCAGGTGAAAGTCTAAGAGCATGGAGTTGAGAATACAAAGGTTTTAGAAGAGTAGAAGTAGAGGAAGTAGAGGAACCAAGTATATAGGGCTTTCTCTAGGAGTTTAGCCATGAAGGGAGGATGAACATGGAGAAAGGATTGCCTTGGCAAGGAGAAGAGGCACTTGCTCATGTGAGACAATATGAAGGAAGAGGTAGTAGGCAAAGATCTCTGAGTGATATGAGATGAGGAATCAGGGAAAAGAGGGAACTCTTGGCAAATGACCTGTCTTTTTCACTGTTTTCATGTATTGCCTGGGGTTATGGAGAGAGTATTAAGGAAGGCTTGAAGAGGGTTGATGGATTCTGAGACAGTCACTGTAGTGAGTGGGGCTCCAAATTAACTAAAAGGTGTAAAAATTTTGCTTTGCTGAAGTGAGAGCCCACTTGAAATTATGTAATATACATTTTGTAATGGACCCAGTCAACAAGGTTTCAGGATTTTTTTTCCCTAGCTCTATTGATGAGCTCTTAAATAAGAGTGAAGGTAGCAGTTGTTGGCAGCGATCCAGGGTTGGGATTTTGCAAGACACAATTAGTCAAAGGATACTCAAGTAGAGAATTGGTATGATAATCCAAAGGAATTTCAGAGTTCATAAGATGGAAATGGGACATTTGTGAGAAATAATATGAAGGAAAAGACCATATTTGTAGGTAGCACAGGATTTTAGCATATACAGCCTGAAAGGAATATAGAAAAAATATTGTCTAAATTAATCATTTTATAGAATAGGAAGATGAAGCTCAGAGAGGTGATGTCATTTGTTCAATGTCATAGTTAAACCATATTTCCAAAACTCTGGACCCTGGATAACAAGGAGTGAGGACCTCTGGGTGATAATCTTCATTCCAACTCCTTTTCTGTCTCCAGGCTTTAGACCCCAAGGCCCCATCCTCCAACCTTGTGAGACATTGCCAACATCCCGTTTGGAAACTGGAAACTTTTGGCAACCATCCTGAGGAAAGCTCTGGAAACAGTTATCAACATTAGCCCTCCTTCCCTCCTAGAAGATCATCAGTGGACCATCAGTGTTGAGAGGGTATACTGCCATCAGAAGGCCCAGCTGTATCCACAGTAAAATGCAAATCCTTTTCATTTTTGTCATTGTAGCCCCATGGAAGATTTGTAGCTACGTGGGCTTTAAACCACAGATCACATGTCTACAAATCAGGAGATCAGACCTAGGGAGGTGCCTGAAGCTCAGAGAGTGACTGAAGTGACTTCTGGGCTTGTTCCTTTTAGCTCTGATAGTCCATATTCAAGGGACCCATCTAGCTTTGACATTTCTTCTGTGACTCTTTCCAGCTCTGATATTTCATACTCTAGGGATTCCTCTAGCTTTGATGTTTCCTCTCTGGCTTTTTCCAGCTCTGCCATTCTCTCTTCCAATCTCCCACCCAACTCTGCCCTTCTCCGACTCCAGGTTTCAGTCTGATTGCTCAGAGCCTGGGCTGAGATACCTTTGGCTATTGTTCTGGGCTCTTCTATACCTCCATTTGTCATGCATTTTGCTTCAGACTTTCACTTCTCCTTTTTCTTCCTCTTTTTCTTAGGGTGGGGGTAGTGGAGAAGTCTGATTGCTCTCCCCTTTGTTTCTCACTCCATCCTCCTCTGACCTCCATACAGAACGAAAGCCTGATATTCCGCCTTGCCTCTTCCCTCCCCTTATACTGAGCAGTGTCAGCCCTGCCTCTCCCAGCCAGAGGAGCCAAGATCTATGCAGGTTGGAGTGGAGGCTGAGCAGCCAGGCTAGAAGGGGTTGAAAGTTCCTGTACTGGGCCCAACCCCTGCTCATTTGATGCATCATTTCCCAGGGTTGTGGGTCTGCCTGCATTTCCTCCTCATACCTTCTGCTTTATTCATAACCTCTGGGGCTGGCTGGAGAGAAGGAGCCATGGGGCTAAGGGAGCAATAGGACCTAGAAAGAGCCTGTAACTCTCCTGCTTCAGAAATGTTGCTGCTGCTGCTGTTACTGTCATCCTTGAGGGGTGAGTGAGAACAAGGCAACGATAGGGATGGGCAAGGATATCCCTAAGGGCTGGGGAAAATCACTAACATAGGAACCAGGAGACCCTGGTCTGAATCCTTCCCCTAACGCTGACTGTGAGACCTTTGGTCAAGTCAAAGAACTCTCTCTGGGCTTCAGTTTCCTCATTGATCTTAAAAGGGGGCTGGACTGTAGTATCTCTAAGATCCTTCCCAGGCCCTACATTTTCTGTTCTGGGTTCTATTCCATCTAAATCCCTTGACATTTAGTACTAATATTAATAATAATTATCATCATAATTATCATTATTATCTGTTTATTGTTGTTGCTGGAATCTCTCTCTGCCCACAGGGTCCCAGTCCCAAAAAGAAGGGTACAAATTGCAGGTGTCACAAGCAGTTGCAGTTCAGGAAGGACTGTGTGTCTATATCCCCTGCACCTTTTTCTACCCTCTTCATCAGTTGGTTCCTCCTCCCATTCATGGCTACTGGTTCAAGTTTGGCCCCAAACTTTCTGAAGATGATCCTATGGCTACAAATGATCAAACAAGAAATGTGAATGAGGAGGCTAAGGGAAGATTCCACCTTGTTGGGGACCCTGGGAAGGACAACTGCTCCCTCAGCATTGTGGATGTCCAGAGGAGGGACAGTGGGCAATACTTCTTCCGTATGAAGAGAGGACCAACGGAGAAATTCAGTTACCTAAGTTATAAAGTCCGTCTGAATGTGGAAGGTAGGGACCTCTGGGTCAGGGAAGGGACCCTGAGCTCTTGGGGGAGGACTCAGATGGGGAGCTCTTTTTGCTCCATGACCCAAGGGAGAGATAGATCACAGGGACAAGTGGGAGTTAAATCAAGCAAACAAAGGCAGGGAAGAGTATGGAGGATATAGTATAGGAGGTGAAGGAGGGGATCAACTCTGAGATTCTCTGTGGAGAAACACGATCCTGATCCATCAGGGGTTGGCAATGGACCTGAACCTCCCGAGCTAGGTATGTCAAAGGACCTTAGGGTAAGAAGTTTGATGACATTTGAGGGTCAGGTTTGAGGCCATCACTAAACGAGATCCACAATGTGAGTTCTTCTCTGCAGAAACAGGACCACAGGCAGGGGTGAGTGGTTCAGGACCCAGGGTGGTAGAAGATCCTTGGGGAAGGAAACAGTGGTGGGACCTAGGAGAGGACATTCCAGTGGCAGGGTCTTGAGCATGAGGATGCTGACAACCTGAGAGAATTTTCTTTTTTAAAAAAGTATGTGACCCTGGACAAGTCACTTGACCTCCATTGCCCACCCTTACCAATCTTCCACCTATGAGACAATACACCAAAGTACAAGGGTTTAAAAAAAAAGAAAAGAAAAAAGTATGATACATCTTTAAATTTAATTTGTATTATTAACTGTTTCCCCATCATTTCTTTCTTTCTTTCTTTAAAACCATTATCACCTGTCATAGAATTTATACTAAGTATTGATAACAAGGCAGAAAAGCAGTAAGGACTAGGCAGTTGGGGTTAAGTGACTTGTCCAGAGTCACACAGCTAGGAAGTGTCTAAGGCCAGATTTGGATCCGGGTCTGGATTTCTATTCACTGAGTCACCTAGCTGCCCCATTCCCACTGATTTCTTAGGTCTAGACATCATCAAAACAAGTCAAGCCTTAATTTATAGTGCTTTCCAATTTCTGAGGTGCAAATGCTTACAACAAAAATTTAGCAATTGGCACTAGTGAGCTCATTTGATTTGGCACGCCCCTGATCCTTATACTAGTAAGGGAGGAGATGCCCTAGGAGTCCATGTTCTAGGGTTTGGCTCATTCTTTTCCTTCTCCAGTTTTGACAGAGAAGCCAGACATCTATATCCCAGAGATCCTGGAACCGGAGCGCTCTGTGACACTGATTTGTGCAGCCCCCTGGGTTTGTGGAAAGGCAACACTCCCCATCTTTTCCTGGGCAGGGGCTGCTCTCTCCAATCTGAGACCAAGCCAAGGGAACCCTTATTTCTCTGAGCTGACCTTCACTCCAAGATCCCAGGACCATGGCACCAACCTTACCTGTCAAGTGATCTTCCCTGGGGCTGGAGTAAAGACAGAGACAACCATCCCACTCAATGTGGCCTGTGAGTATTGGGGGCGGGGTGGGGGGGCAGGATACCTGGGTCTGAGAGAGTGAGAAAGTCATGCCAGGTAAGGAGTCAAGAGAAATTGATGACTGAGAAGCAGAATCCCAGGATCCTATGGGAGCATCAAATCACTGGAGAGCATAAAGAACCATAGGCATGGTGGGAGAAGGGAAGAATTTATGCAGGACTTGGAGTCAGAAACCCTGAGTTTGAATTCTCTCTCTGACTCTTTCTCAGCTTATCACTTTGTCAGAGGCTTCTCATTCCAAGATATAAGGGGGTTTGGATACTTCCATGTCCACCCTCTTCCCCAAATTTTACAGAGAGAGGAGCCATGACTCAAAATGAGGCAGAGTTTTTGTCCCAAAGTCACAGAGGACACATGTGGGCACCAACATTTTATCCCAGTGCTTCTGTCATTTTATTTTCCTTAGCCCCAGTTTATTCCTCTACAAAAAGGGGGTGACAATACCTGCCAAGCTTCTGCAGCCAGGAGTCTCTGGTTTAATAGTCTGGCAACCAGAGGCAAGTAACAGTCTCTTAGAGCCTCAGATTCTTCCTCTACATGATAGAGATAACAATTCTTTCATCACTTCCTGGGGCTGCTTCAAGGAAAGTGTTTGTAGATGTAAATTATTGATAGTTATTACCCATACCATAGTCTACAGTGTTTGCTCTCTCTCTCTCTCTTCTCTCTCTCTCTCTCTCTCTCTCTCTCTCTCTCTCTCTCTCTCTCTTTCTCTCTCTCTCTCTCTNTTTTACAGAGAGAGGAGCCATGACTCAAAATGAGGCAGAGTTTTTGTCCCAAAGTCACAGAGGACACATGTGGGCACCAACATTTTATCCCAGTGCTTCTGTCATTTTATTTTCCTTAGCCCCAGTTTATTCCTCTACAAAAAGGGGGTGACAATACCTGCCAAGCTTCTGCAGCCAGGAGTCTCTGGTTTAATAGTCTGGCAACCAGAGGCAAGTAACAGTCTCTTAGAGCCTCAGATTCTTCCTCTACATGATAGAGATAACAATTCTTTCATCACTTCCTGGGGCTGCTTCAAGGAAAGTGTTTGTAGATGTAAATTATTGATAGTTATTACCCATACCATAGTCTACAGTGTTTGCTCTCTCTCTCTCTCTTCTCTCTCTCTCTCTCTCTCTCTCTCTCTCTCTCTCTCTCTCTCTCTCTCTCTCTCTCTCTCTCTCTGAATAGTTGAAGGGATGGACAGATTGCTCCAGCCCAAACCTTGCTGTCTCTTTGTTGTAGATTCCCTAAAGAATTTTGGAATCAGTGCTGCCTGGGAAAAAAGAACAGGTATGGAGGAGGGAGGGATGATGGGGACACTAGGTTTCTCAGCTCTGATGGCAAAGACCAGAAAGGTGCCCGAAGGAGGCAATGCCCTTCACCCTTTTTATGCTCTTTGTGTCTGTCTCTGTCTCTGTCTCTCTTTAGGCTTGGAGTCCTTATCAGACATCTCATCCCTTTCTATCCCGAAGAACAAGTCCCTGCGATTGTTCTGCCAAGCAGATAGCAATCCTCCTGCTCTGCTGAGCTGGGTCCATGGGGGTCAGGTGGTGCTTTCCTCCTGGCCTTCAGGTGCCGGGGTCCTGGCCCTGGAGTTGCCCCGGCTGGGGGTAGAGGATGGAGGGGAATACAGCTGCCAAGCTCAGCACCGGATGGAGACCCAGCATGCCTCCTTGAACCTTTCTGTCCTATGTGAGTCACCCCATTTCAGAGAGTGAGATATTTAGAGCTAGGAATCAGTAGGTGATCAGCATCATCAGGGAGTGCAGGGCTGGAGAGATAGTGGGGGGGCAGTGTTTGGTCAAAGGGGGTAAACAGACTTGGAATCAGGAGGCCTTTTAGAGTGTCACTCTATTATTACTGACTCTAAGTCCTTGAACAAGTCATTTCCCTTTTCTATGCCTTAGCATCCTCATGTTTAAACCAGAGAGGGGGAAGGAGATGGAGAGTATATGCACTCTATCCTCCAAAAGTTAGATGGGGGCAGGGCAGGGATTTACACTATAAAAATGAGATTTACACTATAAAAATTGTCATTACTACTGGCTCCTGAATGCTGGGCTCTCTAGATTGTGTTGGCCTCTGTGTCTGTACTACTTTTTCTGTGCCCCGGAGAGATTGTACCATTCCCAAAAGTGAACTCTGTGTCTCTTACAGATGCCCCGGAGGACCTGAAGGTCAGCGTTTTGGGACCAAATGGAACAGGTACAGGGAGGGGTGTGTGTGTGTGTGTGTGTGTGTGTGTGTGTGTGTGTGTGTGTGTGTGTGTGTGTATTCAGGTTTGGGGAATTTGAATGGAGGGAGAAACAAAATATCTCATTCTTTGAACCCTGGGTTCCTAACCTGGCTATGCTGCTTCCTTTGTGTTACCTAGAGTGCCCTAGAGCTCTGTCCTTGACCTTATGCTATATAACATTTTGGTCCATGAATTGGGCAAAGGTTTCAAAGACCACTGAATTTTCAGATGACAAAAAACAGGGAGGAAAAGTTAATCCACTGAGTGCTAGATAGGTGTACGATTATCCCCAAAGGCTTAAGAACTGGGCTTTAATAGATGTAATAAAATCAAATATAAGAGATGAAAGGCAAAATCTTATATTCCGATTCAAGAAACTGACTTTCCCAGAAAAAAAATAGAGAGCCATAGCAGGACAGCAATTTTTCTAAAAATGACTTAAGGCTCTTAGGACACTTAGAGTCAGCTAGATAAGGTAATTGAAAAAGAATTGGAACTGGAGTGAGCAAGTGAGTTCAAATACGGTCCCAGACACTTAGTAGCTGTGTGACTCTGGGCAAGTCACTGATCCTTCTTGCAACAGTTTCCTTAACTGTAAAATAACATGTGGGCTTGCCTTCTAGGGTTGCTGTAAGCAAAGGAGATGCTATTTGTAAAAAGTGCTTAGTAGAGTTCCTGGCAAATGCTGATTCCCTTTCCTTCCCTCTCATAGTCTCAATATGAGTCAGTAATTTGATGTGGCAGCCCCCAAGGCTAATGCAATCTTGGTCTGCATTGAGAAGTCTGGAAAGAAGAATTCTTGGTCTTGGTTAGACCTTGTCTGATGTATTGTGATCATTCCTGGGTGCCACAGTTTAGAAAAGCACATGGAGAATCTGGGGAGTATGCAGAGAAGGGCAGGCAAAATGTCACCTCATAGGAAGGATGCTTGAAGGAATGAAAGAATTGGAGCCCTTTATCCTAGAAAGGAGAATACTCTGGTAGAAGGGGATAGCTGCTGTTGACAAGCTCTCAAGTAGAAGAGGGAAATGGAGCTATCCCATGTGAGCAGGAGTCCAGAAGCCAGTTAAGGTTTTAGGGGGGGAACAGGGAGAGAAGCACTTAGCGCTATCCAAAGTTGGAATGTTTTTGCCTAGAGTGGCATTAGGTTCCACCTCCCCTCCTCTGGGGTCTTTAAGCAGAAGTTAGATGACTTCTTATGGAATGTGTCATAGGGAGAATTCTTAGTCTAGGGCCTGAGGTCCTTTCTGACACTGAATGTTCTATAATTTTGAAATTGTATGACCTTGGGAATTTCACTTTCCCTCCCTGGACCTCAGTTTTCTCATCTGTAAAGGGAGAGACTTGGACTGACTGTGTCCTAAGGTTTCTTCTGCCTCTAAAGCCTTTTAATCTATGATCTTTATCAGTTACTATCCTGGGAAATGCCTCATCTCTGGTGATCCTGGTGGGAGAGTCCTTGCATCTGGAGTGTGCTGCTGATAGCAGGCCCCCTGCCAACATGACCTGGGCCAAGGGAAGTCAACCCCTGAGCTCCTCCCTTCTCTCTAGTCCTGGGGTTGTGGGCTTGAAATTGTCCCATGTCAAGCCAGAGGATGGAGGGAAGTACACTTGCCAAGCTCAGAACCCATGGGGGACCCAGCAAACCTCCCTGAACCTCTCTGTGCAGTGTAAGTTTGAGGCCACTGGGTATAGGATGCCTGGGTCCTAGAAGGTCAGAGAGTGAACCCTACTAATCCTTCTGCTATCCTTCCCTACAGACCCTCCGAAGTTGTACAACCCCTTTTGCTCTCGGACTGATGAGGGCTTATTCTGTACCTGTTGTATTCAGGCAAAGCCCACCTCCTCTTTGAACTGGCGGGTGGGGGAGAGTATAGTAGAAGGGGATAGCAACAACGACACCCTCCAGGTGATGACCATCACCTCTGGAGCCTGGACCAACAGCAGCCTGATCCTGAAGGAGAAAGTGGGCTTTGACCTCAACCTCCACTGTGAGGGAAGGAACCAACATGGGGCTCACAGTCTCATGATCCTGCTGGTGTCAGGTGGGGTGCTGAAGTGGCAGGAAGCCTGGGTCCCTCAGAGGAATGGGATCTAGGGCTACTTGTCTGGGTTCCTGGGGAAGCAGAGAGGGCAAAGGAAATCCAGGTATGATAGCACAGGCAGGAGAAGGGGTGGGAGGAGAGAGGAGTAATTAGCTATAGGAAGGGAGTGGCTCTCTACATGCAACTAGCAAGGCAGATTCAGTGGCCAGGAATGGCTGAAGGCTCTGGAAGCTGGGGCATTTAGAAAGTAGACAGAGGCTATTTGGACTGTCAGAAAGACCCTTTTGTGACTCTGAACCTCTAAGCTCAAAGCCTGTCCAGCTGCCTGATCTCTGACTTGTTCCTTCCCCTTTCTGAGTTACAACTTCCTCATCTGTAAAATGGAGATGTTAATAATTGCATTACCAAACTCATGAGGGATTTGTAAGGAGCATTTACAGAAAAATCTTAAAGTCTTAACAGAAAGGGAGCTAAGGGAGGAGACTGCTGACTTAGGAGAGCCATTCAATCCAATCCTGTTGTTTTGTAGATGGATCAGGAGCAGCTGCCCTCACATTCTCCAAAGGGGCATTTCTGGGAGCTGGTATCATGGCCCTTCTCTTTGTCTGCCTCAAGTATGCCTTGTGAGTTCAGAGTAGGGCAGAGGAGCTGGGAAAGGGAATGGGAAAGGAGGCTTCTGGAAGGGTCAGGGGAGTGAATGGCTCAGAGAATTTGACATGATGCTGTACTTATTTCTTCAGGAAGAAGCTGCAGAGGAAGAAGCAGGAAGACATGAGGGATCTAGGGACTACTGACTCCCAGAGCAACGGGGAAGTGGATTATGAGAATCTGGATATGGTGAGTGAGCTGGCCTTGGTACTGAAGTCCCAATGGCACCCACCAAACTTCATGTTAATTGGCATCTGAAGGCATTCATGACTGCCCTCTGACACTTATTAGCTAAGTAAAGTTAGATAAGTTCTTCCCTGCTCTCTGAGCCTCAGATTTAACATCTGTACAATGCTAGGTATGGATGGGCTTCAATTCAATTCAACAAGTATTTCTTTAAAAACCCAATTCTAAGACAGAAAGGTAAGGCCTAGGCAAATGTTGCTAAGTGACTTGCCCAGGGTTACATGGTTAGGAAGTGTCTGAGGTCAGATTTGAACCCAGGTTCTCCCAACTTCAGACTTAGTGCTCTATCCCCTGAGCCACCTAGTTGCCCCTCAACAAATATTTTATTAAATGCTGCTGTGTAGGCAGAAGAGGCAGTATAGGGGAATGAATAGGGTCTTTGCCTCAGAATGGAGAGGATCTGAGTTCAAGTCCCACAGGTTATTCCACTTCTCATTTACCAAGGAAACTCTTTAGATTTGTTTGGGCTATGCTATCAGGATAAGGGAATAATCTTACTGGAAGCTAGTTAGTTATGCAGATAAAATAACAGGGCTAGTCAAAAAGATGAAAAATATGCCAAGTGCTGTGTTTGGCTTTGTAGTGAAATAAAGATGAAATAGTTCTTGCCCTAAAAGAACTTCTTTTAGAGATCAGAGGAGGAAGAATCAATATGAACACAGATAACTTTGAAAGACATTTCACATATATACAAAATGTCTACAAAGTGATTTGGAAAGGTGAAGACATCAATGACAGGGAGGAATCCAGGAAAGCCTCTTGGAAGACGTGACTCCTGTACTGAGCCTAAAAGGGAAGATAAGGCTTCTAATAGGCAGGGATGAGTAACCAGAGTGACTGCTTTTCAGATAAGGGCAAAGCTGCAGGAGATGGAATGACATGTAGAGGGTTTAGCAAGTGTGGAGACACAGGAGGCAGGGAGTCAAATTAGAAGATTATTTCCACAATTCAAGGGAAAGGATGAGGATCTGAACTCAGAGTATGGCCATCTGAGTGGAGTGGAGGGTATGGATGCAAGGGAAGGGATCGAAGCAAAATAGGTAAGTCTCCCTAAGTAGTAGGGGAGCTGATTAGGTCCCCAAGTGACAGATGGTAGAAAGAAGAGAAAAAAGGGCTCATGTCAAAAGCTTGGAGGACACCCATAGTTATAGGATGTGTAATAGATGATAAACTAGCTAAGGGGACTGTGAAGAACTGATAGAAAGCAGCGATGAGTGTCTAGTAAGAGGGGTTGGTCAACTGTCTAAAGCTGCAGAAAAGTCAAGGAAAATGAAAATAGAGAAGAGGCCATTAAACTGGGCAGCTGAAAGATTGTTGTTTTTGGAGAGGAAAGGTTAACTAGGTGATCTAGTTGAAAGCTGATTTGGTATTTGATAAGAAGACTAATCAAGGGAGAGGATGTGGGGGCAAGTTCCTTCCCTTTTAAGGCCCTCAATTTTCTTATCTGAAAAATGGGCCAGTTGGAATTAGTTCCCTGACAAATTTTTCTCCTCTTTTTCTTTCTTTTTTTTTTTAAAAAATCCTTACCTTCCACCTTAAAACCAATACTAAGCATTGGTTCCAAGGTAGAACAGTGGTAAGGGGTAGGCAATGGAGGTTAAGTGATTTGTCAAGGGTCATACTGCTAGAAGCTGTCTGATGGCAAACTTGAACCCAGGACCTCCCCTCTCTAGGGCTGCCTCTCAATCCACTGAGCCATTTGGCTGCCCCCACTCCTTCCTTTCTAAAGTTGTAACTTGTTTGATCCCTGTCATCACACTCCTGCCATAATTCTACCCATTTGTAAGGCTCTGAATCAATACACCTCCACCTCTCCCCAGGGTATCCTTCCTACAATAGGATCATGCATTTAGGAATAGAAGGAGTCCCTGAGTCCATACTTCTCATTTGACAGACAATAAACTGAGTTTGCAAGAGAAAAAGTGAATTAATCAAGGTTACTTTCTGCTTGAGTTATCAAATCCAAGGTTTTAAAATTCTAAACCCAGAATTCATTTCAAGATACTTACAGTGTCTCCCTTTCAGAGCAAGGAAGAAATTTAGAGATCATATTATTAATCTTTCCTCAGTTTTATGGAGGGTAAAACTAAGGTCCAGAGAGGCCTCGTCCAACTTGGTTTTCTTAAATAGTAGACTTGGGAGGAGCCTTGGGGAATAAATCATGTAACTCTTATCTTAGAGAAGGCCAAGAGAAAGTGATTGATCTAAGGTCACAGTTACTGACAGAGCCTTAGAGAACACCTAGTCCTGTGATTTGACCCTACCCTATTTTAGTAGCCCCAGGCCATCTTAAATCAATAATTTTATTCCTAGGAGTCTTTCTAGTCAGAATGATCTAGTTCAGTGGTTCCCAAACTTTTATGGCCTACTGTCGGGGTCCCCTTTCCAGAAAAAAATATTACTTAGCCCCCTGGCAATTAATTTTTTAAAAATTTAATAATAATTAATAGGAAAGATAAATGCACCTGTGGTCATCACCACCCTCCTGGATCACTGTAGCACCCACCAGGGGGTGGTGGCACCCACCAGGGGAATCACTGATCTAGTTTAATGTGATCCCATAGGGCTAGTGATCAGCTACTTCTTAACAAATGGTAATCAGAAGTCACTAGTCAGAGTTCCAGTTAGAGTTCATAGTCTGAGGATTATAGAAACAAGAGTCTCTTTTCCCTGTTCTAGATCAGATTTTAATTTAGTCAATATGACTTCAAGTGGGGCTTCTACCCAGATGCCACAAGTTTCAGTGGAAAGCCTCATGACTAAATATCCTTCCACCCAGTTTTGCTTCCCTTGTGACCCTTATTAAGTTGCTTAAGAATCCACAGTGGGTCAGTTGACAAAGTGGCTGGCACAAAGATGGGCTGGATCAGCTAACTGCTGTATGTCCACCTACTGTTTGGTAGCAGCATGACCAGGGGCTGTACCAAGAGTTTGGAACCCAATCAATGAGATCATTCACTGACCAAAGGACTGGTTTGGCACGGAAGGAAATAAAAGCTGTGCTTTGGAGAAGGTAGGGGTCTCGGACTGTGAGCAAGGTCTGGGATTCAATTTGTTGGAGGGGCATGAGACCCTCTAATAAATAGTTATTGGTTCAGAGCTCTGCCTCAGTTGTTTTATTGTGGATTGGACAAATTTCTGGTGTTAGAGTATAACCCCACTCATTTTTCATAGGTCTGAATTAAACTCAAGAGGAGGTAAAGAACTTACTCAAAGATCTTATGGATTACATAATCCAACCCTTTTCACTTACATCAAGGGAAACTGAGGCTTAGAGAAGGGAAAGGGTCATTTTATTCAAGGTCATACAGTCTTATCAGGGATAGCTGCAACTTAGCAGAATGAACTTAATTTGGAGTCACAAATCCCTTGGTACACAGAGAACTTCTGATATTTGCCACAATGTGATGATGGCTGAAACACTTAGTCTCCTCCCACTCCCGATGTTATTCTGGCAGAGCCTCAATATCATCTATGAAATGGAGATATGAAATGCCTATAATGCTTAATAGCAGGGTTATTATGAGACTCTCATGAGGCAGCACATATAAATCATCCATCAGCCTTTAAGCATGATTTAAACATTGGCTATTACTACAGAAAGGGAAATTGAGGCTCTAGGATGGGAAAAGTCACAGACAGTTCAAAATACAGGTTTAGAGACCATCAATTTCTACGTATTCTCATTTTAGGTCTAGGAAACTGAGGTCTGAGGAGGGGGAGGGATTTTATTCAGAGAATTAGAGGCAAAGGCTAGATTCAAACTCAGTTCTCCTGACTTGAAGTCCAGGATTCTGCCAAGCCCATCTTGAAAAGGGTTAGTAATCAGAAGCCAAGTATCTGCAAATAGCACCTACCTGCCCAAAGAGAGAGACTCTTTACTCCTTAGCCATGACAATCTCTTTCCCAAAGTATGATGACTTCCCATGGTCAGGGTAAGATGCCCAGCATCCTGGACTTATGATGGACCCTTTGTTCCTTATTCCTGCAGAATTGGAGTAGAGGCACTAGACTACCTTCACCTGACCCAGTCACCCAAGCCCCTCCAGAGGAGTTGCACTATGCATCACTTAACTTCAAAAGATTGAAGCCCCAAGACAACCAGGAGAATCAAGAGGAAAACATTAAATAGTCAGAGATCGAGTTCTAATCAGGGGCCATCTGGGGCAAATGAGGTGGGAGGAGAAATAAAGAGAATGAACTCTTTGTCTGAAAGGTAGTCATTCTGTCTGGACACTAAGGCTTTAGGTTATTCTTTCCTGGAATCTGTTTGTTCTGAGATGCTCTGACATCAGAGGTATTTTTCCTCTGAACACTAAAGGAGGAGAGGGAGAGAGCCCCAGAGAACCAGGGGAGAAGAGAGGGTGATTTCCAGGCAGTAACATTTTATTATCTATAGGAAACTTGTCAAGGTACAAAGCTTTGGCTGAGCTGGGAGATCATAGAGCACAGAATATCAGAATTGGGAGAACCCTTAGAACACAGAATGTGAAACCTGGAAGGAAGTTTAGAATAAAGAATATCAGAGCTCAAATAGATGTTAAAATACATACTAATGGAGTTGAGAGAAACCTAAGAAGACAAAACTGCAGAACTCAGAGAAACCTTAAAACCTAGAATGTAAGAGCAGAGAGAACTCCTAGAACAGAGTATATCAGAATTGAGAGGGCTATAAAAATAAAGAATATGAGAGTTAAGAGGGCCCTTAGAACATATAATATGTGTGAAGTTGAAAGAGAGCCAAATATAGGATGTCAGAGCTCAGAAGGACTTTGGACATTGAATAAAAGAGCTGGGTGTCACAGCCCAGTAAGATCATCTTGGCAGATGAAATAAGCCAGGTTGAAGGTAACTGAGGGATCTTCAGTCACCTTCAACCTTGTAAGTGATTTAGGGGGATATCTATCCCAAACATATGAAGACTTCTCCTGTTGGAATAGGGGGACGAGAGCAATTCATTACAATAGCCATGAAGGCAGCTGAAGTAGATGTTGTGGAGAGGTTAGAGCTTGGTCAGATATAGAAGACACCAAAGTCATCCATTGCATCCTGGGTTATTGCTAGATATCTTGACTATTGTCTTATTCCCTGGACTTCTTTGACTCTGGAAGAGAGAATGAGTTTGACAACTTTGTGCAACTCTGCCTCACTAAAATCTGACTCATGAGCAAGTCAAAATATCACCTTGTGATGCCATTGGTCCTCTTAAAAAAATGAAAGATTGGGGGCAGGTGGGTATCTCAGTGGATTTGATAAATATGAAAAATGATAAAGGCTTGTATAAATATATAAATTAGTATTTTAATTAAAGCCATGCTGATAGATAAAATCATTAGACCACGCGCTTGTAAGCATTCAAAACTGCCGCCACCTCCATTACTCTCTCCACCACCTAGCCAAGCCCCTACTGGCAAAAGAGGCCACTTCCTCCTAACCCAGGAGATTTAAACCCTTCCCTGCGTCAAGACGTCGGAAACGGAAACCAGTTGGACCATGTTGGATCACGGGAAATGTAGTTTGATACATTTCCCCAAATTTCACTTTTACAATTCCCCGTGAGGTCCTGCAAAAAAAAAAGGTTAGTCCTTTTTTCTTCGCTGGACCTGTAAAAATAAACAACTTCTAAATTTTTCAGGAATTTTGGGGATAAAAGAAATAGATGAACAAATGGTTAAATTAGACGCATTGACAAAAAAACAATTTGGGGCTGTCCCCCACTGGCATAACAGTGTACAATTAAAACAATACATACAACTCAATTTCAACTCCCCATAGTTCAATCAACTGCACCCCAAAGTTCAATTTTTGGTCTTCATGGTACAGTGAAGGCTTTTCAGACATCTTCATGGTGTCTTCACCAAAACAAGTTCGTTGTCTGGATTCTGGGGAGATGGCAAGATCCTTATCCTGAAATTATTCTCAAAAGAATTTAAACTTTACATTATAGATTACAAAACATACATTTTCTTCTAAGATTTATACAATTTAATTCCCCGTGAAATTACTCCTAAAAGAGTTAAATATACATATATTTTTACATTATCGGATTTTTTAAAACTTAACAGATATCCCCGTGAGGTAAATCTTAAACACACCTTTTTTCTAAAAAAAAAGGTACCTCAGGTCAGCTAAGGATGAGTGGCTGATTCCTGGGGGTTATATGAAGTCAATTGGCAAAATAAAAAGAATAAAATTCAGGAAAAAAGAATAAAAATTAACTTGTGAATGAAATGTGCAAAAATCTGGGGAAAATAGACTTAGACCTTTGAATGAAGGTCTAATTAAAGTGAATTCAGCAGTGTGCAATTACCCATCCAGGGCCAGGACTAAAGGAAAATGTCTCTCTCTGATCTGACTTATCATCAGCTTTTTAGGGAAGTGAGCCAAATAAATAACCAATCTTAGGTGCTTTCTAGGAATCTAAGTCGAGGGGACCCACGTCCTCTAAAGTTTTAGAAAAGACTGGGACTCCAGAACTCAAACCCCAATTTCCAAGCTCTAAAGTATTGGCATAGAACTGCTATTTTGCAGATCTTAGTCAGTCAAGTCTCTGACCATGTGCTTTCTTTAGCACTATTAACAGCTTTCATATTCCCTTCTGGAATCAGAGAGGCATTTAAATCACAGTCCTATAGGCTCAGGTATTTGCTGTAGAATCAGAAAAAGGATAAATAATGATTATATATGTACTTCCAGTACAAGATGAGAAAAGGGAAAATCAATTTCTCATTAGAAAAAGGTTCAAAAATCAAAAATATATATGTAACTTAGAACTAGAAGGGTTATGTTACCCAAAAATGAGACTTTCTGTGAGAGAAAGTGGGTTTTACAAAATAGCAGATTCACAATGCACATTCAAATAGAGTACCATTATTTCCAATAGCACATTTTAAAACAATGATGTTTAAAATTATGTACTTGTTACAACTTTTAACCCTTGGCAAATGCTGTTATTGCTTCCATAGCAAAGAATATACAGGAGCTCCTTGACTCTCTGTATTTAAAAAAAAATCCTGGATAGGAAATGCTTCTACCCATTTAAGGCAATAATATCTCTTATAATAAAATATATAAAAGCTTTATCCTTTAAGACAACAATTCTTAAGGATTTAAAGTAAAAGTTAAAAAATACCTCTTGTAAAATTACAAGGTAATATTTAAAGCATGGAAACTTTCAAGGTTCTTTGCAATTACCAAGACAGAATAAATTTTAAAGACATGTGCTCTATAAGATGTTCATAGGTGGTACATATAACCGCATTGTTTCTGATACAGTAAGCTTTAAGTAAATTAGGAAATATAATAACATCATAAGCAGAAACTTCATTAGCGTAAAATGATTCAGTGCAACAGGAAAATCAACGAAATAAGCAAGATTAATTAACAAAAGTAATTAGCAATATACAGTAAGATACAGTCTTTTTAAAACAGAAATAAAGCTCATTCAGTTCCAAGGTTTTAAAAGTTCACCCCTGGTTTCAATTTAAGGTTCTTTTGATTGAGTTCTGCTGAGTTTAAGGGTTTTTTTTTTCTAAAAGTTCAAAGTTCTGAGCAGTTATGGGGGTGAATATTTCTCCCCTGAGTTCAGTTTTTAATCACAAGCAAGTCTGAATAGGCCATTCGGCCCCATTAAGGGTAAGCTAGTTGCTAGGTCCAGACCCTATTGTCCACGTGGGCTCGGGGTTAGTGGAGAAAAGCTCAGGAAAATACCCACGTGTAGAGTCTGTGTGGGTGTTGCCTAATTAGGTCTTTAGAGAAAACACGTGGAAGGCTAGAATGCAGGCCATTACCAAACCAAGAGAGGGGGTAGCGGGGACAATACCAAATCCTAAGGAGTAGTGGCGGAGGTCTCCGAAGATCTCAGCAAAAGCGGCAGGTCATCGCTGTTGGGGCTCAGGGTTCTAGGCTGGAAGCGGTAAGGATCAGCAGCATCAGCAGCAGGAATGGAGATCAGTGTCAGGAGATCGGCAGTAGGAATGGAGGTCAAGTCATGGAGTCAGGAGAGCAGAGGCAGAGACACACTGGCTGGGCTCCGGCATTCTATCAGAGCCAGCAAGGGCCACCAGGCCCGGGGCATTGAGCAAAATAATTAGCAGCCCAGCCGCAATTAAAACCATTGTCTCTCTTCCCTGTAAAACAGCCTCTAGGCTGAGGAAAATCGGGAGAGGACTGGGCAAGGAAAAAATCGCTTCTGAGACTCGGGGTCCCAGAGCCACATGGCTTCTTCTTAGGCTATCTAGAAAACTGAGAATTCTATTTCCAAACTTCGTAAGGTTGCCAAAATTATAAAAATGAAAAATGATAAAGGCTTGTATAAATATATAAATTAGTATTTTAATTAAAGCCATGCTGATAGATAAAATCATTAGACCACGCGCTTGTAAGCATTCAAAACTGCCGCCACCTCCATTACTCTCTCCACCACCTAGCCAAGCCCCTACTGGCAAAAGAGGCCACTTCCTCCTAACCCAGGAGATTTAAACCCTTCCCTGCGTCAAGACGTCGGAAACGGAAACCAGTTGGACCATGTTGGATCACGGGAAATGTAGTTTGATACATTTCCCCAAATTTCACTTTTACAGATTGAGTGCCAGGCCTAGAGGAGGGAGGCCCTAGGTTCAAAATCTGGCCTCAGACACTTCCCAGCTGTGTGACCCTGGGCAAGTCACTTGACCCCCATTGCCTACCTTTAACACTCTTTTTTTTGCCTTGGAGCCAATACACAGTATTGACTCCAAGACAAAAGGTAAGGGTTTTAAAAAAAAATTTTTAAAAATGAAGGATAACCTACCTGAACAAAAATATTTACAACAGCTCTTTTTTGTGATGGCAAAGGACTAGAAATGGAAGGGATGACCATCCATTGGGGAATGGCTAGATAAGTTGTGGTATATGTGAACTCCTATTGTGTCATAAGAAATGACATAGAAGATAAACACAAAAATCCTGGAAAGACTTATATGAACTGATGCAAAGTAAAGGGAGCAGAACCAGGATGTCAACATGGAATCTAGAAGCCTCCAAACTTTTAGCTTAGTAAGATTCGATGATCCCCAGTTTAGTTAGCTTAAAGGTGAAAAGCACCAAGTTTGACCTTGTCTGGGAGAGTTTCTCCCTGAGGGAAAGTCCAACTTCTGGAGTCTCAGACTAACAATAGACCTTAAAGTAGTTTAAGTGGGGAGGGCTAATCCCATCATGTGTTAAGTATCTCTTTTGTCCCAATGGTTTCTTCCTTTAGGCAAAAGGCCTTTACTTAGGTAACCAGGCCCTTGCCTGAACCTTCCTCTTTTGTGTCCATTGCAAAGCATCGGCCCCTCACTGTTATTCCGTGGGACTCCTCATTTTCCTTTGTTACTTCTGTAAAGCCAATCAACTCTCCCTCTCATCCTCAGTTCCCAGGTTCCTCAAGAAAGGTATTTAAGCATACCAACTTTAATGGCTCTTTGGAATTATAGATCTATTACAGTTGGCTCTCCCAAGGGTCAGTGATCAGAGCAACCAGAGTATTGATTTCCAGGATTCTGCATGGGTGTGCAACTCTGTGTGGAGGCCTTGAAGAAAGCACTGTATCCCTTTCCTTAATTAAAGAGTGGTTTTTCTGGCTATTTAATAGTTCTGTGTTTTTTCCCAATTAACAAGGAGAACATTGTATATGGTAACAACAAAAATGTATGATCATTAACTATGAATGACAACTATTTTCAACAAGGCAATTATCCAGAACAACTCTAAGAGACTCATGACAAAAAAAGGATATCCACAGCCATAGAAGGAACAAATGAAGTCCAGATGCAAATTGCAACACACCATTATTTACTTTATTTCTTCATTTTGTCTCTAATTGAAGTGATATGTCTTCTTTCATAACATGGCAAACATGGAAATATGTATTATATGATAATATATGTATAACGTGTAGCATATTATCTGTCTTTTTGGGGATGGAAGAGAGGTGAGAGGGAGAGAGAGAACATGGATTACAAAATATTAGATAATGAATGTTAAAAAATTGTATTGACATAATCTGGAAAAAATTTTATTATAATAAAAAAGAAAACAAAGGATGAACAATGATCTATATATCATATAAGATGTAGATATCTATATATATGGATATTTGTACCTATGCATGTATGTATCTACACACACACACACACACACACACACACATATATATATATATATATATATACACATGAACATGCAAAATTCTGAATCTGCTTCTTCTTTCAGGAAATATAAACCATTGTGGATGTTATGATGGAAGTATACAGTAGTGTCAGGAGTCAGCACCTTCTTTCCCAACCCCATGTTCAATCTTTTGGAAATATAGGAATAATTAAAATTAGTTGAAGACTAAACAATTTAAACTTAGAGAATTGGTAAGAGAACAAATCACAGGAATGAATGTACTAAAATTTGGGGGATGCAATCAATGCAGTTTATAAGTGAAAATTTATATCTCATCATTTTTGTGAAATAGTTAACATTGCCAAGAACAGTGCTAAATACTTCATAATTTTTATTGCATCTAATTCTCACAACAACTCTTGTAGGTAGGAGCTATTATTATTCTCATTTTACATATTTGGGAACAATAGCAAAAAGGTTAAGTAACTTACTCAGAGTCATACAAATAGTTAAGTGTCTGATCCTAGATTTGAACTCAGGTTGTCCTGATTTCAGGTATGGCACTCTACCCACTCTGCCTCCTAGCTATCTAAAAATAGATAAATTAATCTGGCATGATTAAAAAAAACAAAAACCTTGAAAATTAAAAAAAAATTAAAAATCAAATAAATAACAAAATTGAAAATTTAAAAATTAAAGATTATAAAATTGAAAGCAACCTCACAGTGAATTAATAAGTAAAAAAAGAGCTATTAAAAATGGAATAGATGCATTATTAGCTAATTTAATTAAACCAGGAGTGGAAAACAAAATTACTAGCATCAAAAAGAAAAAGGAAAATAAAAAACAAATGAGAAGAAATAAAGGAAATTGTTCAAGATGTCTGTTCAAATGCATACCAATAAGACTAATAACTTAAATGAAATGGATGAATATTTACAAAAGTACAAAATGCTTAGATGAGCACAACAAGGGATAGCAAATTGAAATTATCCAATATTAGAAGAAAGAATCATAGAGGAACTGCCTCTGAGAATTATTGGGTTACTTGAAAGCCATGATGAAGAAAAAACCTTGGATATCATATTACAAAAAATTATCAAAGATAACTGCCCAGAAACCCTTGAACAAGAAAATAAAATTGGAATTGAAAGAATTTACAGATTGCCTCCAGAAAGAAATCCTCAATTGACAACGTCTAGGAATGTAATAGCGAAATTCAAGAGCCACCAAGCCAAGGAAAAAGTACTTCAAGCAGCCAGAAAGAATGTATTCAAATACTATGGAGCTGTAGCTCAGGATCACTCAGGACCTACAGGCTTCTACATTAAAGGATCAGAAGGCATAGAATGTGATATTCAGGAAGGGAAAAGATTTGGGTTTATAACCTAGAGTCACCTATCCAGCAAAACTTAGTATATACTCTTTCAGGGGGAAAAATGGTCATTCAATAAGATAGAAGATTTCTAAGCATTCCTGAAGAATGAGCCAGACCTAAACAAAAAATATGAAGGCCAAATACGAGACACAAAGAGTAGCCCAGAAAGGTAAATAAGAAAGAGAAAATTTAAAGGACTCAATAAGGTAAAAATGTCTATATGTCTACATGGAAAGAGAATTTCTATAATTAGAGTCAATAGTATGTATTGGCTTCAAGTCAGAAGAATCATAAGGGCTAGGCAACAGGGGTTAAGTGCTTTTCCCAGGGTCACACAGATAGAAAATATCTGAGACTAGATTTGAACTCAGGTCCTTTGGGCTCCAGGCCTGGATCTCTATCCATTGAGCCACCTAACTGGCCCCTGGCTAGTTCTTTTTGAAGGTTCCCCCCATCTATGTGTCCCATCAAAGAAATTTTTCTTTATATAAGATATATGGGGTTGCTTGAGATATATACTTTTTATTATGAGATTAACTTATTAATTATGATATTAAATTATGAGAAAACTCCTTGAACCAATCTTAGGATCTGACTGTGTTTCTGGTCAACATAAGCTAGGTCCTTCTTTAAGGATCTCTAAATAGCAGATTCAGGTGGTCTAGTTTCCCAGCTTGCAGGGCTAGGTTCAAACAAAGCAATAAGTTTTTTCCCTCAATTCCCACATTTGAACAAACTATTCTTATAAGACAGAATTTGGATTAGATACTTGATTGAACAGAAACTTAGCTAGCTCTAGAAGTGAATCACAAGATGGAGTCAATGTGGCTCACTCAGTTCCCACAATTAACCTTTTGCTGTCCTTTAATTCCTTTAGCCAGGAAGTGGAGATATGAAGGGGAACATTCCTCACGTGGGGAGGCAAATTAAAATTCTCATAGCAGAGATATGATGGCTTACATAGAGAAAACTAAATGTTAAGAAAAAAATAATTGAAATAATAACTTCAGCAAAATCATAGCATGTAAACTAAATACACATAAAGAATCACTATTTTTGTGTAATACCCCCAAAAATCTCAGCAAGAAGAAATAGATACTTTCCATTAAAAAATAAACCAAAGAAGGTACAAAATATTTGTGAGGATCCATTCAAGAACTATATGAATATAAGTACAAAACATTCTTTATGGAAGTAAAGACAAACCTAAATCATCAAAGCAGCATTAAATTGCTTATGGGTAAGGTGAGCTTATTTAGTAAAAATGACATTTCTACCTAAATTTATTCACTTATTTAATGCTATTGTCATTCTAACAAATGATTAATTTGTAGAACTAGAAAAAACAACAAAATTTATCTGGAGGAAGAAAGATAAAAAATTTCAAAGGAAATGATGAAAAAATTGGGAATGAAGGGAGTCTCCCAGCACCAGATAGTCAACTGTGCTACAAAGTAGTAATGATCAGAATTAATTGGTACAGGTTCAAAAATAGAGAGGTTGATCAATGGAGCAGATTAGGTAAATCATAAGCAGAACTAAATAAACCTAGTAGGTCAGCATTTGATAATTCCAACCCCCTTGTATTAGAATAAGGGCTCACTACTCAAAAAACTACTGGTCATACTGCAATTTCTCTTTTAAAAATTTCCTGTGTCTAGTAAACAACGAGTTCACATTTTGTTAATTACTTGAATCCAATTAATGTAGAGATGGCTTGGGAATTCTTGATGTAGGATGGTGGCAGACATATACACTTTAAAAAGATTAATGAATATTTTAAACCATTCCCTAATCTAAATTCAGAACCCAGTCAAAATGGGTTTTAACTTTCTAACACCCTCAAAGTTGTATTGTATTGTCATCTGGGAAATTCCTGCAATCACATCTGGAGATTCTGATGAGATCACTTGAGTAGAGTGCCACCTTGTGACATACTTTCTTCCTGGTTTATTCATCAGGTAATAACACTGAAGGAAAGCAGTGGTTTGTGCTGTTGATACTTCTGTAGTAGGTCAGAAGGTGGCCCCTGCAAAGTGTTCATAGGTATCCCAACTGCAAAGAACCTTTGGCGTTTTTATTAATTACTAAAAAATAAGGTTAGAAAAAAGAACAGATTCCTTTTAGTGTAATTAAGGAATGCCCCAAATATCTGGAAGTTGACTTACCAGGAACATATCACACATGCACACACGCACGCGCGCACACACACTATATCTATATCTATATCTATATCTATATCTATATCTATATCTATATCCATATATATGTATATATTTACAAAAATAATTCAAGAATTAAAGAACAATCTAAATAACTGGAGATATAGTTAATGTATCTACCATGACTAGATTGTACTAGTTTTTTAGAAAATGTGGTATTACTTAAATTATTCTTCTAATTTCATGCTATTTCAACCCAATTACTAAAGAGTTACAGGACAGGATTGGTCAGAATAATGCAATTCAAGAATATGCAGGGGAATGGGAAAAAAGGAAAGGAAAACAAGGCAGCCTAGAATCAACAGATCTCAAGTCACATTATAAAGTAGTAATTACCAAAAACACGGTATCACCATTAAAACATTTATAAAAGTAGAGCAGGGGAGAAAGGTAGATGTATGTTTTGAGCCACAGAAGTAAGCAAATATGGGACAGAGTGTGTAATAAATCCAAGAATAAAATTCCAGAAGAGACATTTTCAATTCAATTAACATTTATTGAGCTCCTTCCACTGTGCCAGGCACTGTCCTAAGTGCTGCACACAGAGAGAAAGACAGTCCTTACCTTAAGAAGTTTACAATCTAATCAAAAAGAGAGAATGCACAAAAGAAGGCTGAAAACTGGGAGGATGAGGGTGTATTGTGTGGGGAATATGACTAGGGTGTACCAGTCACAGGGACATCTTGTACTGAGGCATGGAAACCAAGCAGAACTGCAAATGGAAAAGTGCAATGAACTGTAAAATTCAGGTCTTGTCTTCTAAAAAGGAAGACTTTGGGTGGAGTTTAGTACTTTCAAAGCCCTTCATAACCTAGCTCATTCTACCGTGCCAGTTTTATTGCACCTAACATCCCTTCGCATACTTTTATATCTAGTGATTCTAGCTTTCTGGTTGTTCCATGAATAGGATACTCAGAAGAGGAAGGAATTGAAGGAATTAGAATTCGGGATGAGGAAATAAAGCTATCACTCTCTGCAGATGATATGATGGTATACTTAGAGAATCAATCAAAAAAAACTAATCAAAACAATTAAGAACTTTAGAAAAGTTTCAAGAGTTCCAAAATAAACTCACACAAATCATTGGAATTTATTTATATTACCAAGGAAATCCAATGACAAGAGATAGAAAGAGAAATGCCATTAAAAATAATTGTAGACAATACAAAATACCTATAAGTCTACCTGCCAAGACAAACCCAGAAACAACTATATGATCATAACAACAAAATGCTTTCCACACAAATAAAATCAAGTCTAAACAACTGGAAAACCACTAATTGCTCATGGGTAGGCCAAACTGGAATAATAAAAAAATAACAATTCTACCTAAATTAATCTACCTATCCAGTGCCAGACCAATCAAACTACCCAAAAATTATTTCATATAACCAGAAAATAGTCTGGAAGAACAAAAAGTCAAGAATATCAAGAGAATTAGTGAAAAAAATATGAAGGAAAGTGGACTAGTTGACAGGACATCAACTATATCATAAAATAGCAACCATCAAAACAATTTGTTACTGGTTGAGAAATAGAGTGATAGATGAATGGAATAGATTAGGCACTAATCACAGTAGTAAGCAACCATAGAAATATAGTTTTTGACAAACCTAAAGATCCAAGCTTTTGACAAAAATTACTGGGAAAACTAGAAAAAACATATAACAGAAATTAGTCATAGACGAACATGTCATGCCATATTCCAAGATAAAGCCAAAATGGATACATGGATATCATAAACAAAGTTGAAGAAATACAAAATAATTTACCTGTCAGATTTGTAGATAAAGGAAGAATTTATGACTAAATGAGATGTAGAGAATACTACAAGATATAAAATAGGTAACTGACTATATTAAATAAAAAAGTTCTTAGCCAAACTAAACCTTGTAACCAAGATTAGAAGGGAAAGAAAAACCTGGGGAAAAATTTATAGGAAGTCTCTGACTAGAGCCTTATTTCTCAAAAATGTAGAGAATGCAGTAAAATTTGTAAGAATACAATATATTGATAAATGGTCAAAGGATATGAACAGGCAATTTTCAGATGAAGAGATTAAAACTATTTTAATCATATGAAAAATGCTCCAAATCTATTAATGAGAGAAATACAAATACAAAGTAAAACAACTCTGAAGTACTTACTACCTCACACCTATCAGACTTGCTAATATGATGAAAAAAGAAAATGATAAATGTTGAAAGAGATATGGAAAAATTGAGACACTAATACATTGCTGGTGAAGCTGTGAATGGATACAACCAATTTGGAAAGAATTTGGAAACACACCCAAAGGTCCCATAAAACTATGCTTATCTTTTGACCCAGCAATACCACTATTAGGTCTGTATCCCAAAGAAATCAAAGATAGGGAAAAAGGACCTACTTATACAAAAATATTTATAGTAGCTCTTTTTGGTGGCAAAGAATTGGAACCTGAAAGGGATGTCCATCAATTGGGGAACAATGGAACAAGTTGTGATATATGATTGTAATGGAATACTATTGTTTTATAAGAAATGATGGACAGGACAAAGACAAAACAACAACAACAAATAAACCCTGAAAAGACTTATATGAAGTGGTGCATAGTGAAGTGAGTAGAACCAGAAGAAAAACAATGTATGATGACTGACTGTGAACAATGTTACTATCAGCAACTCTTACAACAATGACCAATATGAAAGTGTTTTGCGTGATAATGAAAATAAAATTAGGGGGCAGCTGGGTGGTTCAGTGGATTGAGAGCCAGGCTTAGAGATGGGAGGTCCTAGGTTCAAATTCGGCCTCAGACACTTCCCAGCTGTGTGACCCTGGGCAAGTCACTTGACCCCCATTGCCTAGCCCTTACCACTCTTTTGCCTTGGAACCAATACAAAGTATTGATTCCAAGACAGAAGGTAAGGATTTAAAAAATAATAATAAATAAATGAATAAGCAAATACAATTAAAAATAACAAAATCCCCAAACTATTATACAGTTATTATTATTATCCTATTATTAGGAAGGGTGTCTGAATTTTTTGTGAAGGATAACTATTATAATAATTCACATTTCTATAGTGCCTTAAGGTTAATTGACAAGGTACCTGCCTCACTTGTAGAGAGAGGTAGTACGAGTATAAATATTCCCATTTTACAGAGGAAAAAACTGAGAAACAAACAAGGGTGCAAATATATTTGAATTTTACCCTACCTCTTCCACAAACCTTGTGTCTGATATCATTCAGATCATGAGAATTGGGTTTAGAAAGCAGAATCCTGGATGGAGAGACAAGTGAGCAGAATTCATATCCAGGTTCTGCCAAGAGTTTTCTGTGTGACCTTGAATAAGGACTCTGTGCCTCAACTGTAAACAAAACACAGCAAAAGTTATTAAATGATGATGTCCATGACACATTTACCTTATAGAGTCTTCACGAAGCTTAAATAAGATAATTGATGTGAATAAAACACGGGGAACCTTTGAAAATAAGTACAATTTATAAATGCAAGAGATTAATATCAGTTTTAGCATCAGTTTTTTTTTAAATGCAGGATATTGTTTCTTTCTTTAGAATTTGAGAGTGGATATCAGTTTCCTTGTCTGCACAATGTGGATAGACAAGACTGAGAATTGAGAGGTGGAAATGAACTTAGAGGCTGTTTAGTTCAAATAACTCATTCTAGAGAAAATGAGACCTGGAGAGATTGATTAACTTACTCAAAATTAGACAGATATTATATATGCACTGTAAGTAGCAGAAACAGCATTAGATTCCAAGATCCTTGACTTCAGAACCAGTGATCATTCCCCTACACCATATTGCCTATCTTGTAACACTTTAATCTGTCAATCAACATTAAGTGCCTGCTATCTGCTATCTATAAGGCAGAGGGGCTGGATTTGATGGCTTCCGAAGGTCTATAAACCTAGGCTCTATCCCACGGGGCTTATAAGATCAGAGATGAGGTGACCTCAGAGACCATCAAGTTCAGCCCCTTCATTTTACAAGGTGAAGAAACTGAGGTTCAGGGAGATGTGACTTGACCAGTGTACATAAGAGGTTGGGGTCAGGATCAAAGAAGATATTATTTCCTTAATAGAAATGGCTTAGAGGATAGAGCACTGAACCTAGAGTCAAAAAGACCTGGGAGTTCAAATTTGGCCTCAGACACTTGCTAGTTGTGTGATCCTGGGAGAATAATTTACCATAATTTGCCTCAGTTTCCTCATCTATAAAATGAGCTGGAGAAGGAAATGTTAAACCTCTCCAATATCTTTGTCAAGAAAACCCCAATTAGGCTCATAGAGAGTCAAATAGAGTGAGATGAGATGTAAAAATAAACCTTTTAAAAAAACCCTCACCTTCCATCTTGGCATCAATATTGTGTATTGGTTCCCAGGCAGAAGAGCAGTAAGGTTTAGGCAATGGGGGTTAAGTGATTTGTCCAGGGTCACTCAGCTAGGAAGTGTCTGAGGTCAGCTTTGAACCTGAGACCTTCCAACTCTAGGTCTGGCTCTCAATCCAGATCTTAAGCCACCCAGCTTCCCCCAATGCAAAAATTTAAATAAAATACTAGCAAGGAGATTACATTGACATATCACAAAGGTCACATACTATGAGCAGGATGAATTTATATCTGAATGCAGGACTGATTCAGAATCAGGACAACTATTAGCATAACTGACCCTATCAATATCAACAAAATCATGTGATCATCTTGATAGATGCAGAAAAAGCTTTTGACAAAATACAGCACCCATTCCTATCAAAACACTAGAAAGTGTAGGAATAAATGGAATTTTCTTAAAATGATAAGTAGTATTTATCTAAAGTCAAGAGCAAACATTATCTGTAATGGATATAAGCTGGAAGTCTGCCCAATAAGATCAAGGGTGGAGCAAGAATATCCACTCTGTCACCATTATTATTCAATATTGTACTAGAATGCTGCTTATAACAATAAGAAAAGACAAAAAATAAAGAAATAGATAATATGGAGGCACAATGATCACTTTTTTTTTATTTTTAAACCCTTGTACTTCGGTGTATTGTCTCATAGGTGGAAGAGTGGTAAGGGTGGGCAATGGGGGTCAAGTGACCTGCCCAGGGTCACACAGCTGGGAAGTGGCTGAGGCCGGGTTACAATGATCACTTTTTGCAAATAACATGATGGTATATGTAGAGATCCCAGAAATTTAGCAAAAAAATTAGTCAAAACAATTATTTCCTTTAGGCAACTTGCTAGATATAAAATAAACAAAAAAATTATCAGCACATTTATATATTATCAACAAAATTTATGAGGAAGAGAGAAAAAATTTTGTTTCAAATAACTGCAGGCAGTATAAAATAAAATGCAAGATATTCACAAGAGCATGAGATAAGACTCTCAAATTATTCCAACTTTTCTAAAGTTTCCTAAACTTTCAAAATTTTTTCTAAAGCAACATGTTATTAAATTCCAAAGTTAGAAAATGCTACCATGTCCTATACAAAAATTTGGTTCAATCTTAAGTGGTTATCTTCATTTCAAAAAAGTTTACAAAGGCCAAAAATTAACATCTATTATGGCAGCTTAAAACTAACTTTAAGATACTAAATCTTAGTCAGATAATGCCTACTATGTTGATGGTCCGACCATGCCTAAAAGGTTATTTGAGTAAACTGGAATTGGGATCAAAATATAAAAATTAAAGATATTAAGGAAAAAGTTCAAATATTATTAATCTGCTATTGTGAAATGCCATAGAAGATTAACATGCATTTTAATCCAATTTGTTAAAGTTAAAATTATGCGTATAAACACAGTTTCTGTATAGTATTGGTAAAATTTAATCAATTATGTAAAAATGTTTCCTAAATGCTGGAAGTAACATCTTAATTTCGCAAAACTTAGAAAATCCCTGAATAGGATATACTGTGTGCCTTGTTACTGTAACGGTAAAATGTTGATTTGACAAAATAGTTATAAGTTAAAAAAAATTATTGTGGTTGCCAATTATAAAATATTAACCCTTAAGTCAAAATGACTGTTAGCAGCTTTATTTACAACAAGGTAGAGCTATTAGAAAGGGAAATGAAGGAAGAAGGTAGAGAATTTTCTAGCTAACCACCCTAAGTGCTGCTCTGGTGAAGTCTAGCTCAGCACCCAGCAAGGGCTCCCTCAAGTCCCAATCTCCACGTGGAAGTTGTGGTAGTCTTCAGCCAGAAGTCCACCAATACAAGCCTCTTCCTTCAGCTACAGTCACTCACCCAGCAAGCCTCTCCAGTGCAGAAAGCTCCAGTTAAGGATGAGTACAGGAAAAAGTGTCTCCAAGAGTCTCCCTTCAGCCTTGCTTGCCAACACAGAATGTCTGAATCAGTCTTTGGGCTTGGCCTTTTATCCCCCTTTTTTCCACGTCACTTCCTATCTCTCCTCCTTTTCACAGGAACCAATTGCAGCCTCCCAATTTGTCTAGCACTGCCCAAGGTGGGCCAGTACTTGTGGCCTTTGGGGGTGTGGACTAGTAAGTGACTTGTAAGCTCTCTTACCTAGTAACTCACCAAATGCTAAGTAGGGGTACTTAAAATTCTTGATTTGATTAAATTAAAGGTTGCTGATTGATTACATTTAAAAATAAACTAAGAGAATTCGATTCTCTCTTCACATTACCATCTATCCAGCTCTTGCTTGCAAATTATTACCCTCTGAAGTTTGCAGCTCAAACTTTCTGAGCTAGTCAAAGACATAAATCTAATTCTGCTTACCCAGGAATGAAAAAGCTTCTTTAAACAACTGTGAGTTCAACCTACCATTAATCAAACTGGCTCTCAATTTTGTTCAAATTTGTTCATTTTCTAGTTTTTAAAGTTGCATACCCAATTCATTAACCTCTGCCCCCCCAATTTGTTAATATATGCACTCAGTGATATAAATTTTCCCGTTAGAGCTGCTTTGGCTTCGTCCCATAGGTTTGGGTAAGAAGTTTCATCATTGTCATTGTCTTCAATGAAATTGTTTGTATGATTTGTTCTTTCACTAAATTATTTTGGAGAATCATATTATTTAATTTCCAATTAGTTTTTGGTTTGCCTCCCCATGTATTCTTACTAATAACTATTTTTATTCATTATGATCTGATAAGGTTGCATTTATTATTTCTGCTTTTTTGCATTTGTTTGCCATGTTTCTATGCCCTATTACATGGTCTATCTTTGTGAATGTTCTATGTGCTGCTGAAAAGAAGGTGTATTCCTTTTTGTCCCTATTTATTTTTCTCCATATATCTTTTAGCTCTAATTTTTCTAGGGTTTCATTCACCTCTCTTATCTCTTATTTATTTTTTTGGTTTGATTTATCTAGATCTGATAGGGGAAGGTTGAGGTCCCCCAGTAGTATAGTTTTGCTATCTATTTCATCCTTGAGTTCCACTAGCTTCTCCTTTAGAAATCTGGAAGCTATACCCTTTGGTGCAAACATGTTTAGTACTGATATTTCTTCATTGTTTATACTACCTTTTATTAGGATGTAATTACCTTCCCTATCTCTTTTAACTAGATTTATTTTTACTTTGGCTCTGTTAGAGATCATGATGGCAACCTCTGCCTTCTTTTTCTCATTTGAAGCCCAATAGCTTTTGCTCCATCCTTTCATTTTTACTCTATGTATGTCTGCCTGTCTCACATGTGTTTCTTGTAGACAACATATGGTAGGATTTTGGTTTCTAATCCACTCTGCTATTTACTTCCATTTTATGGGCGAGTTCATCCCATTCACACTCAGAGTTATAATTATTGACTATGTATTCCCAGACATTTTGATTCTCTCTCCTTGTCCTGTCCTTTCTTCTTTCTCTATTTCTTTCTATACCAGTGTTTTGTTTTTAATCAGTTGCCCATATCCCCTCCCTTATTATATTTCCCTTTCTCCCCTCTTCCTTCTTATTCCCCTCTTATTCTTCTTTAGGATCTTTTTAAGCTACCCCCTCCCTTCCTAGAGTTACTTCCCTCCCCATGAGTCTGTTTGTTACCCTTCTCCTTTATTATAGGGCACGAATCAATTCTCTGCTCCAATGGATCTGATTGTTCTTCCCTCTTTAAGTTGATTTCAATGCACTTAAGTATTAAATATTTCCTCTCTCCAACCTCTTTACCCTTATAGTGTATTGTTATTCTTCCCTGTTGGCCCCATGTGCTTCTTCGTGGAATATAAATTTACTACTTTTTGTTTGTTTTCCTATTTTTCTTAATATTACCTTCTTTTCTCTCCCTCTAGTTTTGTGTGTGTGTGTGTATATACACACACACACACACACACACACACACACACACACACACACACACACACACACATANACACACACACACACACACACACACACACACACACACACACACACACATATATATATATCAATCACTTGACATTTCATCCTATAAGTTTGTCACTATTTCCCTCTATATAAACTTCTTCTAGTTACCCTGTTGGTAATAACAATTTTTAATATTTTCCAATATATTCTTTTCTTCTTAGGACACAAATTGATTGAATTTAATGGGTCCCTTAAAGAAAATAATTTTTCCCCTCCCCCTATTCTCTTAATTACCTTATGGTGATTCTCTTGAGTTCTGTGTTTGGTCAGCAAACTCTCTGTTTAAGTCCATTTTTTTCTTCATGAATGCTTAGAAGTCCTCAATTTTATTGAATGACCATACTTTCCTCTGCAATAATATAGTCAGTTTTGTTGGATAGTTAATTCTTCATTGCAGACCCAGTTCTCTTGCTTTCTGGAATATTGTGTTCCATGCATTCCAGTCCTTCAATGTAGATGCAGCCAGATCCTGTGTTATCCTAATTGTGGTTCCTTGATATCTGAATGACTTCTTTTTAGCAGCTTGTAATATTTTTCCTTGGTCTGGTAGTTTTTGAATTTGGCTATAATATTCCTGGAAGTTGTCAGTTGTGGATTAAATGTAGGAGGTGATCTGTGGATTCTTTCAATTTCCACTTTTCCCCCTTGTTCAGGAATTTCAGGGCAATTGTCTCTGATAATTTCTTGTAGGATGCTGTCTAAACTTTTTCTTTTATCATGATGTTCTGGTAAACCAACAATTCTTAAATTGTCTCTTCTAGCTCTGTTCTCCAGATCTTTGGTTGAGTCAATGAGGTGTTTCATATTCTCCTCAAATTTTTCATTTTTAAATTTTGTTTAATATGTTCTTGCTGCCTTGTGAAGTTATTTGCTTCTAGTTGTTGAGTTCTGTTTTTTAAAGACTGAATTTCATTCCTGGATTTTTGGTCATCCCTCTCCTTCTGGTCTGATTTTCTTTGTAGATCATCTTTTTTTCATTCTTTGCTTCATTCTCAAGCTGGTCAATTCTGGCTTTTAAGACTTTATTTTCTTATTTTAGTTCATGTATTTCCTTTTTCAAATTGTCTTCAGCCTCTCTTGATTGTTTTTTGAGTTCTTGAAGTTGAAGTTTTGTTTCTTCCAAAGCCTGTGTCCAAATGCTGGAACTACTTCCTCTTCTATTTCTATTTCATTTGCTCTCTTTTCACTTCCTTGAAAGAAGCTGTCAATTGTCATTTCTTTTCTCTTTTTCTGTTGCTTACTCATATTTTTTCCTTTTCTGTTGATTGAATTAGTCTATACTGCTTAATCTTCCCTGAGGCTAAAACCTGAAGAGGAGAGAAAAAAGGAAAACAAAAGCAAAAAACAAACAAACAAACAAAAAAAGAGTGGGGAGACAAGGAGGAACATTTTAGCTGAGCTGAGCTGTCCAGCAGTAGGGTCCCCCTGCACTGTCCTTGTGTTTGATATGTTTTTCTTTCTTCTTGAATCCCTTTGTTCTCTATCTTGGTAGGAGGTAGCCAAGTTGTCTGAGGTCTAAGTTCTGGCTCTCTCTAAGCCACCATTTTCCAAGTGCTTTTGCTGTGTTTCTCTGGTTTTCTCCTCCAGTCACCTCTCCAGTGCCTGTGTTCAACTCCCCGAGTCCAGTGCCAGCTCTCTCTGGGCTGGTGTGCCCACCTGCCCTGAGATTTCTGGGGCTACTGGAGAATCTGCACCACACATGGGGAAGGCATCCTGGGATTCCCCTTCTATACTCTCAGACCCGACAGTTCAAGAATTCAAGTCTTTTTCTTTGTGTACCTCTTTAGCTGTTCCACAGTAGGGTTCCCCTACTCTGTTCCGTTTTAGATTTGTTCCTCTTTCTTCTCAAAGCACATTGTTTTCTATCTTGTGTGTAAGGGTGCAGTAGTTTTAAGATTTGCTCCATCTAAGCTGCCATCTTCCCAGAATCCCCAATCACAGCTTTCAAATTGTCTAGTACTGCGTGTGTGTGTGTTTGTGTGTGTGTGGGGGAAGGGCAGTGTCTTATGGGATCCATTTCTCATCCTCTGCAGGTATAAACTCTTATCAAAAGGATTCACAATTTCCTGATTGACTGAGTTGTTAACCACTTTAGCAAATGACTTGTGAATGCTCTTACTTAGTGTCTGGTGAGGTACTAAGTAGGGGTACTTAAGTTAGTGTTAACAAAGTGTTAACTCAAAATAGACAAAGAGAATAAAGAGTTCCCTTTCACAATGGATAGACTGAGTCAATATAATAAAAAGATAATACTACCTAAATTTATTTTCTTATTTAGTGTCATGTCAATCAAACTATCAAAGAATTACTTTATAGAACTAGAAAAATAACAACAAAATTTAACTGGAGGAGCAAAAGGTCAATTATATCAGAGTATCAATGAAAAATATGTAAAGGAAGAAGGTCCAGCAATGCCACATCTCAAACTATACTACAAAGTGGTAATCATCAAAATAATTTGGTACTGGATAAGAAATATGGTTGTTGATCAGTGGGATAGATTAGGTACAGAATATACAGAAGAAACTGAGCATAGGAACCCAGTATTTGATAAACCCTAGGAGTAAAGCTCTTGGAATAAGAACTTGCTGAAACAAAATATTGCTGGAAAGACTAGAAAGCAGTCTGGCAGAAATTAAGCACAGAGCATCATATTATTTATCAAAATGAAATAAAAATGGATATACAATTTTGACATAATTTAGATATTTGAGGAACACAAAAAAATTACCTGTCATATTTATGGTGTGAAGGTTAAATGTAGTGGTTAGACTTAAATTATGTGAAATAACATGGTTGTGAAGTTATTATATCTCAAGTTAGAAGTTTGTTTACAAAATAGAGAGGGGAAATAATAAAGTGGAGAAATGGGAGAGAGGTTAGAGAAAATATCTATACTAGTCCTCTACTAGGAGGATTGGTAGTGAGTAACCATGAGGCCTTCTCCAAGTTGGAAGCTAGTCTTTTAGGAAATCAGGAAAGTAGTCAGCCCTTTTTACTCACCCAGGAGTCAGAATCTAAGTTGAAGCCATGATTCACTCCGCAGTCTCCAGCAAAGTTCCCTTGAAGACTACCTCCAAGAGACGCTCTCCATTAAACTCAACTTCATGAAACTGCCCTAGCCCAAGGATTTCATGGCTTTTATGGTGGTTTCATGTCTCTTCCCCTTTTCACAGGGGCCAATCACAGTTTCTAAATTGTCCAGCACTGCCCAAGGGCAGTGTCTATGGGATTGACTTCTCACCTCTAAAGGTATTAGCTCTCTTCCTAGGATTCACACATTTCTGAGAATTCAAAAGTTTCTGACTGTTTGAGTTAGAAAAAAGGGTGGAGCTCTCCAAGTATCTTACTCGCCTTTTGAGATCCTCCTCCTAGTTCAAGCTTGTATTGGTTCAATCAAAAGGTAGACAAAGGAGAGCTAATTCTGTGCTCACAATCTAGTGAGGTACTAAGTAGGGGTACTTAAATTATTGCTAACCAAAGTTTTAATTCCAAATAGGCAAAGAGAATAAAGGCTTCCCTTTTCACAAAGAAAACCAATAATTCCCTTTCACAGTGGATATGGTAGGGGAAGAGTTTATAACTAAACAAGAGATGAAGGTCAAAGGATATAAAATGGATAATTTTATTCAATTGAAAGATTTTTGCACAAGGAAACAAATGCATTCAAAAATTAGAAGGAAAACAGGAAGCTGGGGGGAAATTTTTTTAAACACTTATCTTACGTCTTGGAGTCAATACAGCTCCAAGGCAGAAGAGTGGTAAGGGTAGGCAATGGGGGTCAAGTGACTTGCCCAGAGTCACACAGCTGGGAAGTGTCTGAGGCCAGATTTGAACCTAGGACCTCCCATCTCTAGGCCTATCTCTCAATACACTGAGCTACCCAGCTGCCTGGGGGGAAATTTTTTACAGCAAATTTCTCTGATAAATGTCTTATTTCTCAAATATAGAGGGATCTGAACTAAATTTATAAAAAATAAGAGCCAGTCCCCAATTGATAAGTCATCAAAGGATATGAAAAGGATCTTTTAGAAGAAACCAAAGCTGTCAACAGACATGAAAAAATGCTCTACCAAACAAAACATAGAGAACATGATGAAAAGTGAAATGGACAATTTTGAGCACATAAAATTAAAAAGAGTTTGTGCAAACAAAACCAAGGCAACCAAGATTAGAAGGGGAACAACAAATGGGGAGGGGGAGAATTATAGCAAATGTCTCTGAGGCCTCATTTCTCAAATACATATAGAACTAAGTCAGACTTATAAGAATACAAAGCATTCCCCAGCTGTTAAAAGGTCAAAGGTCATGAATAGGCAGTTCTCAGATGAAATTAAAATTATCTATGGTTACATTATCAGATCCAGATCAATAATGATCCAGATCATTATTGATTAGAGAAATGCAAATTAAAACAACCCTAAGGCACCACAACATATTTATCAGACTGGCTAATAAGACCAAAAAAGAAATTGATAATTGTTGGAGGGATGTGGGAAAATTGGGACACGGCTGGCAAAATTGTGAACTGATATAATCATTCTGGAGAACAATATAAAACTATACATAGCCTAGAGGGAAAAGCCTACTTGTACAAAAATATTTTAGCAGTTCTTTTTGTAATGATGAAGAATTGAGAACTGAGGGAGTGTCCATCTATTGGGGAATGGCTGAACAAGTTATGGTATATAGTTGTAATGGAATATTGTGCCAAAAGAAATGACAAACAGCATTAGTTCAGAAAAACCTTGAAAGACTAGAACCAAGAGCATACTATAGTATATAGTAACGGAAAAATTGTGTGATGATGAACTGTAAAGGAGTAAATAAACTATTATCAACAAAACAAGGTCCCAAGACAACCCTAAGGGAACTCATAATAAAAAAAATGCTATCCATAGGGGCAGGTGACTTATTTGTAAAATAACCCAGGTTTGGAGAAGAGACACCTTGACTGGATCAGTTTACTCTTCCACCAACAGTGTCTTAGTGTCCCCATTTAGCTTGCTTCCAATTATGCCCCCATGGGGAAAAAAATTCGAGGAGGACCAGCCAGCACTTTTTAAATGTCTACATGTGTCTTCTTTCTGACTGGCTTGACAGTATACAATTTGGAACTTCTGTGGAAAATGTAAGGCAGCCCTATTGGTGGACATTTTAATCAGGAGGTGGGTTAATGGTTCTCAGTTCCTCCCTGTGCATCATTGGAGGAGGGAGTAAGACATCTTCATATGAATGGATCAATCTGCAGCTAGGGAAAGGGAGCTGGCTTTGAGATGTGACTGATCACATCAGACTGTGACACTCAGGAATCCTAACTGCCTTATTAGCTCTAGCTAACTCCTGCATTCTACGGCAGAAAAATAAAACAAGCCATCTCAAACAGGTTTTCACTGGCTTGGTTTCCCCTTTGTTCACTCCAAACTTTGGTAAAGGAAAATCAAGAATATCTTCTGGAGGGTCTTAGTTCAAATTGGCTTCAAAGTTAAGCAAGGGCTCCACCCAAGCTAGTTAACATTTTAGGGGCTGGGAGTGATTACCTTACTTATATTAGCCCTTCAGAAACTGCCTGCTCTTTAGAGAGTGAAATCTGAGGAATGCGTGGTTTCACAGAAAGCTATTGTTATTAAATAAGACAATACAACATGAATTTTCCTTGGCTATAAATCTGTACATATCCTCTGACCCAGCATTATCATTACTATGTCCATACCCCTAGATGCATTAATTTTATCTAGATGCATTAATCTTGTTTGTCAGAAGCTTTTCAATGTCATGCAATCAAAACAAAAATTAAAAAAAAATTTTACAATTGCAATCATCTCTTGTTTGGATAAGATGGTACCTCTTACCTATAACTATGAAAGGATTAATACCTGCTTATTTTCAATTTTTTAAAATGGCATGATATTTAATAGTCATGTGATGAGCCTAATTTTTGCCAGACTTCTTATCAGGTTTTCCAGGAATTTTTGTCACTGAGGGAGTTTTTATTCTTAGTAACTTAGGGTTTTTTTTTTTATTGAACTCTAGATCAGAGCTCCATTGTTTCTTATTCTCTTTCCTCTGTCTAATCTCTTCCACAAATTTCTATTTTTAAAGCAAGACTAATGGTTCTGATGGCTGTTGCTGTGAATTATAATTTGAGTTCTACAATTTCTATTTGAGAGAAAATATGTGAATGTTACATAAGACAAGAGAAATGATCTTTAATAAAGATGTTGAAAAGTGGAAATACAGCACAGAGTGGAGGAAGATAAAGAAAAATAGAAAAATCTCCCTCCATTCATGATAACTGATCTGTAAAAATAATTATAAAATATATTTTTTCCTCTCCTTTATCCTTTGTTTTTATGATGACTTTCTAATTGGGTAGTGGTGAGGCACAAATATGTATATGGTACTTATTACCTGCTAAGTGCTTTACAAGTATTACTTATTCTAAGCTTTGTGACAACTCTGTGAAGTAGGTGGTGTTATTCCCATTTTACAGTTAAGGAAAAGAGAGATAAATAGCAATTAAATACCTTGGCCAGCATCTCTAGCTGGTAGATGTCTGAGGTTGGAAATGAACTTAGATCGTCCTGACTCCATGCCCTGTTTAATCGCATATCTATCTTACCAAAAATATAGGAATGAAAATGTATTTTTCAAAATGATAAGGGTGGATTAGACTGGTCTGTAAAGTGGTGCAAGAATGAACACTAGGGACTTTGCTTTAATTTTGACTTTGAATCTCTGAGAAAGAAGACTCACACCTTTGTAAGCACCAAGATTTTTCTTCTGGAGAGTTGTGAATCCTCCCTGAAAAGGTATAAAAGTCAGTTTTGTTGTAAGCCCTAGCTGATTGAAGTTGGTTTGCCTGCTGAGTACGGGCCTCCCATCTCTTCCTCCTCTAAATGTGGACAATCTTGCTGGTGAGTTTTACAAGGTTTCCTAGAATCCTAGAATCTCAAGAATCAAGGCTGATTGTGGATGGGGGCTGTGTGGGTTGGGGAGGAATGAATGTCAAGACCTCACAACTCACTTAAATAGTGTGTCTTACTGTAAATATTACAGTTGAGGAAACTGAGACCTGGGGAATTGAAGAGATTTGAGAAAGGGTGTCAATGGGAACTGTTTTCTCCCAGGCAGAGTCCTTTCTACCAAGTCAGGTCTTTACAGATCTTTGAGGGTGAGCCCAGATCTTACCTCAGCTTCTAGTGGGTTGGAGTTGGGCACTATGGCTAGGAGTTCAGGGTCACCAGAGGCAGTAGCCTAGTGAAGGAATCCCATTGAGAGGGAATGGTGCTATGACTGTGAAGAGGAATTTCCAATGAGGCAGTCTGGGAAGTCAAAGAGAGCTTCTCATCAGAAGAGGGACCTGCTGGGCCCTCACTGACTGGATAAGAGGAGAAGAGTTCAAGTTCCCATTCCTATCCCTGTTTATTCATCCCACCACACTGAAGTCTTGCTTTCCCAAGTCTTCAACAATCTCTGTGTGACCTTGGGCAAGTCATTTCCCATTTCTCTACTTGAGGTTCCTCACTCTGTAAAATGATGGGATCAGATTTTTAAAAATTTATTTTTACCAATTACATTTAATAGCAAATTTCCCCTTAAGTTTTCTGAAGTTATATGATCCAAATTATCCCCTTCCCTCCCTTCTCTTGGAGCTGGGAAGCAATTTGATCTGGGCTATATATGTATTTTCATGCAAAACATATTTCTATATGTGAAAGGGAATTCTTGGTTCTCTGTGAGTTCACACCTTACTTGAAGCTAGGTGAGAACAAGCCAGAAACGTAAGAGTTCACACACTCAGAAAGGTGTGATTCCAAAGGTGAGAACTCAGACAATTTGGAAACTGTGATTGGCCCCCATGATAAGGGGCAGGACCAGGAAACTACTATAAAAGCCATGAAAATCCCTGAGGAGGGAGGCTGGTGAAGGAATCTGGTGAAGGAGGCTAGTAGAGAGTGGACTCCAAGAAGAGAGTCACTCCAAAAAGGAAATAAGCTTCAAGAAGAAGGTCCACTCAAAGAAGAAAGTAGGCCTTAGGAGTCACTTTCAACTCCAGTCATTGTCTTGGGTGAGTGAATAGCTGGTTTTCCCCTTCATGTCTTCTGGAGATAGTTTAATTCTGATTGAAGGTTAACAAGTCCTGGCTGAGCCAAGCATTGGAACAATATTTAGTTAGATAGGTTAATGTCTTTTGTACTTTCACTCTTTTTACCTCTTTTATAAATAAAAGATTTATAATTTTCATATATTTAGCCAAACCATTAATTTTAACACTTACACATATTGTTCATTTTTGTAAGTGAATAATACTATAAAGCCCAAACCCCCAAACATATACCCAAATAAACAAGTGGTAAATCAAATGTTTTTATCTGTATTCCTACTCTGACAGTTCTTTTTCTGGAGGTGGATAGCGTTCTTTGTCATAAGTCCCTCAGAATTGTCTTGGATCATTGTATTGCCAATAATAGCTAAGTCATCACATTTGGTTAGTCTAGAATATTGTTGTTACTGTATACAGTGTTTTCCTGGTTCAGTTTATTTTCGCTCAGTATCAATTCATGGAGATCTTTCCAGTTCTTTCTGAAATCATCCTGTTCATTATTCCTTACAGCACAATAGTAGTTTAGCATCATCATTATACCACAATTTGTTCAGCCATTCCCCAATTAATGGATATTCCTTTAGTTTCCAACTCTTTGCCACCAAAAAAAAAGAGTAGGATAAATAGGTTCTTTCTCATTTTTTTTTATCACTTTTGGATACAAACCTAGGAGTGGTATTACCAGATCAAAGGGTATACATTGTTTTATAGCCCTTTGGGCATAATTCCAAATTGCCCTCCAGAATGGTTGAGTAAGTTCACAACTCCAGCAATGCGTTAGTGTCCCAATTTTGCCACATCCCCTCCGCCATTTATCATTTTCCTTTACTGTCATATTGGTCAATCATATAGATGTGAGGTAATACCTTATAGTTGTTTTAATTTGCATTTCTCTAGTCAAGAGGGATTTAGAACATTTTTTCATATGATTATTGATGTCTTTGATTTCTTCATCTGAAAACTGTCTATTCATATCCTTTAACCATTTGTCAATTGAGGAGTGACTTGGATTCTTATAAATTTGACTTAGTTCTTCATATATTTGAGAAATGAGACAATTATCAGAGGAATTTGTTATAAAATTTTATCTCCCAGTTTGTTCTTTCCCTTCTAATCTTGGCTGTACTGATTTTGTTTGTACAAAACCCTTTTTATTGTAATCAAAATTGTTCATTTTACATTTTACTATTTCTTGTTTGGTCATAATTCTTCCCTTCTCCAGAGATCTGACAGGCAAACTATTCTATGTTACTCAAATTTACTTATAATATCATCATTTTATATCTAAATCATATACCCATTTTGACCATATCTTGGTATAGGATATAAGATATTGATAGAAACCTAATTTTTGTCATACTGTTTTCCAATTTCCCTAGCAGTTCTTGTCAGATAATGAGTTCTTATCCCCAAAGCTGAGATCTTTAGGTTTATCAAACACTAGATTGCTGAGATCATTTACTTCTAGTCTATTCCACTGGTCCAACCTTCTATTCCTTAGCCAGTACCAGATTTTTTTGATGATCACTGCTTTGTAGTACAGTTTGAGTTCTGGTACCACTAGAACCCCCATACTTCATATTTTTTTCATTAGTTCCCTTGCTATTCATTATTTTTTGTTCTTCCAGAAGAATTTTGTTATTCTTTTTTCTAGTTCTATAAAATAATTTTTTGGTACTTTGATAAATATGGCACTGAATAAATAAATTCATTTAGATAGGATTGTCATTTTTATTATATTAGCTAGGTATATCCTTGAACAATTAATGTTTTTCCAATTGTTTATATCTAATTTTATTTGTGTGAAGACTATTTTTAAATTATTCATATAATTCCTGTGTTTGTCTTGGCAAATAGATTTCCAAGTATTTTGTATTATATATGGTGATTTTAAATGGAGTTTCTCTTTTTAATTCTAATTTTCTAACTCTAATTGCTCCTTGAGTTTGTTGGAAATATATGGAAATACTGATGAATTACGTTGGTTTATTTTGTATCCACTCACTTTTTAGTTGATTTTCTTGAATTACCTAAGTATATTATCATATCATCTGCAAAGAGTGATAGTTTAGTTTCCTCATGGTCTACTTTAACTCCTTTAATTTCTTTTTCTTCTCTTTTTTTTATAGTATAAATTTAAAGAGTAGTGGTGATAATATGACTTCTTTGCTTCACTCCTGATCTTATTGGGAAAGTATATAACTTATCCCCACTGCAGATGATAATTGCTGATGGTTTTAGATAGATACTACTTGTTATTTTAAGACCTATTTATTTCTGTGCTTTTGAGGTTTTTTTAAAACCCTTACCTTCTGTCTTAGAATAAATACTGTGTATTGGTTCTAAGGCAGAAGAGGGTAAGGGCTAGGCAATGGGAGTCAAGTGTCTTGCCCTTGGTCATACAGCTAGGAAGGAGTCTGAGGCCAGCTTTGAACCCAGGACCTCTCGTCTCTGTTGAGGGTTTTTAATAGGAATGGGTGTTGTATTTCATTGAAGGCTTTTTCTGCATCTATTGAGATAATCATGTAATTTCTGTTAGGTTGTTTATTAATATGGTTAATCATGCTGATATTTTTCCTAATATTAAACCAAACTTAAATTACTGACATAAATCCCCCCTGGTCATTGTGAATAATCCTTGTGATATGTTGCTGTAGTCTATTTGCTAGTATTTTATTTAAGATTTTTGCAGCAATGTTCATTAGGGACATGGGTCAATTTTCTTTTTCTCTTTTTGATCTTCCTGGCTTAGGTATTAGTACCATATTTGTGTCATAAAAAGAATTTGGTAAGACTCCTTCTCTGCATATTTTACCAAATAGTTTATGTAAGACTAGGCTAGATCGTTCTTTAAATATTTGATAGAAATAACTTGTGAATCCATCTGGTCTTGGGGATTTTTTCTTAGAGAGTTCATTGATGGTTTGTTCAATTTCTTTTTTCTGAGATGGGATTAGTTAAGTATTCTATTTCCTCATTTGCTAATCTAAGCATTTTATGTTTTTGTAAATATTCATCCATTTCACCTAGAATATAAAATTTATTGCCACATAATTGGGCAAAATAGCTCCTGATTAATGCTTTAATTTCCTCTTCATTGGAGGTGAATTCACCCTTTTCATTTTTTGATACTGGCAATTTGATTCTCTTCTTTCTTTTTTAAAAATGAAATTAACCAATGCTCCATCTATTTTATTTATTTTTGCCCATAGAACCAACTCCTAGTCTTATTTATTAGTTGAATAGTTCTTTTACTTTCAACTTTGTTATTTTCTCTTTTGATTTTTAGGATTTTCCATTTAGTTTTTAATTGGGGGTTTTAAATTTGTTCTTTTTCTATTTTTTCTAGTTGCATGCCAAATTCATTGATCTGCTTTTTCTCTATTTTATTGATATAAGCTTTTGGTCACATAAATTTTCCCCTAAGTACTGCTTTGGCTGTATCCCATACATTTTGATATATTGGTTCAGATTCCTTTTAAAGCCTTTTAAACTCTAATGCCTACAATACCATGGTCAAATCTAGTCATACATGCTTTAAAATCTATGTTGCTAAGGGTAGAAATTTATAAAGAAAATTATATTCATGAATTCCAGGCAATTAGGGTGGCACCAAAAATATTTGGAAAGAGGGAGTGATGAATGCTGATTGATTGATTGATTGATTGATTGAAGGTCTATTTCAGGGACTCCTTTTTGGGGGAAGGGGTCAATGCTGACCTGCCCTACTCTCACTGAGAGCGATGAATTAAGTATTCTAAGAAGCCCCCTCAGGATTCAGGGTGTTATGCTGGACTGGGGTAGGTGAGCATAGGCTCTAAGGAGAGGTGGAAATACAATTCAGTTCTTCCATAATTCATTAATCACATATTTGGCTGTGGTCACTGTCATCTCAGAGAAATAATCTCCAGGGATAAAGAGAAAGCTGAAACCATCCCTGCCTCCATGGGGTTTCTGTTCTACTAGATAGTGAGAATGGATCACTAATAACCTATTGTCCTGATAAAGTGCCAGCTGGAACATGGCGTCTGGGCAGGGGACAGGGAACTCAAGCTCAAGATCTTTCTTTGATGCAGAATCCCAAATGGAGGAAGAAAACATGGTCTTACCCTCCAGAGACAGTGACTCCTCCCTAGAGGATTCCAGCAGCAGCAGCTCTGAGGAGAAGGATGAAAATATGGAAGATAAAGATCATGGACAAGATTCCCCAGGATCACCTGGGAGAGTCAGACTGAGAAGTACCAGCATGCCTACAGTCACAGAGCTCTGGCCACAATTTAGGCAAGAAGAGGTAGGTTGGAGCCAAAAATAGTGAATACCAGTGGAAAATAAAAGACAGGGGATGACATCAAAATAGAAGTCAATACCAGTCAATTAGATAGTTACAGAGAGGAAAAGAGAGAAACAGACTAACCAGAAAACATAGACAGAAAATATAGAGTTGGGTAAATAGGAAGACCCCGATTTAGGAAAATAGAGATATTGAAGCACTGAAATAGGGGCAGACATAATGACAGACTCACTTGTAGATGTAGCCAGTAAAGTGTTTGAAGTTATGGTGAATTTTTGCAGCAACAAGAACCAAAGGAACATCTGAGTTGCTGGGAGGGGAAGATGAGAGGAGGACAACCCTCTTCCTTCTCATCACTTGGAGTAGGAGAGGACCCTGAGGAATTACTAAGTCCAACCGAAGGCCCAGTCCTCTTGACTTCTCTCTCTTTCTTTGCTGACAGAACTCACCTTACCAAGGGAAGTCAAAGCAAAGGCAAACAGCTGAAACCAATGATAAAGCTACTTAGGCTCAGTATCCAAGCTCTGAAAGGGAGGTGGGTGGGAGATAGGGATAGCAGGTTCCTTTTTGCATGGATCTCACCTGACCACTCTGTTGGAGAGGTTTCTTTGGTAACTTTCCATTTTCTATTACAGACTCTTCGTTTCCTCCGACTCTTTGATAACCAGAAGACACCATCTATGTGGCAGAGAGTCAGAAGGAGAATGAGAAGGAGGAAACGACAGAACAGACCTTCAAAACCTACCCCGGGAAGCCCCCAGATAGTAAGACCACCAGGCCCTGAGGAATGCTTAACAGATGATGAGGTAATGCAAGGATGGAGAGGGAGGGACATTTCCATTCCAATCACATTTCTCAGCCCAAACCCTGTGTCTACCCTCATAACTCCCTATCATTATAATCACCTTCAAGTCTCTCTTCATTCAGGTTACTTTTATCATTCCTATCCCACATCCATTTCTTTCCCACTCTCAGGCCCTTTTCCAAACCATTCTCTTTCCATAGTTCCATCCCCATTCCCAACCGTACCTAATTCACATCCTCTATTCCACCCTAGATAAAAATGAAGGCTCCAATGGTCCCTCAGCCTGACTCTCAATTCCAGGATTCTAACTCAGAGGTGGCCCCATGGCGGTATGGACCTGCCAAGCTTTGGTATGACATGTTGGGGGTCCCTCCCCATGGGAGAGGTTTTGATTATGGATTTAAACTTAAAAAAAAATCACCAGAAGAAGAGGCAACAACCCAAACAGACCACCCTTTGCTGAAGAATGAAAACTTTCTGATGATCACCCAGAAAACCTGGGAAGATGATATCATCTGGGATAGTAGAGATGTCCAAGAGTCCTCCCCTGATGCCAAGAAAGTATCTCAGGCAGGATGGATTCCCTCTCAGAACACCAGATCATTTAAAACAGGTCAGAGAGCTGGGACAGTCATGAAAATGGGGATGGGATGGGGATGTGTTTTGATCATGGTGACAGTTGGCATAACGATTGGGATGGAGAGAGGGGAGGAAATGCTGATAGAGAGAGAGCTGGAACTGGAGATGAAAATACAGATAAAGATGGAGTAGGGGTGGAGATGAAGCTGAGATGAAATTTGAGATGATCATGGGGATATAGAGTTGGAAATAAAGACAGGGATGGGGATTTGGGGAGGGATAAAAATAGACAGGAAACACGGATGAGAATGTACTTGGATTGAAGATGAGAATAATAAGTATGAGATTGGGGATGGAATCATATGATTGGGGCTGGGTCTGGTTGGGGATGATCCTAATGTAGCCATCCTGACTTTCATTCCACTCTTTACTCATTTTGCAGATGCCCGTGACCCATCTCAGCCTGGTCAGTCCATATTTGTCCCTGAGAATGAAGACCTTATTTATAACCGATGGGAAGACAATATTATTTGGGATGCCCAAGCCATGCACAAACCACTGTATCCTACAATTCTAACCATTGACCCAGATGACCAGAACATCGTGCTATGTATGATTTTTTTTTTTTATGATTCAACTCTATTGCATTACCTGTACCAAGAAATGACCGCAGGAGAGGGAAATTGTGAGAATCCCCAAATGACCTTGAAATACCTCCAAATTGGCTAACTTGGTGTGAGGTCCTGGAGAAATGGCTGTGGTGGAGAAAGAGCCCAGGGTAGGAAGGCATCATGGGGAAGCAGCTTGGGACTCTATTTGAAGATAACAAGCTCCTTATCATTCTGCTTTTCAAGCAGAAGCTAGACAACAATTTTTACTGGGTTGTGTTCATGGAGATTGCTAGAGGTTAGACAAGATGTCTCTTGGGGGCTCTCTCTAGTTTTGAGTGTAAGATTGAGGGGTTATGTGTTTGGATACCAATGAAGGCTCCATGAACTCCCAACACTAGGCCACCAAACTCTGGAGGTAGAGTGGCCCAGTGGGAAGAGTTCCTCATCTAAAGACTAAAAGATGTTGGCTCAAACTCTGGCTTCACCTTGCACATAGTAGGGAGGTCATGGAGAGTTATAAATCTATGTCTTCTTTTTTCACAGCTGATATTGAGGAACCTATAGAAGTAGAGACCTCATCTCCTGGACCTTCAACCCAGAAGGGCAAAAACATGCAAAAATGTGACGTGACTGAGCGCGTGAGTGTGTTAGGGCTCTAGTGGTTTGGGGAGGGGAGTATTTCTGAGAGTAAAGGAGGGAATCTGAACTGTAAGAGTCCTGAGATTAGCTAACCAAGCCATCTCTACCACATACACAAGGTATTGTTCTTCCTTTCTTTCTCTTCCCCCAAGAGAGGAAACCCACTGTCTCCTAATGAGAAATAGCTCTCATTGTTAGAGATTTTCTAAACCCACTTTTCTGAGACTTACACACATCAGTCCTAGCTCTGCCCTCTGTGGTGAAGCAGCACAAATCTACTCCCCCTTCCACAGGCCATCTCTTCAGTTGTCCTCTCTGGCTAAATATCAGCAGATTCTCCCCTAAGTGACTCTCTTAGGGTCTGATTTCCAGAAGGCCCCTCCCATTATGGCCATCTTCCTGGAAGCTTCCAGCTTACTTTGAAAGAATGATTTGACTCTCTCCTATCTTTTTCCTTCTTCTCCTTTCTTTCCTTTCTTTTTTGTCTTCTTCAACATCTCCCTCTCCCTCCTCCCTGTTTCTATATCTCTGTCTTTGTCTCTGTCTGTCTGTCTCTCTCTTACATACACACACACACACACACACACACACACGGAAATATTATTCTGTTTGCTACAGAGGACAGATGCCAGGACCATGTCTAAAAAGTGAAGACAGACAAATGCAGGATTAATGTCAGGATAAATGTCCTAACAACTTGTTACTCCAAAGTGTAATGGGTTGTCCCCCACCACTTTCAGCAGAGGCCAGATGTCTTCTTGTTGAGCATGTTGGAATGGGACTCCTTATTCAAGTGTGTCTGTGATTTGATGACTCCCAAGGGCTCCTGCAGTTCTGATGTTCTGTTATAAAGCTAGCATATCAGATAGTATATACATCCTTAGGGCTCTACAAGACTCTGCCTCCCCAAGGCCAATAGGCCTCTCTTCCTGGGACAAGATTACAGTACCTAAGGGTTCAGTTGCATCTCAAGGTCCTTTTGTTTAATTCTATCATCATCCCATTGTCTCTCCCCAGACTCCAGCCTGCGTGAAAGCCAAAGACCCCTGGAACCTGTCAAATGATGAATTTTACTTCCCCCAGCAGCATGGCCTCCAGATTTCCCTCAAAGTCCCTATAATCCAAGTGAGATTCCTAGACATTTTTTTCTTTCCCCCCTCCCTCTATTGGCTCAATAACTTTTCCAGGGTAGACCATCAGGAGTATCATGAAAGGGGTCCAGACTTGGAAATTCAAGGGCTAATCCCAGACCCCCCAAAGACAAGGAAAGATAGAGAAGCAGAAAAGAAACCCCCAAAAGAGATAGAGATAGAGCCAGAGGCATGGGGAGGAAGACCACAATAAAGAGAAAAGAAAAGATTCAGAAAGGAAGAGGGGAAACACAAAGCCCAGAGACACAGGGATGGGAGCAGAAACCAAAAAAGAGATCAATAAATATAGAGAGAGGCAGAGACAAAACAAAACAGATTCAGCTAGAATGAATGAGAGGAAGACAGAGGAAGAAATGGAAACAGAGACAAAATCAGTGAGGGACCCAGAATTAGAGATGAGGGTGGGGAAGAATAGAGTAGTCATCACCAGGATCCTTAGATTCCAAGCCCAAGGTTTGACAGTCTGAAGAAGAAGAGATCTCAGTGGTCATGAAGAAGACCTTCCTAACTTGGTCAGTTTGAACATCCCTCATGCTCTTTCTTTTCTTTAGCATTCTATTCCAGCACTGGAGCTACACTTCAGTCTCTTTCCTACCCACATGGGAGTTGAACAACTCCGTCTATTTCATCGACCACCACTCAAGCAGCTGGGCAGAGGCCCTCACCCTGTCCACAACTTGACTCTTCACATCCAAAGGACAGCCCAGGTAAGACCTCATCAGTCTTCTCTTCTGTCTTCATATTTCCTTGGCCTCACCTTCATTTGGGATCAGAAATGCTAGATAGAAAGGAGGAGGAGCTGCCTTGTGGTCAGTAGATGGGAATCAAGATATTTGGTTCTTTCTCTGCTTTGTTGTGGGTCTTGGGATAACTCCCTTGGGTCATGCCTGGTAAAACAGAATATATTGGAGGGAAGGATGTAGACTTGGTGGTCTCAGGGAAATGTTTTAGTGATAAATCTGTATAGCTCTACACTTGAAGTTTTATGAGATGGAAATGACCTTGATGTAGGACCAACTAGTTTGTTTTCTGTCCTCTCAACCAGAAACGGGAGCAGGAGCTGCAGGCTTCAGGAGGAGGTCACATGTTTTTCATGAAGACAATCCAGGACCTGAGTGGAAAAGATGGAGATATTATTCTGTTTGAATGGAGCGAGGAGAACCCACCATTCTTGAGCCAGGTTGGAATGGCTTCCCAGATCCAGAACTATTACAAAAGGGTAAGTCCTGGCTTTTGAACATGGAGGTTGACTGGAAAAGTGGGTCTTCCTCCTGTCATGTCATGAAGGAGACAGTTGATTTCCAGCCACAGAGCAAGAGGAGATGTCCCACCTGTGCCCAGTGGTGCAAATTCATGAGACTTCAGTAGTCATAGTCAGTAAATGCTCCTGCAGAGTTTCTCTCTCTTTGTCTTTGTGTTTCTCCAAGGGAGCATGTCTAGCTCTCTCTGGAAATGTGACATTCTCTTGGTCTGTTCCTTTCTTTCTCTCTCAGAGTATGCCTTTCTTTGTGCATGCCAATCCTTCTTTACCTTCAGTCCTTCTATCTTGATTCCACCCCTCTACCCATTTCTCTGTTCTTTCTCTTCCTTGTTCTCTCTCGCTATCTCTCCAATTCTATTTTTATTTTCTCTCCTCTTCCTGTTTTTCTTGGTTATCTCTTTATCTATTCACTCTTTCTTTTCTATCTCAATTCCTTCTCTATCTACTCCCATTCTTCTTTCTTTCTCTACCTGCCTCACTTTCTCATTTTTCTGCATTTCTTCTCTCTCCAATATTATTGCCATCATCATCATCATTTCTATCTCTTTCATTCTTCTTCAGACTCTCTATCTCACTTTCTTCCTTTGTCCCTTCCTTCCTTGTCTGGTCATAACATTATCAATTGTAATTTTCATTCCAAGCCTTGAGTTCTTTGCTTTGAATGTTGGAGATAGGTGAATAGAATAAACTTCCTCTGCATCAATCATAACCAAACTGATTTAAAAATTTTTTAAATCTGATAGTGACTCTTAAGATATTTCTTCCTAGTGGTTCATAGGGAAGTGACTGACAGAGTCAGACTCATATACTAATCACTTCTGTCCTGCACATATGTCCGCAGGAGGATGGACCCCTCCCATGTTAACTGTTGGAAAAACCCAGCACCCACATTTTTGGCAACTTCCATATTCATGGTTAAAAATCACATATCTAGGCGGCATAAAAGATAATAACCCTTATACTTGGACACCCCTCTCATGCTCCCAATTTTTACTTACCTTTTTGTTGGACCACTAACTATTACTACTTATTATTCTGAAAACAATGTAAAACTGTATAACTATTCATGTACTATCTGTAAAATCACCAATTGTATTTTTCTATCCCTTATGTCTACCACTGATCACATTGTTCTCTTGATACAACCACCATTTGTTATGCTTCCTGTAAAAACTTCAGGTCCTTGGTATTCAGATCCAAATGTTTATACCCTCCAATTGATTATGAATAATCTCAAAAAAGTCAAAAGATTTATAGGATGGCTTATTGCAGGAGCTATCACCCTAGTAATCCTTATAGCCACTTCAGTCACATCCAGAGTAGCACTCACCAATACTATACACACAGCCACTTATGTTAATAAAATGTAAGAAAATGTTCCTCATGCTTTAGGAACCCAGGAAATTATAGATTCAAAATTACAAGCCCAACTTGATACCTTAGAAGGTGCAATTTTTACCTAGGAGAACAGATATCAGTTATAAAAATAGAAAACCACTTTCAATGCCATGGAGGATACAAATCAATTTGTCATCCTACTCCCTTATAATTCTTCCCAATAGAAGTGGAATAGCATTGTACAACATTTTTTAGGAGTTTGGCATCACAAAAACATTAGCTTAGACCAGTAATTCCCAAAGGAGGCACTACCACCCCCTGGTGGGTGCTGCAGTGATCCAGGGAAGCAGTGATAGCCACAGGCGCATTTATCTTTCCTATTAATTGCTATTAAAATTAAAAAATAATAATTTCCAGGGGGCTAAGTAATATTTTTTTTCTGGAAAGGGGGTGGTAGGCCAAAAAAGTTTGGGAACCACTGGTTTAGACCTACACATCCTCCATCAGGAAGTATTGGCTCTGCCCCAAACACAACTCACACTGACCTCACCTGAAGAAGCTGCAACATAGTTCACAAGAGTTCTAGAAGAATTAGCCCCATACCCAAGAATCATTTTTTTCCCTAATAGAAATTGGAGTATTCATTCTTATTCTCTTTCTTTCATTTTGAGTTGGCATCACGTGCATCTACCTTGGAAAGCAAAAACTGATTTCAAGCATATACTTACTCCAGCTACGTTTGTCTGATTTAAATAAAAAAAAAGAGCAGATGTGGGAGCAGCACAAGAAGATCAGTGGCTTCCATGCCCAAAGCACCGCAGGATTTAAAACTTCTGGGTAGATAGGAAGTCATGGGCTTTCCATTCAGCAAGACTGTGGAAAGAAGCCCAGAAAACCCTAGAATGCAAGATCTCTGAGTAGCCATTAACTTAGAATCAGTAAGACACGTAGCTTTCCCCTTAGCATGAACCCAACCCATTTTTCTTCCAAGTGACCTGATATTCTGCCAAGAAATCACTGGTGCAAGAATTTCATTAGGAGACTTTCTAGGGAGTCACCCACTGAGTTATCGAACCCAGCTAGGTAACCACACATTGACATATTGATCCATTACAAATAGAAAACTCCTGTCTGAAATCACTGAAGTAACCTATATTCATTATCCTTATCTTGTGAATCATTGTTTCTGTATGAAGATTACCTAATCCCTTTACCTATGTCACTTACCTTATAAATTGTAGACCCCAACCCAATAAACTTTTGTCGCCACTCTAAGAAGCTGTCTACATAGTTCTTAGTCGGCACAGACCCTCCTGTAATCCCAAAATACATCCTTCTCTCCCCAGCTCGGTGACCTATGAAGCTGTTTTCAGAGTCAGACTCTGGCATAATAGCATAATGAAGGAAAATTTTGCTGCTAGTCCCCCAAATTCCATAGCCATTACTTTATTCTGAACTTCAAGGACTCCCCAGACCAACACTGACTTTCCTTTTAAGCTACATAGCCATATCTCCCTAGAACAAACTACTGTGGTCAACCAGACCAACATGATTATCCCCTCTAGTTTTCTTCCCTTCCTTGGAGCAGTTATCTCTCTCTTTCCCCTGTACCTCTTCTTCCCCATTCTTTTATCCTTCAAAACTCGCCCCTCACAGAGAGATCTCTTGGTAATGGGTGCATGGGACTGCTAGATGGTACAATGTATAGAGTGTTGGGCCTGAAGTCAGGAAGAGTCATCTTCCCGAATTAAAATATAGCCTCAGATATTTCCTAGTTGTGTGATCCTGGGCAAGTCACTTACCTCTGTTTGCCTCAGTTTCTCCTCTGTAAAAATGAGCTGGAGAAGGGAATGGCAAAGCACTCCAGTATCTTGGCCAAGATAATCTCAAATGAGGTCATGAGGTCACAACACAACAACAAATAACCACCACCACCACCACCAACAACAACAAATGGGTGCATAAGTTGAGGGGAGCATTGATTCAATAGACTTGAGAGGGTACTGCCCGGGGATCCTGGGAGTTAGACAACCACAAATGGATAGTTCCTTTGCTAAAGCTCTCTTCTTTCTTGTCTATAGAAAATTGGAAGGGACCCTGGACCTCCTGCCTATAAATATGGGAACCTTGTATTCTGTTCAACCTCACCCTTCCTGGGGCAACTCCATGCTGGACAGTTCTTACAGGTAAAGTATTGTCTTATTTTGATCCTGGACCTATATGAGCTAAGGCTCCACAGCTAGATGATCTGAGCATTACAACTCTCATCATCTCGACCCTTCTGTCTCACCTCTCTCTTTCTGGAATTCCATTATCTTTGCTTATCTTTACCTCTTCCATTCCTTCTCTGAGTCTGTCTCCCCCTCCTTTCTCCCTCACTATTTCTGTCAAAATCTCTCTCTTTTTCCTTCCCTCCCTCTCTGTCTCTCTCTGTCTCTCTCTCTGCCTCTCTCTCTTCTCCTCTCCTCTTTTCTCCTCCCCTCTCTCCTCTCCTCTGATTCTTTTTCTTTGTGTCTATCCTCACTGAAGAGAAAGGAGTGAGTTCTAACAATTATGGGAGAGAAGGCATCCCAAAAGAATTCTGTCAGGAGGAGACGGCACTTGAGAACTGTGAAGGAAGCTAGAGATTCTGCCAGGTGGAAGTGAAAACTTAAGTGCCTTCCAGATATAGCTCACAGATAATGCAAGTGTAGGAGAGTAGGAGAAAGTGGGGAATAGTCAGGCGACTATTTTGGTTGGGAGGCCCTATGGGAGTGCCATTAAGCCAGTGTGCCAAAGTAGATACATTCTCTTCTCTTAATAGGCTTTGGAGAATAACCTTTTTAGGGCTCCCATCTACCCACATCGGATGGCGGACACAGACTTCTTGGTTGTGGTGACCAAAGCAGGTTATTTTCTGAGAGAAGTGAAGGACATATTTACTGTTGGACAGCAGTGCCCACTGTCTGAAGTTCCTGCCCCCAACTCAAAAATGGCAAAGAATTATTTCCATAACTTCCTCCAGGTAATGTGTGGGTGGGGTGGGGGAGGTGGGGGGAGGTGATGTGGAGTTGGACATGGGGGGATATCTCAGGTATAGGGCTGGCTCCAAGAAAACCAAGGGCCTTGGGATCTCTCTGCTGCAGTTCTGCTTCTCTAAAGAAGTGTGAGAGGATCAACATGGGAAAGGTTCTGAAACTCGAGGTTGCCTGAGCTGACTCTGATTCCTGAAAGGCCTGGGAACCCAGGTCCCACATTAGGTCCCAGAGGCTAGTGTGGGAGAAGGAATTCTGTTCCTGGAAGCTGGGAATGGAAAAGAATTAGAGATTGCCAAATCAGACTGGGGAAGGGAAGGAGAAGATTAAGGATGATAGGATGACCTCAGGAACTTGGAAGAAGAGGGTTACAGGTCTCAGGCATCTGCTCCACAGCCTTCTTTCTCGCTCACCTTCTTTTTCCACCCTTCAGGTTTTTATATATAGGCAGTTTTGGAACAGCCCTTTCAGACCTCGGAGGATTCGCATGGAGGACATCCGCAGGGCCTTCCCCATGCTTTCTGAGAGCAGCATCAGAAGGAGGCTATCTAAGTGTTCAGATTTCCATCGGGCAGGTAAGAGGACAAATGCAGAGGGACTACAAATGGTAAAAGGAATGATAAGGGGTAGAGAAAGAAGGGCTGCTAGGTGGCAGGGGGCAGCCTTCAGAAATGGCCTATCAAGGAAGATGGGAATGTATGGGAAGAAATATGATGAGCCCCAAATGCTAGGATGAGGCAGTGGGGAGGAAGCATGAAAAAAGGTTTCCTGCTAGAGTAACTGGTAGTGTCTTTCAGGGATCTATTTTAATTGGTGGGTACTGAAGGCCCAATTTCGCCTGCCAAGTGAAGAGGAGCTGAGGGTCATGGTGACCCCAGAGAAATGTTGTGCTTTATATAGCATGCTGGCTGCCCAGCAACGTCTCAAGGTCGGTATGTCCATTTGCTTGGTGAATGGGGGTGGGGAAGGTGTCAGGGAATGGGAGAAGAGAAGTGATGTGGGGTCATGGAATGAAGGCTGACCTGAGCATCAGTTTGAAACCTGGTTATACTGCTTAAAAATTGGACCTTGGATTTATTGGCTTCTGGGGACATTTCCTGCTATAATTTTAGATCTTCTGAGAAGTCCCTGATCTTAGGCAGGGAAGATGGCCCTGTTCAAAAGGGAATCCCCATTTCTCTTGGGGCCATTTGTATTCCATACCTGTCTTGTGACTGTCAGTTCCTCAAGGGAAGGGGCTATCTTTGTCCTCTCTTTGATAAGCCCAGTGCCTGGCTCATAGAAGGTGCTTCATAAATGTTTATGGAATGATTGAATTACTAAATTGTGACATTTGTCTCTCCAGGATGCTGGCTATGGGGAGGTATCTCTCCTAGACACAGAGGGGACCAATGATGAAAACACATATCTGGATGATGAGGTAACTTTGGGTCACCCAATCTGGAGTATGAGACTTAACTCTGACCTTTTGAAGCCCCTGGATTGAGAGGGAAAAGGGAGGCTCTACTCTTGGAGATTCCCAAAGGAAGGCCTAATTTATGAAGAGGAAATGATTTAATTCCCAAGTACCATTTCCTCTCAAATATTACTCCCTTCTCTCAATTAGTCTGGCACTCACCAAGCCAGGTACAACCCTTACTTTCCACTGGGAGAAGTCACCATTTTGGAGAGGTAGAGAATTGGGGTCAGGGGGGAATCTTAATTCTGAGCCTTCCACTCAGACTAACCTGGATCCCTTGCCTTGAACACTAGATCCAGGCTGCCCCGTGGAACACAACTAGGACCTTCCTAGCAGCCACTAAGGGGCAGTGCCTTCTGGAAGTGACAGGAGCAGCTGACCCCACAGGCTGTGGGGAGGGCATCTCCTATGTCAAACTCAAGGTGAGCTGACTGAACCTCAGTTGGGGAAAGGATGGGGCATGGGAGAATTCTGAGTTGGAAGGGATGGAAGCAAGGGTTGGAGAAATGTAAAGGAAAGGGTGAAGAGATTGGGCTAAGAGTAGTGGGATTGGGATTGGGTAGAAACATTATGGATTAGAGGGGATGGTGGACTGAGGAAGATGTGGAAGGATAGTGTGTGGGCATGATGAAATAAAGCCACTTGGCTTGCTGGTTAGGGGCTGGGTGATCAAGGATGGACTGATTGGGAGCAGAGGATGGAGAAAAGGAAAGAGATCATGAGAAGAATTCTTAGAGGGTGAAGGATGAAGGGATCTGGGGATGAGGCCTGCAGAGACACATGACTTGAAGCATAAATGGTGGAGAGATTCTGGTAGAATCGTGCCAGGATTGGGTTATGGAAAAGAGGAATGTTGGGCTGACAACTGTTAAGGTGTAAATCAGAGAATGATACAAGGAATCTTGGTGTGGGGATGGGGAGGTATCCCTCAGGTGGTTGAGTCATGCCCCAGCTGTCTAAATCTCACTGTCTCATGTTGCAGCAGGAGAACAAAACCCATTTGGAAGCCAAGAGGGTGATGGGCACTAATGCGGACCTTCGACGTCTCACCCTGAGGGAAGCTCAGAAGTTACTGAGGATATTTGGGGTCTCTGAAGAGGAGGTGAGTAGGTATTTCTGGTGGCAGACAAGCATTGGTCTAGGGGCTATAGTTCTCCCTTTTCCCTAGGGATGCCAGGAGCAAGAAGGCTCCTGGGAACTTTTTGGGTCAACAAAGTCCCTGCTGCCCACTAAGAATAAGACTCCAGGAAAAGACTCCTCTACACTCTGCAGATCTCCACAGTCTGGTCCCCAGCTACCTTTTAGGCCTAATTTTCTACTCTTCATTCATGTCAAAAGAGCCTTCCATATAGAAACCCCCTCTATGCCTTGGAATGAGTGGTCTTCTGGGTCTACAATGCCATTTTACTTTATCTAACTCTTGTGTTACTGAGCCACCTTCCAAGATCAGCTTCCAAGCTCAGGCATGACCATGTTCTATGGGAAGATTTTCCTCAGTCACTCATTACAACTCTCTCCTTCTTGCCATTATTCTGAAGCTACTTTCTATTGACTTCATCGTTTACATGCATTCTTCTGGGTTACCCAGAGAAGAGTGGAGACATTGGTCTCTCCATTTCTCTGGCCTCAGTTGACACTATTCAACCCACTGAGACTAACTCAATGAGTAATTCAGTCTACCTTAGCCCCAGACAACCTGACATGTGAAAGGAGTCGTGTCACTTTGGGACACAATTTGACTCAATTTAACAAACATGTAGAGTACATCACTCATTATGTGCAGAGCCCCATCCTGAGGGCAGGGGATACAAAGGGGACTGACAAGGTTCCTGCCTTCCTGCTGCTGAAATTCTAATGGGGGACAGGATATCCATCAATATGAGTTAAAGGAAAGACTGGGAGTGAGGAGGAAGGAAGATACACAGTGCTATGGATGAATTTTGGGACCCAGGCATGACTTGCCACTAAGTGGAGGGCAGGTGAGAGATGGTGGAGGAAATGAAGGAAGACTTTAGAGAAGAGGAGATGCCTTCCTTGAAGGAAGAAAATTATTCCTACCGATAGAGATATAGCCAGAGTTCCTTTGAGGCATGATAGGGTTTAGGGGCCAGGTAGCCTAAGTGAAGGGAAGGAGGTGGAAGAGAATCAGAGGCATTTGGAGAAAGTTGGGAGACCCCAAAACAGATCCTTTCCAGGACAAGCTCAAAATAGATATTTTCTCCCATGTCTGCATCAGATCAAGAAGTTGTCCCGCTGGGAGGTGATTGCAGCTGTTCGAGCCATGTCTACTGAGAAACTCAACTCAGGGGCCAAGCCTGGAGCCCTCACCAGATTTGCACGGATGTCCCAGTCCTCAGGATCAGATCAGCAGAGATACTTCCAGCAAGAGGTCCAAAGAATTTTTGACCTCCAAAACAGGTATGGTTGATAGGTGGGACAAAAATAACAGGATCCAGGGCTGGGAAGGGATCCCTTAGTTTAGAGGGGGAAAAGAAGGGAATATGCCCTTGGGCATCCTCATGGAGCTATCCTTTTATACGTGACTTGTTTGTGTATCTCTGTGAAAAGATCTTAAGTTCTCTCCAAGATTGTATTCATATAGCTCCGGGATTCTCAGGGAGGGTCTCTTGAGTTGTATGTCTCTGTGTGTAGTTTTGCATCTACCTCCATTTCTGTGTGTGTTTCCTAGTGTATAAATAGAGATTTTGTACCTTTTGAACTATGTTCCCCAGAATTCCTTTCTGTTTTACCCAGCATCCTTTTCCTTTCATTTATGTGTGTGCTTACGTTGTTTTTTTTTTTCCTACTTTTTTTTTTAATTTTAAACCCTTAACTTCTGTGTATTGACTTATAGGTGGAAGAGTGGTAAGGGTGGGCAATGGGGATCAAGTGACTTGCCCAGGGTCACACAGCTGGGAAGTGTCTGAGACCAGATTTGAACCTAAGACCTCCCGTCTCTAGGCCTGGCTCTCAATCCACTGAGCTACCCAGCTGCCCCTTACGTTGTTTGTTTATAAGTTCTATAACTCCACCCTCTCCCTCTTTTCTCTTGAAACTGGGCTGGTTTAGCTAGCTTTTAAAAAAAAAACTTTAGTTATTATTAATAAATCTTATTAAATATAATACTTAGAATATTGGATATTAATTTTGAAACTCACATAAGTCTGTTTTTCTGTCTTTGTAAGTCTCTAAGACTCTCTGGGTGTGTCTGTCTCAGTGAGAACATCAGCGTCTCTCTAGGAAGATCTCAGTGGCCCTCTCTATGCCTCAGCATCTTTCTCTATGTCCCTATCTCACTCTGTCTCTGAAGATAAGTATGACTTTACTTCCTTTTGAGAGTATTTTTGGGTCTCTCTGCCTCCTTGGGGCTCCTGGAGTGTGTCTGAGCACCTAGGTGTCTCTCTGGGAGTGTCACATGTCTCTGAGACTCTTCAGAGGTTTTGGAAGAGCATGTGCATGACAAAGTTTCTCCCCCCTTCCAACTGCACATGTGCTCACCTCTGGGTGGCATGTTCCTTCCTCTGTTATATACTATCTTCCCATCTCTATGTCATTGGATTCTACATGCCCCAAGGTACCTTTGGTCCCTGATGGGAGAGGTTAATCCTAGGACCCAAGACCACTAATCAGACTGTCTAAGACCAATTTAAGTTGAAGCCAGGCTTTGCTCCTCACAGGACCCCACCAGATTCTCTAATCCTTCAGTGTGTCTGTGATTGCCTGACTAGTGCTATTAAGATTTTCAGTTCCTTGCTCCAATTTCCTTTTTGGGTGAAAGTCTTTCAGAACATCTAACCTGAAGGTATGTTCTTTCTGGTAGAGGACAAATGTGGGTCATGATGCCTAGGCTACATTCTCCAGTCTACTTAACCATCCTCTTTTGGTCTTCTCAGTGTACTAGCTTCTACTGAGGTGCTGTCCACAGACACAGACAGTAGCTTATCAGATGAAGAAAATGATCAGGTGGTGGACAAGATGTGTCATGAAATTGAGAGCTTGCTGGAGGGTACAATTAACCCTAAAAAGCTGAAGAGACAGAAGGAAGAAGAGGAGTACCAGGAAATGAAGAAACTTCTGCTTGGAGGAGATGGGGACTCTCACCTTCAAGACAAAAGCATGAAAAAAAACCAGGGTATGGGATGGAGGAAGAAGTGGGATGTCTTGGGGGGGTGACATGTTCATGGGGGAAGTGGGAAGTGGGATGGCAAATACCCTTAGGTGAAGCAGAATAAGTTTCCTGCACAGAAAGTTGAGCGTTCCACAACTTTACAAGTACCTCTGAAATGTCATGGTTCTCCTCCTTCTACCTCTTTTCTCTTTCTTCTTTGTCTCTGTCTCTTTCGTTGTCCCTCTTGACCTTCTCATCTCCATGTCTCACTTCCTCTCTTCATCTTTCTATCTTAGTCACAGACAGGGGCTCAGGCACCTTGGATCCTGCAACTCTGATTATCCACCGAACATTTATTGATGAATCTGGCAAGAAGTATGTGCGGAGTGAGATAGTCCAGGACCCAGCAGTGATCAAAGCATATATTCATGTGAGGACCACGAAAAGTGAGGATTTCATGTAAGGTCAAAGGCATAATTGGAAATGGGTTGAGGATGGAGGTGAAGGTGGTGTTGGGAGTCATCTGATGAGGGTAAACTGGGGCTATGTGTGAAGAGGGCTATTGACTAAAGTTGAGGGGGAGAGCTCAGAAAGAGAGTCTTATTGATTTGGGAAAAAAGCTTACTAAGAAGGACTTATAGGTTTAATCAGGGAAATTAGATCCTGGGTTACCAAAGAGGTCAATGTTACATGAAGTGGGGAAAGGATTCTTGAGCTAGCTTTGGATCCAGAGTGTGCTGTGTGATCTGGAACAAATTATTTCCTCTTTGGACCTTAATTTCTGCCTCTGTAAAATTCAGAGCATCTAGGTGGCACAGTGGATAGAGACAGGAGTCAGCATATCTGAGCTCAAATCAGTCTCTCATACTTCCTAACTGTGTGACCCTGGTCAATCCCATTTTTCCTCATCTGTAAAATTCAGCTGGAGAAGAAAATGATAAACCACTCCAGTATCTTTGCCAAGAAAACCCCAAGTGGGTTTGTGGAAAGTAGGACAGTGCCTGAACAACAAAAATGGGTGTGTGACCACAATTGTGCAAATGATATCAATTCTTTGCATTTTTTATTTCTCATGATATAACAGGGGATGAGTGTCTCTGCTCAGCATGCCTCCCTGAACTGATCCTATTGATGGAAAAAAACTGTCTTGAGATTGGGTGGGAGATTATGTGGGTTGTGGCTCCATGCAGAGATATGAGATCTGGCTAGTAGGCCTTTGGGATAAGGATGCCCAACTAGATTCTGACTATGGATATGGGTGAAGACTGTGTCCTAGAAGGGACCCCTAGGATGAGTCTGGTAGGTGGATTCTGAAGGGCCTTCCTTTGTTGGGACAGTCGGAAGACCTTTCAAGTAGATGAGCAGAAGCAGCAAGAATTGAAGAAAGAGAAGAAGAGACTCCAAGACAGACTTCGCCGGTTGCGAATAGCAAAAGAAAAGGAAGAACAGAAGGCACTCCTTTCCCCAAAGAAGCTTGGGAAGCCAGAGGCCCCCAAATTGAATGTGAGTTAAGGACCTGCTCTAGGTCCTCTGGGGATGGGGAAAGTTCTAAGACCTTGAAAAGAGTGAGAGTCAGAGATTAGCACCAAGGTTCAAGAGGTCCTTCTAGTGCATCGTTGCTCCCAAATGTTGTAAAGAAACATGAGATCTTCCCATTGCAGTATGAATGTCAAATCTGATTGAAATGACCAGCTCCAGATAGGCCATTCTCTTAACCCTATATTCATCCCTCTTGGTAATGCTTCATGAATTCTGATTTTCTCTGGGAGTTAGTTGTCTTGTGAGCCTTGGTATGACCTGCATTTCCCAAGCCTAAACTTTGACCCACTATGTGGCAGCTTGACTTCAAGGGCCCCAGATTTTATGACCATGATTGAGGGTGCTGGTGAAAAAAGTTTAACGTGACCTAGGACCTTGGGATTGGGATTGGAGAGCTCAAAATGTCAAAGTAGTGCAATCTTTGATATCTTCCTTCTATAGCTAATATGTGGTGCTTGTGGATCTACTGGACACATTAAGACAAACAAGATGTGCTCCAAGTACCATCCACCCAAGGACCTGGCTCCCAGGCTCAAGACCATGACCAAGGAGCAAGAGGAGAGGGAACTGGCTAGACGACTCCCTCAGGATTCCCTCATCAAAGTCCAAGGAACGAAAATTTTCATGAAGAAAAAGCTAGTTGAAACGTAAGAAGGGCAAGATAAAGGGAGGGGAGAAGTGGCTACAATCCAGCCATTCCTCATGATTTGTCTAGAGTACATGAAGAGGGGATGGATACATGCAAGAGAAATGGGGGGGGGGGCAGCTGGGTAGCTCAGTGGATTGAGAGTCAGGCCTAGAGACGGGAGGTCCTAGATTCAAATCCGGCCTCAGACACTTCCCAGCTGTGTGACCCTGGACAAGTCACTTGACCCACATTGCCCACCCTCACCACTCTTCCACCAAGGAGACAATACACAGAAGTTAAGGGTTTAAAAAAAAAGAAAAAAAGAGAAATGGGGTTCAGGGACCCCAGATCTTTGTGATAGAAACATGACTCTTCTGAAGTAGCTTTCTAATCATTTGGAAATAAGGACTATCAGAGGCCTGTGTGGGAGGGAAGGGGTTGGTTTGCTTGGGATGCAGGTATGATGGTCAATCTCCTTTTCTTCAGACTGGTGCTAATGGGAATGTTTCAATGCCCCAGACTGTATCTGGAGTAGTGACATAGTGAGGGAGCATTTGGAATGAGATGGGAATTCAGGGTTGGCAGGTTGTCTCATAACTATCCCTTTTGCAGTGTGCATGAGGTCCAAAGGGAGACTTTGAAGGTGACGGTTGAGAAACGAACCCTGCCCCACAAGAGCCAGTCCAGCAGATGCCAGAAAAGACCATCAGTGCATATGGACCCCGATGAAGGCTTAAGTTGTATCAGGGTAAGACTGATCATAGAACCAGGAGCTGGAGAGCTGGGGGGGGGGTCCTTAGAAAGTAGGCTCTTTGTGGTAGGAGTGTTTTCTGTATTAGGTGAAGAACTAACGTCCAGAAGAGGGAAGTGATTTACCCAAGCTCCCCAACTAAGGAAGGGGCAGAATCAGGATTTTAATTCACTTTCTATCCTCATCTGTCAGAGTCCTTCACACTTGTGAAGCATAGTCTTTAGTTCCCTTAGCTCCTGAGTGTGGCCAAATCTTTGGAATGCTCTTGGGAGTCTCAGCATAAATGCTAGGATTCACATGTTAGCTGCCTCTAGAGAACCTGGATGGTCAGTTTCTGGTCCATCTTCAGGAATGAGTCTTATATCTCTAACTCAAGATCTATAAGCTTCTCTAGTGATATTCTACTCTAGTTCATTAGCTGCTCCCTCTCAGCCATTTCTTTTATCCATGTCAAAAATGACAACACTGGGAAGAATGCAGAGAGTCCTATTCTGTCATCCTACTGAGCTCTGAAAATCAGCATTTTGGATTAATCTGAGCCAGGCCAAAGTCTGTAATTCTGGAAGGGAGTATTGTAGAATCAAGGACACTGGGTAGCTTTATATATCAAATGATTCCATGACTCCATGTGGTACATTGGTGGAAAGTCTTTCCTGAGTTCCTGACCTGATCTAGAGCCTCAAATGCTGCACTTTCCCTCCTCTCTCCCAAACCTTCAAATGTTCTAGGAAAGAGATAGGAAATATAACCAAGTTATGTTTATTTTCTCTGCAGAATCCATGTCAACCTGCTCCTCCTTGCCCTCTATCCAAGAAACATACAAAATCTTCTCATTCAGTATTGTCCCCGCTAATTCCTTTGAAAAAGCCTGAGAAGACTTCTTCTGGAAAGTTCACAGCCCAGTTCCCTCAGAAGACTCTGCTACCTTCTGTCCAGTTAGCTCAGAGTGAACCTGAAGGTTCCTCATTTCCCCACCAGAAATACAGACGTTTAACTCAGCCTTGCCAGAAAGGATCAGAATTTATGGACAAGATTCAAAAACCAGTGATCTCTCCACCAAAGGTAAGCCCAGTCCCTCCATGCCACCTGCCCCATCCTGTTAAAAGGTCTCAAGATCCCCTAACCTGTTCAAAGTCATGGTTTTGTGATTCATCTGGCCTTCGATACAAGATACCCAGAAACTCTGTGTGCCTCTCTGACCAGAAACTCATTGTTGCTTCCAAACAATTTCTCCAGTATCTATTAAACAGATTACTCTAGATTACTCTAACAAGGATGCATAGTTAGCCATCCTACAGAAGTCAGATACAGAGGTAAATAGGATGGTCAGAAAAATGGAGCCCGGGCTTCAGGAGAAGAACTCTCCAGGGATGGTAGGAGGGAGAACTTAGTGTTGTCTCTAGGGTGGAATGGAGATAGTGGGTCACAACTGGAAGGGAGTATTGTGGATAGCAAGGACACTGGGGAGATTATCACCAAGACCATGTCCCCATCCATATGAGGGAGAAGGAAAACCAGAGCATCCTCATGTTGGGTCATGTATTCCCCAAATTTTCAACTGGGGAGTGTTGAGTCTGGTCTCAATCATTAACAGAATCTCTGTCTCCTCTCCCAACAACCCAGGTACTCCAGGATCCTCCTCATGACAGAACTCCAAAGGACCTGGCCCCAAAACATCAGATCAGTGTCCTTTATGAGGACCTCCAAGTTTCTGACACTGATGAAGAAGATGAAATATAGAATAAATGAAGAAGCACAAAAGTGTAAGATTTTGCTTTCTTGTGATAATTGGATTATAAGGATGTTTGCGGTGGAGGAGGGGGGAAACAAGATATAATTTTGAAGAGTTTTGTGGCCCTGATGATGTGCTTGAAAAAGCATTTGATTTGGGATCCCAGGACCTGACTTTAAATTTTGGACTTTTCTCAGGGTGGGGGTGTGTGTTTAGGCTCTGATTTTTAGTATCCCTGTCCCTCTCTGAAAGAAGAGCATTTGGGCGAGATGATGTCTAAGGCTCTTCGCCTGATAGTCTTTGAACAAGATGAATGAGGGAGAAGGGTAGACAAGGCAGGGTCCACCCTTGAGCAATTCCTATAGGACCAAGGGCTTAGATTCATTTCCATGTCTTAATGCATTTTCTCAGAAGCTGTATGAAGCCAATAATTCTTTCCCCACACCTCTCCTCTTGTCATAGACCAGCATTTTCATCAGAGAAGTTGGGGACTGAGAAACCAAGAAGATGATCAGGGTCATAACTACATCCCAGGAAGACCATGGAGAAAATGGCAGGAGAGAAGACCTCTCTGCAGTTCTGCAGGGAAGATTGGTCTTGTGAGCAGGAAATAGAACATGAGAGAGAATGGGCCAGGTTCCAAAGCCTGGACTACAGACAATCTCTTCTGATTCTGTCCTTTACTCATCCAGGGGATGATTTTATTCTGCTTAATTACATTGTGTACAGATGCCCGTTGAGGACTCAACCTGTCTTTGGGTCCTGAAGCTTTGTGTATTATAATTGTTCATTAAAAGGTTTTGTGTGAATTTTCTTATCCATTTCATTGTTAATGCCAGTAAAGTAGGATGATTAAGAATTGGTTTTACTGAAGTTTATTACATTCAGAATAATCTGAGTTTATGAAAATGTGTTTTATTCGTAATTTGGCTAGCAGTATTTATATATTACATATGACAAAAAATGGGTTGATGCTCATTATGACTTGCCCATCATACAAGGGAAAAACATGTGCTTTTTAAAGAGAATGTATTAGCTATACACTATTATTATTATACATTAGCTATATAAGATTTACCAAGATTTGTCCTTACTAGGGTAGTGTATAGTTAGAGATTTTGTACCTTGAACTACATTACCTAAAATTCCTTTCTGCATTACCTAGAATGCTTTTCCCTTTGTCCATGTTTGCATGGTCACATTTGTATAAGTTCTGAGATTTCACCTCACTCTACCTCTTTTTTTTTCCATGAGTGGGTTGGGTTAGATAACTGTCTTACTTTAGTTATTAATAAACTTTGTAAATATATTGGGAGTTATTGGATATTAATTCTAATCTCCACAGTAGCTAGTGGTGCTGAATGAAGAAGAATTACCTTTCAGAGTAGAAAAGAGAGAGGCATTCCAAAGGCTGTTAGAACCCTTGGTTTTTTTTGTCTGTTAGCAATTAAATCTTTTCTATCAGTTAGGAGAGGAAAGAAGTCACTGAGGAAATCAGCTGTTGCAACTGGTTCTACAATTCATGCAGGAATCATATATAGCAAGATGAGGAAGACAGAGTGACAAAATGGAGTCAGGAATAATCTAGCCAAAATCCCTTTTAAAATTCCCCCTTTTACTGTCTACCTTTTGACCCAGCCATACCACTGCTGGGTTTGTACCCCAAAGAGATCATAGGGAAAAAGATATGTACAAAAACATTTATAGCCACGCTATTTGTGGTGGCAAAAAATTGGAAAATGAGGGGATGCCCTTTAATTGGGGAATGGCTGAACAAATTGTGGTATCTGTTGGTGATGGAATACTATTGTGCTCAAAGGAATGATGAACTGGAGGAATTCCATGTGAACTGAAATGACCTCCAGGAACTGATGCGGAGTGAAAGAAGCAGAAGCAAGAAAACCTTATACACAGAGGCTGATACACTGTGGTACAATCCAATGTAAAGGACTTCTCTACTAGCAGCAATGCAATGATCCAGGATGACTTGGAGGGGCTTATGAGAAAGAACGCTACCCATATTCAGAGGAAGAATTCTGGGAGTGGAAACACAAAGGAAAAACAACTGCTTTATCACATGGGTTGATGGAGAAATGATTGGGGATATTAACTCTAAACAACCACCCTAATGCAAATATCAATAGTATGGAAATAGGTCTTGATTATTGATACATGTAAAACCCAGTGGAATTGCTCATTGGCTATGGGAAGGGGGTGGGAGAGGGGAGGGAAAGAGCATGAATCTTGTAACCATGGGAGAATATCCTAAATTTATTAATTAAATAAAATTTTCAAAGGTTAAAAAAAAAACAAAAAAAATAAAATTCCCCTTTTCTGTAAAACCATTATCTTAGGTCAGCGAATTTAAGAGCAAATTAACAATACAAGTCAGTGGTTTGAATGACAAATTGGGCACCTTAGCTGAAAAAGGGATGATTATAGTTATAAAACAAAAATTGGCTACTAAGAAAACATACCAAATTCAGAATATCCTGTAACACTAAGGATCAAACAACAATTAAATTAATCAACTGTACTACTATAAATTTGAGGATGAACAAGAAATATTAAAAAATTTTAATAAGATGGACCAAAACCTCTCAGTAGTTGGAGCATCATCATAATTTCCCAATAGGGTTAGAACCCTCTAAAAGACAATGGACAATAAAAGGTGACAAAAAAGTAAAGGGAATGCATCTTAATGTCTACTTCTAAAACAGGTCTCTTCTCTGTTATGTTTATTTGGCTGTCTACTTCATGATGCCATCTCCTTCTTGTAATCATTTTTTGTGTTAAAGAATATGTCCTTAAGATGACTCTATCACAGAAATGCATGATATGGAAATAGGTTCTGAATGATAATACACATATAACCCAGTGGAATTGCTTGTCAGCTCTGGTAGGGGGAGGGAAGAAGGCAGGGAGACAACATGAATCCTGTAACCATGGACAAATACTTTAAAATAAATAAATAAATAATGAAGGATATGTCCTTGACCACTACCCACAAATGATCCAGTTTGAGTTATGTAAACGCAGAGACTGATTCCTGAATCAATGACTTGGTGTTCTTAAATAAAATGTTAGTTATTAATAGTACCTGGAATGATTTTTTTAAAAAACCTTTTTTTCCTGGGAAGGTAGGCAGATGTATCTCCTTGATCCCTTTTCAAGTTCCAGGTAGAAATTACTAGATAATGTTGTCTTTAACTAGCCAGTGGTAAGACAATATAGTTTAGTAGAATCTGACAAAGTCTAATTATAATGGCCTTCCATGAATTAATTATTATGGGGGAAATCAATGTAAGTCTCATGGAACTGACTGTATAAACCTCAGGGCTATAGGAAAAACATCCATTTAGTACCTTTACTGAAAATGTAAAGAGTTTTTAATATTTATATACTTTATGCTAACTTGCCCGAACTCTCTGTATGCTATGGATAATGTGATTTATGTGCTAGAGGAAAAAATCTTGGAAAGGGTCCTTGAGCAATTGATTTGAAGAATGAACCCATCTGTTGCTTGTTATTTTCAGTGAGATTTAAAATTGGAGAAATATGATTTAAGCTTTTCCTTATGGTGACTCAAGTAATTCTGTATAAAATCCCTAATCCAATTTGGGAATTTATGGACAATTAACAAAATGTAATAAAAGCCTAAATAGTTAGGCATTGTATAAATAAAAATCATTGGTGTATATTTAAATAGATCTGAAGAGGTGGGTACAGCTAGTGTATTGAGAGCCAAATCTAGAGATGGGGGATCCTAGATTCAAATCTTCCCTCAGATGCTTCCTAGCTTCGTGACCCTGGGGAAGCCACTCAACCCCCATTACTTAGCCCTAATCACTCTTGGAACCAATATACAGTATTGATTCAAAGATGGAAGGTAAGGGTTTTTAGAAAATGAAAAAAAAAAAACAGGACCTGAAGAAAATTCATTATTTTGCTCTACTTTTTCAGTCTTTTTATTGATTATCTCTTGAAGGATCAAAATGAAAACAAATTATGGAAGACTATCTTCTTTATTAGACCATTTGACATTATTTTTAATAGAAAACATATAAAGCCAATCTCACATATCATAATTCTCAAATGATAACAGTCTAATTTTATTGCTTTTCTCAAAATAAAGATTGTTACATTATAAAAAATGAAAACTTTTGGGGGCAGCTGGGTAGCTCAGTGGGTAGAGAGCCAGGCCTAGAGATGGGAGGTCCTGGGTTCAAATCCAGCCTCAGACACTTCCCAGCTGTGTGACCCTGGGCAAGTCACTTGACCTCCATTGCCTACCCTTACCACTCTTCCACCTATAAGTCAATACACAGAAGTTAAGGGTTTAAAATTTAAAAAAAAATAAAAAAAAAATGAAAACTTTTGTAGTTGTGGCGGAATTAAGTTAGAAACTCATCCAAAGGAATCATCACTCATGAATCTCACTGGATTCTTGAGGATGAGGTCAGTAAGCAGGAGTCCAGATAGTAAACAAAAAAGATTCTTATTTTTCACTTAGATAAAGCCTGTACATTGAATAAAGGAAAAATGTACTTTTTATATACACCATTTTTAGGCAGCATTCTACATTGAATAATTTAAATGAATTACAGTAAAGATCAATTTTAACATCAGATGAATTTCAGGAATGGGTGGATGTGGTTTTTCTCAAGGAAATATTTCTAAAATAAGATCCTGCTTCATTAAGGGAACAGAATATATGTGTTTTTCAACTTATAGAATGTAGAATAACCAGTCAGTTCCACAGTTAGGGTTTACAATCATATTTTTTTTTACAGTTCCCCTCTTTGATACCCCCTTGAAAGCATTATCATATAAAAGTGCAATATGGTTCTCATGAACCAGTAGGAACTGTGGGATAGAGTGATGAGTATGAGTCCTCACTAGCAACCAGACTAAGACTTTCTGGGAGTTTTAGTTTTTCATGGAGCATGGGTAGCTCAGAGGGAGAACTTAGGAACAAAATGGCAAGCAAATCAAAGGCCAGAACAAGATGTCATTGAGGTAGCATGGTAGGCAGGGATACTGTGTATGGAAAATGTCTGTGGAGAACCACAAAATGTGCATGTAGAACAAAGAAGACAAGGGTATAGAAGAGAAAGAGAACTCTTCCTTTCTCATGGGGATGCGTCTGGGGCTGGAGTCTTGGGAGGAGCTGTCTGCTGCTTCATGAATTTGTCTGCTTCTGAGAAGCATTTACAAGAATTACAAGAACTAATTTAGAAGCTCCAGGATCCAATAAACAGTCCCAGTAAATGTCCCCAATCATAAGGGTGACATGGGGTTCATTGCTTTGGGGAGGGAATGGCCTGGGATGACCAGGGTTAGGACATTTTGTTCAAGGAAAGCAAAATCATTGTCTTCAGGTTTTATAGCCCTCCCCTCTTCCCCTCGCTTTATGCATTAATGCTCCTTTGGGAACCTCTATGGTCATTACAGCTTCTTTGAGAGTTCTTAAAGTCACAACTATTTCTATGAGAACCTCTAAAATCATCCCATCTTTTATTCCTGAAGGCCTGATTTTTCTTCCTGCAGTCTGCCACCACGTGGCTCCTTCTCCCCACAGTAGGGCATCTTTGGAGACTTTATCTTAAAAAGCTGAGGTAGGAAGTCACGCTAAAAGATTTTCAACACGGGAGCCAAAAATCTTGTGCCAACAGAGACGTCCTTAGAAAAACTCCTCACCACATGGGATGAGGGAGAATTTCCTGTTGAGCCAGGGAAAACAAAAACAAAAAAAAAGCAAGCAATTAAGTTCTGTGACATTTGGTCCAAGACAACAACTAATTCAGCTGGGGTATCACTCTTGGAAATGGAAAGAATTAAGGCTAATTATAGGTGACAAAAGCCCCAAACAGGCACAGAGGGGAGGAGAGGGTGAAGGGGAAGGGGAAAGTGAAGGAACTGTAGTGGGCAAAGGTGGTTTGGGAATCTCAGAAGGGTTTGCCAAGAATTCTCTGGCCTGTAATTTCTGGAGTGATTTGGGAATAGAATGGCAGGTATCAGGAAGGAGCTTCACAGAAGAAGCTTGCAGGGCAGGGTAATTAGGTAAAGGATGAGCCAAGGGACACAAGGAATCTGGAGTGGAAGGGGTTAAGGCAGGCTGGAAGGCTAAGAGGCAAGATCCAAGAAGTAGACATCATTGTAGAAGGCAGGGTCTTGAAGGAGCAAAGAAGCAAGGTAAGGGGTAGGAGGAGGAATTTGGGGAGAGATTGAATTGATGTCCTCAGATGACTGAATTTAAGTGGTGGGATCTATCAGTCTACCCCAAAGGTACCAATAATCCAACTGTTGGGGTGGGGGAGGAGGAAGAGTTGTTTCTTATAATTAACCTCAATTATTTCCTTTTCTGTGAACAATTCTCCAGCTGAATTAGTTATTTTGGACCAAATGTCACTCAATTTAACTTCTTGCTTTTTTTATTTTCTCTGGCTCAAAGAGAAGTTCTCCCTCATCTCATGCAGTAAGTTTTTCCAAGAGAGTCTCTATTGGCATGAGATATTTGGCTACCATTATTAAAATTTTTTAGTTTAACTTCTTATCTCAGCTTTAAAAAAAAACCCTTACCTTCTGCCTTAGAATACTGTACATTGATTCTAAGGCAGAAGAATTGTAAGGGTTAGGCAGTTGGGGTTAAGTGACTTGCCCAGGGTCACACAGCTAGGAAGTGTCCGAGGTAAAATTTGAACCCAGGGCCTCTTCTTGACTCTAGGCCTGGATCTCAATCCACTGAGTCACCCAGCTGCCCCCCCCCCATCTCAGCTTTTTTTTAAGGTAAGGTCTCCAAAGATGTCCTTGCTTAAGATTTAATTGTGGTTTTTTTTTTCAGGAATCCCTACTGAAAGTTCATGTGTTTCAGTTGGAGAGCACAGCCATGGACCTGGTACTCTGTTTCTGACTCTAATCAGGGCTCAGGGGTCTCTGGCAGTCTTCCATCCCTTCCTCTAACAATCAAGATCTCAAGAAACTGGGTGCCAAATTCTCAGTACCAGAACTGGTACTTGGTTAATGTCATAACAAAAAATGTTTGATCAATGTTTTCAAGGAAAGCTCCTGGAAAGGCTCAGCATTTCTCTCATCAGCCCTTGCTTTCTATGGCTGGGTTCACAGTGCCATGCTTGCCCAATGAAGGCACAGCTGCCAATGGGATCCTAAGCTAAAATAGTTAGAACAAGAACTAAATCTAGTGACTGTTCCTTTTTTTTTTTTTAGCAAGTTAAATGGTTGGGGCCAGGGACAAGTGTGCTTCCTATTATTACACCCGCACTTTCCCCTTCCCACATTTACCAAAAGATGCCTGGCTTTTTACTCACACCCATACACAGAAGACAAATTTTACTATATAATTTCATATCTCTTAAAGGGACCTTATGGGGTAGGGAACCAACTGGGTCAAGGTTCCTTAGTCCTAGAGAACAAGGAAAGCACCTAACATGACCACAGTCTCACCAGCTGGAAAACACAATTTCCTCAACTCCCCAAAGTTATAGAGAGCAACTACATTAAGGACCAACTCATCATTCATTTTGGTGGGAAGACAGGACTTCCTCAGCCTCTCAAGCTCCCTGAAATGCCCAATTGGCATGTTCCTTTTAGTACCTCCAAATTTTGGCTTCCTTAGAGGCTATAATCCATTTATCTTCAAAGATATAACTCCCAATTGTGTTTGGAGAGATTTTCTTTGAGGGATTAATCCCCTGGAGGGATAGTCCAGGAAATGTAACTAGGTTCCAAATGTCAATTATTGAAACAAGGACACAGGAAAAGGATAAGGCACACAAATGTTATTCATGCACCCTTTTTTCCACAGACATATGTCATGACTAGGGTCAGCAGATTACAAGGAAATTCTTCTCTTGTGGTAAAAGTTTCCACTTGGGCTCAAAAAAAGGGGGAAAGGTTTCTTGATAAGGATCTGGGGTACAGAGCTCCGGGATTCCCAAGACTGCCACCAGATGTGATGAGTAAAATTCAGAGAGGCAGCATTCTGGGTATTAGAAATTATTGTAGTAATTAGAATAGCTGATAACCAACAAATTAATGGTCAATGATTTTCTTGGTAATCAAAGATAAAATGCAGGGTCCTGGGTTATCTTAAATATAGCTACTCTTGCTTTGACAGATCAATATTTATCCCTCCCCCAAATCAAAAGACAGCTCTAATAGGAAGGTACTTAATGAGGAGATGGCCTTAAGAGTTCCCAGTTTCTCCTGGATTATGGTACAATTAAGGGGGAAGATCAACTGAGAAAGTGGCCTGATCACGAGATTTCAGTAGCCTTTGGCTGAGTGGCCATATAGATGTCATTTTGTCTTTCAAGAACTGAGTTCCAGGGGGCATCTGGGTAGCTCAGTGGATTGAGAACCAGGCCTAGAGGAGGTCCTAGGTTCAAATTTGACCTCAGACACTTCCCAGCTGGGTGACCCTGGGCAAGTCACTTGACCCCCATTGTCTACCCTTACCACTCTTCTGCCTCAGAACCAATACACAGTAAGTGTACACGAAAGGTAAAGGTTTTTTTTTTTAAAGAACTGAGTTTCCTAGATCTAAGAAAGGAGTAGTCCCAGGCTATTCCAGAGTCCCATAAAGCTCTGAATACTGTGATCCTTTGACCAACGCCATTTTCTTCTGTATAGGTATTCTAGTGTTGTAGACAAAGGTTCCTAGAAGATGGAGACTCAAGAAACCCTCAGTACAGTGTGGTCAAAACCGAAGGGCTCAAAAGTATGCTTCAGAAAAAGCCAAAAGGCAGGTAAGGAAAATCCTAGATAGGGATGTCAAGACAATCTGGTGTTCCTCTGTTGGTCACCAGGCATTATTTGTGGACAAAGGAGCTATTCCAGGGAGGGAAGGATGAATAAAAGAAAAAGATGGGATACCTTTTTTCTGAGTGAAGAAAATCTGGTGTGAAAGGACATTCTTAGTTCTTTTTGTCTCCTCTGAGTTTACACTTGTGAAAGGGGAATTCTTTATCTCTTTGCCTTGTTGTAGTTAAAAATGTTAGTTAACAATAACTTAAGTACCGCTACTTAGTGCCTCACTAGATTGTGAGGACAGGATTAACTCTCCTTTGTCTACCTTTTGATTGAATTAACACAGGCTTGAACTAGGTGGAGGAGCTCTGAAAACCACTTAGTAAATTCACACTCTACTTAGTGCTAGGTGAGAAGCCAGCAAGATTTTTGGAGCACTCCACACTTTTTTCTAATTCAAATAGCCAGAAACTTTTGAATTCTTTTAAGAGTTTGAACACTTAGAAACATGTAAATCCTAGAAGGAGAGTTAATACCTTTAGAGGTGAGAAGTCAATCCCACAGACACTGCCCCTGGGCAGTGCTGAACAATTTGGAAACTGTGATTAGCCCCTGTGAAGAGGAGCAGGGACAGGAAAGCACCATTAGTCACAAAATCCTTCCACAGAGGTAGTCTGGTGAAGTTGAGTCTCATGGAGAGTGTCTCTTGGAGATAGTCTTTGAGGGAACTTCACTGGAGACTGCAAGATGGATGATGGCTTCAGCTTGGCTGAGTGAAAAGGGCTGACCCCTTTTCTAGTTTCCTAAGAGATTAGCTTCTATCTTGGAGGAGGCCTCCTAGTTGCTCACTACTGGCCCTCCTGGCTGAGGACTAGTATAGGTATTTTCTCTAACCTCTTTCACATTTCTCTACTTTATTGTTTCCCCTCTAATTTGGTAAATAAACTTCTGACTTGAGATTTAATAATTTCGGTGGCCACATAATTTCATATAATTTAAGTCCAACCACTAAATTTAACCTTTACAGATTTTTATATATGTGACTCATAGGGCTAAAACTTGAAAGAAAGGGATATGTTCACTTAGGATGAGACCTGAAAAAGTAAACAAGTTCTCAAGGGGTCCTCTTGCCTCTGCTTTTGCCCCTCTGAAGCAGATGGTTGATTTCCACAGCAATTCCTGTGGAAAAGGAAGCTCCTGACATTACTGGAAGTGTATCTATTAGGGTTAGCTCTGGGTGTTCCACTGCGTGAGGAAAGAATGGAACATGCAACGTAGTCCCTAATACTCGCTTTAAAAAAAGTAACTTCTAAAAGCCTTGGCTGGTATGTCTTCTTCCCTGAGGGGGATCAGTAGGTCTTGGAGTCAATCCTGGTGACCAGACTTCTAGATGTCTATCTCAAACTATGGTTCCTCATTGCTTCTTGGCTTGTCCTCAAGGCTGTTGGGCAGGTGTTTTGGTTTCTCTTCAGGCAGTTTCATCACTGGGAAAGGAGAGGGTTAGTTACCCCAGGAATGGAAAGCAGATTCCAGGGAGGCATTTTAGCTATAGGAGGGTTATGACATTCCAACAAAAAACTTTGGTCACAGTACCAGGTACTCCAGGTACCTCTTGGAGTAATCTCCAGGCAACAGCTCTGCATTGTCATTTAGTATCATCCTCTATGTGGCCAGGATAGTCCAGTTGGTCATCTGGTCACACTTTCTCTCTCTTTCTCTCTCTCTCTCTCTCTCTCTCTCTCTCTCTC
>NC_058132.1:16425495-16439626 GCF_016433145.1 Gracilinanus agilis | reverse complement strand
TCTCTCTCTCTCTCTCTCTCTCTCTCTCTCTCTCTCTCTCTCTCTCTCTCTCTCTCTCTCTCCCTCCCTCCCTAAGCAAAAATAGCCAAATTGTCTGTATTTCTTTGTTTCGTGCTTTTTCCTCAACAGAGAACAGAATTTATTGACTATGTACCTCTGATTGAGTAAGAAAGGTCCTGTGAACTCATTCATAGAAGGTACTCGAGTTCTCTGCCTCATGTCTCATGGTTTTTTTTTAAATGTCCTAAGCCTTTGATCCTTGAAGGACGTATCACTCAAGTCTCAATTGTGATTAATAGTCTCCCACTAAGATAAAACTATTTGGTCCCTCAAAAAGAATGAGCTAGAAATTAAACAGAAAGATTTAAGGATAGGTCACATTTAAAATATTTTTAATGGAAACTAAAAACAGCAAAAACCGTACATCAAAAGAGATTCCTTAGATGAACACTCAACTGAATTAGGGAAAACGGAAAATATAAAAGGCAGTTAGGTCATCTAAAGACATCTAACTACAGGGGGAAAAAAGGACCATACTATTCGAAATTGTAGAAAGAGAAAATAGGGCCCTAGAAATGAGAAGGGAAATAGCAGCAGCAGGATCTCTAAGGAGCCATAATGCATGAAGGAGGAGGAGATGAGAGATGAGGAGCTCAAAGATAGATATTTTTTGTCCCTCAATTCCTAGATCCTAGACCCTAGTTGAACCTTTTCAGAATTTGAGTGTCCAGAGGGCAATTTCAAGCTGTCAGTGAGTCCCTGCATTAGCAGAGAGAATTGAGGGAGAAAGTGCTTGCTTTGGGTGCCTGGACAGAGGGGTGGGGCATGCAAAAAATGTCCCTGGGCACTGGGGAGAGTGGGAATGGAGCAGCTCCCCAAGTGCTGGCTTTACACCCTTGCCGAGTCTTCACCAACACTATCCTAGACCTTACTTTTCTCTAGGTGCTCCCTTCACCCCTCTTTCCTATCAATTTTAGCCTCCACAGGTCTTTTTTAAAGAGCATTTCCTTTCTTCCTATACCTAAATTCCTCTGTGAAGAACTGGGGACCAGATTTCCTAGACAGACTTAGAGGTACCATTTCCTGCTCTCTGATGATATTTTGTTCTCTATAATTGCCCAACTAACATCTGATGTCAGGAAATGTGTTTAAAACATTAAAAAGAAGTTTTGTTCCTTAAGGTATATTTTAGTCAATGTTTAAAATCAATCAATTTAAAATTCATATTTAAAATAGTGTTACTATTCTAAAGAAACCACTTCTAAAGAAATATTGTTAAAAATTGGAAAATATAACTCTCTTGAATTGGAATATTAGCTCTCTCCAGATTCTAAAAAGTGATGAGTACGCAAACAGAAAAAAAGAGTAAGCATGATTTCATTTGGAAAAAATGCTTTGAAAATTATCTTTGTAGACAACATAATAGACCTTGATTATTAACTGGGCAATCTAACGTCTTTTGGGCTGCTGTTTAAGGCTGAGAAATCTAAAAGCCCTTCTTCCAGCGCTTCAATAGGAGTGTGGGCCACATTAGGACTCCTAAAGATTTTGTAATGACTAAGAACATCTGTCAGGATTTGAATATAACACATCTTAATGGATTTTAAAGGAATTTCCCCCATAAACTTCTTCAATATATTAGAATTAAGAATAGGCATTGCAGGTTCTATCTTCTGGGAGAATGAGAGATTTTGTGGTGCTTTACTCTCCAAGAGAATACATAATAACTCAATAGAATTTAGTGGTGATAAGTAAAGTAGTTTAAAGTAAGTTGAAATTAATTATACAGCTGAGAAAGTAAAAGTTTTGATAAATCATTGGTTTTTAAAAAAGCAATATGTGCTAAAATTTGCAAAGAAAATTCAGTGGGGTATGAGAATTAAAATTAATATCCAAAATACTCCAAGTATTATATTTGTAAAGTTTATTAATGCTAATTTGAAGCAAAGGAAAATAAAAAACTAGAGAGCTCACCCAGCCACAAATTTGGGAAAAGAGAGAGAGGCGGAATTACCCACAACTATAAACAAACAAGGTAAGCATGGAACTTGGGGACAAAAGGAAAAGGATTTTGGTTAATGTAGTTTAGGGGTTCAAGATTTTTCTAATCGTACAGGGGGACTTATAGTCTAAATATGCTTGGAATTTGAAGATCATAGATCTTAAGGGTGCCTCCTGTAGTATACAGAATTGGGGGATAAAAAATTATATCCTCCAATTCTGTATACTACACTCCTCATCAAGAGAAGTATGGAAAAGTAAAAGAAAAGGATATTGAGTAAATTTTAAAGGCTTTGCACTTTTATTGATAAACTGATTTATTATAACAGGTGGATAGTTTTTATCCAACCTTAATTGGGATCAGTGAAACTTGCTGTTTAAGGTTACATCTTATGGGACTCTAATTGATATTATTCTGATTCTGATTCCAGGTATAATCATCAAGAAATTATATTGATCCAATGATCCATAATGCTAGCAGCATGGGTGGAAGCTGACATCTGTGGTTTAATTCCACCAGGGTGATATTTCCTCTTGAATGGAAAGTTTTCCCACCTAGCTAATATTATAAGGATCCTTGTGACTTACCTATATGACTCTTACCTAGAATTAACATCAAGGTAAGGGAGCATTTTACCTCACTACAGTTATGCCCCTTTTTTTCTTTTGATAGCAAATGTCTATAATCATGATTGGTGACCAGTAGGAGATATTAACACATTATTAAATTTTCAACCTATAGCACATTATTAAATTTTCAAACATCTGAGCTACTATAATAAAATACAGTTATGTAAGATCTTAGCTCTTCATCCTGAAATTATAGTCTTTACCCTAAAAACAATAAAGTGCATAAATACTTGGGCTTGTCATCTGCCCACTGATGGTTCTGTATTCCTGGATGAGAGAAGGTCCTTCAAATATTTTACAATGGTATAAGCATAATTAGACAATGTTGTGATAATTTCCGAAACCAGGATATTAATGACTAAATCAGAAACATTATACCCCAAAGAGATATTAAGGAAAAAGACTTGTACAAAAATATTTATAGCCTTGCTCTTTGCAAAAAATTGGAAAATGAGTTGTCCATTGATTGGGGCTGAACAAATTGTGGTATCTGCTGGTGATGGAATATTATTGTGCTGAAAGGAATGATGAACTAGAAGAAATCCACGTGAACTGGGAAGACCTCCAGGAATTGATAGAGAGTGAAAGGAGCAGAACCAGGAGAACATTGTACACAGAGACGGATATACTGTGGCACAATCGAATGTAATGGACTTCTCTACTAGCAGCAATGCAATAATCCAGGACATTTCTTTTCTTTTTTAATTTTAATTTTGAATATTTTCCCATAGTTACATATTTCATATTCTTTCCCTCTCCCCCAAACCTCCCTAACCCCCCTTAGCCGACACACATTTCCACTGGGTTTTACATGTATCATTGATTAAGAACTAATTCCACATTATTGATAGTTGGACTAGAGTTATCCTTTAGTGTCTACATCCCCAATAATATCCCCATCAGCCCATGTGTTCAAGCAGTTATTTTTCTTCTGTGTTTCTCCTCCCACAGTTCTTCCTCTGAATCTGGCTAGTTTTCTTTCTCATAAATCCCTTAGCCTTGTTCTGGAGCCTTGCATTGCTACTAGTAGAGAAGTCCTTTATGCTCGATTGTACCACCATGTATCAGTCTCTGTGTACAATGTTCTCCTGGATCTGCTCCTTTCACTCTGTATCAGTTCCTGGAGGTCTTTCCAGTTCACATGGAATTCCTCCAGTTCTTTATTCCTTTGAGCAAAATAGTATTCCATAACCAACAGATACCACAAATTGTTCAGCCATTCCCCAATCAAAGGACCTTCTCTCATTTTCCAATTTTTTGCCACCACAAAGAATATGGCTATAAATATTTTTGTACAAGTCTTTTTCCTTATTATCTCTTTGGGAGTATAAACCAAGCAGTGGTATGGCTGGATCAAAAGGCAGATAGTCTTTTAAAGCCCTTTGAGCATAGTTCCAAATTGCCATCCAGAATGGTTGGGTCAGTTCACAACTCCACCAGCAATGCATTAATGTCCCAATTTTGCCACATCTCCTCCAACAATCATTACTCTCCCCTGCTATCATTTTGGCCAATCTGCTAGGTGTGAGGTGATAACTCAGAGTTGTTTTGATTTGCATTTCTCTAATTATTAGAGATTTAGAACACTTTCTCTTGTGCTTATTGATAGTTTTGATTTCTTTATCTGAAAATTGCCTATTCATGTCCCTTGCCCATTTATCAATTGGGGGATGGCTTGATTTTTTGTACAATTGATTTAGCTCCTTGTATAGTTGAGTAATTTGTCTGAGTTTTTTGTTAGAAAGATCCCTCCCCCTCCAATTTGTTGCTTCCCTTCTAATTTTGGTAGCAATGGTTTTGTCTGTACAAAACCTTTTTAGTTTAATGTAGTCAAAATTATTTATTTTACATTTTGTAATTTTTTTTTCTAACTCTTGCTTGGTTTTAAAATCTTTCCTTTCCCAGAGATCTGACAAGTATATTATTCTGTGCTCACCTAATTTACTTGTAATTTCCTTTTTTTATATTCAAGTCTTATCCATTCTGAGTTTATCTTGGTATAGGGTGTGAGATGTTGATTTAGACCCAATTTCTCCCATATTGTTTTCCAATTTTCTCAGCAGTTTTTGTCAAATGGTGGGTTTTTGTCCAAAATCTGGGTTCTTTGGGTTTATCATAGACTGTCTTGCTGAGGTTGATTACCCCCAGACTATTCCATTGATCTTCCCTTCTGTCTCTTCGCCAGTACCACATTGTTTTGATGACTGCTGCTTTATAGTACAGTTTAAGATCTGGTGCTGCTAGGCTGCCTTCCTTCACATTTTTTTTTCCATTATTTCCCTTGATATTCTTGGTCTTTTGTTCTTTCAAATGAACTTTGTTATAGTTTTTTCTAATTCAGTAAAAGAGTTTTTTGTTAGTTTGATAGGTATAGCACTAAATAAGTAAATTAATTTGGGTAGGATGGTCATTTTTATTATGTTAGCTCATCCTACCCATGAGCACTCAATGTTTTTCCAGTTGTTTAGATCTAGTTTTAATTGTGTGGAAAGGGTTTTGAGGTTGTGTTCGTGTAATTTCTGTGTTTGTCTTGGCAGATAGATTCCTAAGTATTTTATATTGTCCAGGGTGATTTTAAATGGAATTTCTTGTTCTACCTCTTGCTGTCTGGATATGTTGGAAATATATAGAAATGCTGATGATTTATGTGCATTTATTTTGTATCCTGCAACATTGCTAAAGTTGTTCATTATTTCCACTAGCTTTTTAGTTGATTCTCTAGGATTTTTTAAGTGGACCATCATATCATCTGCAAAGAGTGATAGCTTAGTCTCCTCATTGCCTATTTTAATACCTTCAATTTCTTTTTCTTTTCTAATTGCTACTGCTAGTGCTTCCAGTACAATGTTAAATAATAGAGGTGACAATGGGCATCCTTGTTTCACTCCTGATCTTATTGATCCAGGATATTTCTGAGGAACTTATGAGAAAGAACGTTATCCATATCCAGAGAAAGAACTGTGGGAGCAGAAATGCAGAAGAAAAGCAACTGTTTGATCACATGGGTTGATGGGGATAGGATTGGGGATGCAGACTCTAAATGATCACACTAATGCAAATATTAATAATATGGAAATAGGTCTTGATCAATAAAAGATGTAAAACCCGGTGGAATTGGCTATGAGAGTGGGGTGGGAGGAGGGGAGGGAAAGAACATGAATCATGTAACCACGGAAAAATTTTCTTAATTAATCAATAAAAATAAATAAATAAAGGACTGTTTGCCAAAGAAGACTTCCCCCAATAGTATATGTCAGTGGACAAGTGGTCAGTCTCTCACTCTTGGCTCCTCATTCTATTCCCATCATAGTAAAGCACTTGAGTTTCATAGTTAAAAACCTTCGAGGAAATGTTTAGTATCCTTAGGACTTATAGTCTGGTGAGTCAATCCCGAAATTTGTAATTGTCATCCTGTTTTAGAGTTAGTGATTCATTGAGAAGACTGTGTCTCATAGTGAATTAAAAAGGGGAATGAGGAAAAATACTATTAGCATTGTATCATTTAATTATTAGTTTAGAAATGTAATATTCCCTTTTCTGAACCCCTCCCTTCCAGCTTAGTTTTTATTTATCTCTTTTTCTTTTTTGTTTTTGTTAGTTTAGCTTTTAAAGAGACCTCTCCAATTGCAATTGAGGAATGCCATCACATTCCTGCCCATCCCAAGGCCTAGGTTGGGCCTGTTTGCTCTAAAAAGAGACGCTAACTCAAGCTGGCGGCTTTGTGTCCTTGTCTCCTTGATTAAAGTTTTGATGAATCTTGAGGGCAGATTGAAGCCTACTTTTTCAAACTTTATTTTTCCCACTGTATGTATGTGTCCTTTTATGCAATATGCCCAATACAGAAAATATGTTGGGCATGACTTCACATACTAGGTATGATATTGCCTTCTCAAGGGGTGGGAGAGAAGGAGAGAATTTGGAAGTCAAAATTAAAAAAAATTAATGTTAATTTTTACATGTTGTTGTGAAATATTTAACAAAATAAATAAAACTATATTCCAAAGTTAAATCAAAAATAAAATAACATATTCAATGACTTATATAGACTCCAAAGCTAATAAGTATCAGAGGTAGAATTTGAATGAAAGTTTTCCTGAATCCAATGCCATCCTTTTATTGCCACAACAAACATTTTAGTCAATCTATAATAAAACCATTGAGGCAGGACTCTGAGCCAATAACCATTTATTAAAGGGACCTCACCCCCTTTAATGACTGGGACATCAGATCTGCCTCATGATCTAAGATGCCTCCTTGCTGTACCACACAGATTTTTATAACCCAAATTCCATAGATGGTCTAGAGTCTCTAGACAATACAGAACAAAGTGCATCATTTCATTGGTGGTTACATAGTCACATTGATGACTCTGAGGCAACAGATGGACAGGTCTCCAACAAGTGCTACCAATAAGTAGAATTTAGACAACCATCCAGTGAACAGCCTTCATCCAGTGTTGGGCAACCAAGGGAATTGACAAAGGATTATGGGGTTCTTAAAATAATTTGGTATTTTCCATGAGTGGTCACAAGAAGAGCAAGTCAAAGATCATTTCCATTAACAAGAAGTATACCCATTGCTGACTAAGAGATCATAAAATAGGCAATAAGGGGGTAGCTGGGTAGCTTAGTGGATTGAGAATCAGGCCTAGAGACAGGAGGTCCTAGATTCAAATCTGGCCTCAGACACTTCCCAGTTGTGTGACCCTGGACAAGTCACTTGACCCCCGTTGCCTACCCTTACCACTCTTCTGCCTTGGAGCCAATACGCAGTACTGACTCCCAGACGGAAGGTGAGGGTTTAAAAAATAAAAAATAAAATAGAATGCTTATTTCCCCAAGTTGTGTGAAGGAGAGATGTTAGAGGGTGGAGGTGTGAGTGATTTCCTTCCTTACGTTAGCATTACTCACCAGGTCAGATGGGTGGAGGTCCTTTAGCTTGGACATTTTTGTGGCTCTTAGTATTGTGACAAATGATATTTTATTAAAAACTACTCATCGTTTCTAACACAGCCTGAATGCTAAAATAACCTGAGTGGCAGCTGCACCTGAGAGATGTGATGAGCTAGAGCAGACTTGGGGAGAAGAAAGGAAAAAAGCCCCAGTTCCTGTCCCAAAAGTCAACATATGCTTCTCTTGATGTCATCATCAATTTCCTCCCCAGCCTTTCATAAGAGGTTTCTCATTGGACAACAACCACAGAAGAAATGAACTCAAGAAACTTCTTCCCAGCAATTGGCTGGTCTTTTGGATGCCAAGCATGTGGCACGCGGAGCTTCCAACATGGTGTCTGTCTCAGTGATTGATTACTTCATCACCCAAGAGAGTTTTTGTTTAAAGATAAACAAGGAGCAAGTCTCCAACCCTGCCAGTTTTTAGATCTAGACAAAAGAAAGGAGGACCCAACATAGCCTCCAGGAGAGACAGCTTTCAATCAAACTTATTTGATTTTTTAAATCAAAAGGTTTGGGTGTGTGTGAAAAGAGGTACAATTTAATATTAACTTTCCATAGTCTACAGTTTTAAACCTGCTTCTAATGGCCTAAAATAGTCTGATGTAAGGAAGAGTCCCTTTAACCTGATGTGAGTATGATGATGAGTCAATCTCTATATGACCAAAGTTGGTTGACTACATATAAATATAGATATATTGAGAAATCTCTTATGTAATCACACAAAATTGAGTCCTGTGGGTTAAAAGTAAACTGGGATGGATCAAACTATAGATAGATCATGGAATAATAAGTCAAGAATTTTTCACATGATCCATGGCATAATGTTGCCTTTTCTCTTTTGTCACATATGATATCTTTTTATATATGTATAGATGTATAGGTACACATATATGTATGTATATAGACATATATGCTTATCAACAATAGATTACAAATGGATGAATGATATAAAAAAAATCCCATAATGAAAAAGTTAGAGGATGATAAAAAGTTTATATTTTACAAGTGTTTATAAGGAGAAAATGAGAATAGCCACGGGAGGGTCATTTTTAATGTTAAAAAGTAAGTCTATAAACCCAATTGCTAGGATATTTGCAACTGATAAACATAAAAACATTCTCCCCCAAATCAGGATTAGAGTGAGGATGCTCTTTCTTCTCAGTATTATTAGATAAAATTTAAAAAATTCTAGCTCCTACAACAAGAAACATGAGAAAGAAACTAAAAGCATCATTAACAGAAAAGATTTGCTATTTTTTGTTTGTTTGTTTTATTATTTATGTCAAATTTTCAAATAAAAGTAAATGTTTTTTTAAATGAATCAATTTGTTTTAATTTATTTTTGCCATGATAATACAATTGACGCATATAACCCTAAAATCTTGCTAAGATAAGCTATTACCTTGTAACTTCTTCTCTAGCTTACACTTTGGAAATTGATTCTTTTTTAACACAATACTAGCATTTTTCACTCATCCCTACTCAGTCACATACAATTGAACTGGTTTCAGTGTTCTGGCTTAATGTGATTCCCTTCCCTTTTTTTAATCCAGGCTTTGTAATCCATTCTTTATATGACCATTCAGAACCTATTAAATCCTTGCTCTGCACAAGGCATTGCACAAGTTGGTGAAGATTGCAAAACAAAACAAAACCTTCCATCAGAGGACTCAGACTAGCTTAATAAATGTTTTTTAACTTACTCATTGAAGTCTAGAGCCCCATTGTGAAGGGATTTAATTTCAAGATTTTGTTGTTTAGTCATTTTGGTCATTTCCAACTCATGACTCCATTTAGGGTTTTCTTGACTGTGGTTCACCATTTCCTTTAGTTCATTTTACAGATAAGGGAACCGAGGCAAACAGGAGAAAGTGATTTGCCCAGGTTCACACAACTAGTAAATGTCTACGGCTGGATTTGAACTGAGGAAGATGAGTCTTCCTCACTCCAGGTCTGTCAATCCACGTACTATGGCCCCACCTAACTGCCCTTAATTTCAAGATATGAGTTTCTATTTTCAGAGAGTATAGGGATAGCTTAAGGTTGCTGAGTGGTAAGTAAGTCAAGCCTTGGCTTTAGGAATACCACTTTTGTCACTGTGAAGATAATGAATTAAAAGAGAAGAATTTGGGGCATGGAGACTAACCAGAAGGCCATTGTAATGGACTAATCAAGAGGTGATGAACTAAGGTAGTAGCTACATGAGTAGAAAGAAGACCAGGGGTATTTTGGAGATAGAAATGATCATACTTGGCAAATAATTGACTGTATAGGAAGAGAAAGGAGTCAAATGTAAGTCTGAGAATGCAAATCTGGGTGAATGGAAGACTAGTCACGCCCACAAAGAAATAGAGATACTAAGAAAAAGATTGGATTTTTGGAACAAATATGAAGATTGGACATACCGGACATGTGGATTTTGAGCTATCTGTGGTTGATTGAGTTGAAGTTGTACCCTAGGCAGTGATGCAAAAATTGAGGTCAGATGACAAGGGCAGGATGGCCACATGCAGAGAGATAATTGAACCCAGGGCAACTGAAAATACAACCAAGTAGAATTAAAATAGGAAATCCCATTCAAAATCTTTACTAAGTGCATGAAATATCTGGAAAGCAATCTAATATGACATGTTCAAGTCATCCAAACAGAATTATAAAACTCTCTACAGAAATCCCAGAAGACTTAAGTAATTGGAAATTTATTCATTACTCGAGATTTGGAGGTGGAAATTTAATTAAAATGATCATGTTTTCTAAATTAATTTGTCAGAACTAGAAGTAACTTTAGAATAGGGAATGGCAGGGCTGAAAGGGAACTGAAATATAGAATGTTAGGCTTAGAAATGACAATAGAATTTTAGAGTGTCAGAGGTGCAAGGCATTTTGAGACATGCAATGTCTCAGATGGGCTTTAGAGATAATTCCAAACACCATGCTAGCCAACAGTGTCACAGGTTATGTACTGTGCACCAGTTAGTTACCTGAAAAATACAGGAACTGTGGACATCACAGGGCTGCTGATTCATTGCCTTGTTAAATTTCCCTTTGGGTTCATAATCAGTCTGGGGTATGGATATCCCAGAGATAATTAGAATCGCTAAAGTTTTCTCTCTTATTAACTTATCCTCAATTCAGCCTGAGCTAAAGAAATGATCTTCTCTCTTTTGGATAAATGGCTTCACTCTTATTTCCAATGTATTTAGAGGCAGAGCACAAATCATTATAAATGGCCCTGTGATTTAAAATAACAACTTCTAAGACCATAAGAACACAAATACCCATTCAAAGGAATAGGTTCCATTTGCAGCCCAGGACAGATTCAGCAAGCACTGGGCAGCATTTAATAACTGCAGCCTCAATTTTCTCCAACATGTTTCTATAGTTCTCAAAAGAAATGGGAAATAAAATGGTCAGACAAGAACAAAAGACTCAGGGTTTTCTCCAGGTAAGCTGCTAGAGACGAGCTGTTGGGTAGATTTTGAGCCTGCTAGTTCATGCTTAGGTTGAAGCCATACTATGATCTCACCAGCTTGCCCAATTGTGATTCCCCACCCACAATTTCACTTGCTTTCCCTGGTTTCTCTCAAAGAGCCAAGAACCAGGTCTCCAAATCTGTGTTGATTTAGCAAGAGAAAGCATCAAGGAATCAGGTGTGAAAGGGAATTCTTTGTTCTCTTTGTCTATTCTGAGTTTACACTTGTAAAAAGGGAATCCTTTATTCTCTTTGCTTAGTTGGAGTTGACACTTTAAGTGTCTTACTGGAGTTAAAATTAACTTAAGTACCCCTACTTATACCTCACTAGACTGAAGATAGGATTAACTCTCCTTTGTCTATCTTTTAAATTGAATCAATAAAAGATTGAACACTCTACTTAGTGCTAGTTGAGAAACCAGCAAGATACTTTGGAGAGCTCCACCCTTTTTCTTAATTCAATCAGTCAGAAACTTGTGAATTCTTTTAAGAATTCACAGAAGAGTTCACACCCTCAGAAACTGTTCAACCAGGAAACTGTGAACATTTTTGATGAGAAATTGACCTTTAGAAGGTGAGAAGTTGATACCACAGCCACTGCCCTCTGGCCACTGCTAGACAATTTGGAAATTGTGATTGGCCCCTGCGAAAAGGGGAAGAGACAAGAAGTTACCTCAAAAGCAAGCCCGCACTCCCTAAGAGGAGATGGTCTTTGAGAAGATAGTCTAAAGAGATTGTCTTCTGGAGATAGTCTTCTGACTAGGAAGAGTCTTTGAAGGAGCTTAGCTGGAGACTGAATGGTGGGCTTGGAACTCGGCTTCAACTTAGATTCTGACTCCTAGACTCTACTTCATTGAGTGAGTGAAAAGGGCTGATTCCTTCCCTAGTTTCTGGAGAGACTAGTTTCCATCTTGGAGGAGGCCACAGTGTTTACTCACCACAGGACCTCCTAGCTGAGGGCTAGTATAAGTATTTTCCTCTAACCTTTTCCACATTTCTCTACTTTATTTTCCCCCCCTCTATTTTTAAAATACATTTCTGACTCAAGATATAATAAATATTTGCAACCACATAATTTCATAAAATTATTGTCCAACCATTAATTTTCACCTTTACACAGGGCTATTCTTAGTTTTTCTTTCTCTGTCTCTTTATGGGTTTTCTGGTTCCTTGGGCACATAGTAAAATCCTGTCAACCCTCATAGAAACTGGGAGAGCTCATGGACATCCAAATCCTACCATTCCTAATTTACCACACCTCTTGCAAGAGGGGTACATCATCATTTTTAAAATGGTGAGACATTGCTGTGGGCTCCCTTCTACAAACTTTTCCAAACATAGCTAGAAAATGCACCAGACCAAATCTTGGAAGTGAAATTCAGAAAAGCTCACAGTGAATAATTTGTCTAGCCTAGTATAGCATAGGGATACAGAGAAGGAGGGCTGTAGATATTGGGGAATGGGGTCATGGTAGGACCACACCATGCAGAACACTGCAGCACCCAGAAAGAGGCTATGCACTAGTGCAAAAGTAGGTACCTAGTTAAAACATAAGAGCCAAAGACAATAGTTTTGGTCTTACCCTTGCATACATACATACACACAAATAATGTACTAATACTTTATTTGTAATTTCCTCCAATAGAACAGGTGCTCCCTGAGATTCATTTTCATTTCTGTCTTTGTATCTTTAGTTTTTAGTATGTAGTGGATCGTTAATAATTGTCTATTGATTGATTATAATTTTGTGGGTTTTTTATCTTTCTACATTAATATGGAGAAGTGCTAATTATTTCTCTCAACTCGTTTGTGTGCTAATAATTGTATTGAAGCTATTAATCATATCATTTGGCATTTTTGTTGTTTCTCTTATGTTTTCTAAGCAATCTATCATGTCTTCTGAAAATAGGAATTGTTTCGTATCTTCCTTTTTGAGGTTACTGCTTTGAGTGTCTTTCTTGTCTTATTGCTTAGAAAGCAAATCTGATCTGCCCTAATTATGCCAATTATAGGTTAGCATACCCTCTGAGAGAGGACTGAGATGCCAAAGAAAGAGGGACCCATGCTAACTTGATTTTTAATAGTCTTAGATTTTATTAGAGTTAATTAGGTTAATTGGGTTCACTGGGGGAACTTACTCACAAGAGGCCATTTGTCCTGGGTGACAGCAGTTCAAATTAACATAGTGGATCCCTGCACCAACTCCAGGCCAGGTTAGGTATTTTATAGAAACAGAACAAAGAAGGCATAGTGCCAGGATAGCCCAGGGGTTTCCCCATGGCATATTTGCAGTGTCTTGTGGTTTGCATTTACTCAAAGTAGTTTATGTTCTCTGTGGAGTCCTAGTTCATGTTCTCAATCTACCTACCATATTACATTGCTATAGCTAGTATTTTTTAGAATTATGCCTAGTATTAGTAATAGTCTTACTATTGTAAGGAAGAGAAGCACCCTTATTTTATCCTTGTCTTTATTGGGAAAGTTTTTATATTTATCCATTGCTAGTCACAGGTTTTAGATATATAGTATGCTAACTATTCTATAGCTGACCATATTTATAACATATTAGTTTTTGGCTTTAGATATAGACTCTTTAGTATATTAACCCCCCCTCCCCATATTTAGTCTATTCTTTCCCTATAAATGTTTAAGAAAAAAAATCTAACCTTTCAGGATCAGCACTTTCTCATAGTCTGATTTTTAAAAAGTAGACTATTTACCTAATTATCATTTATTGTGTTATATGGCAAAAAGATGAAGGGTAATATCACACTATGGAAAAAAGGCTTTCCTTCTAATCAGGAAGAACTATAATAAATATGGGCTCTGTTACTGTTGATCCTTCATATTACTTCTCAGCACCCCACCTCTCATAACTAAAGTTGAAAGTTTCAGAGGAGTTACCAGTCTGCACGGAGGAAGGACTTTCAGCAGGAACTCTTAAAAGCAGTGTAATTGCACATCTGGACTCCTCCCACATCTTGAAGAAGAAGAAGAAAGAGGAGGAGGAGGAGGAGGAGGAGAAGAAGGAGGAGGAGGAGAAGGAGAAGGAGGAGGAGGAGAAGGAGAAGGAG
>NC_058132.1:16404095-16420499 GCF_016433145.1 Gracilinanus agilis | reverse complement strand
CCTTCCCTTCCCTTCCCTTCCCTTCCCTTCCCTTCCCTTCCCTTCCCTTCCCTTCCCTTCCCTTCCCTTCCCTTCCCTTCCCTTCCCTTCCCTTCTGTAAGGTTTAAATTAATGTCCAATACTTCAAGTCTTATATTTTATAAAGTTTATTATCTGACAAAATAGAGTCACATGACTAAGTTTTTCTACCTGCTCAAAACCTTGTTGTAACCCTTTTTGAGACTGTTGGGATCTTGGCAGTTTTTTAGCCTCCATCTTGCTTGGTACTTATGTCACTGTATGCCATTATTAGGAAAGGGACAGAGGGGAAATGGGGCAATGATCAACAATCTGCCTTCCCTAAATCCAAGGTACTGGTGGCACAAATGGGTGCCCTAAATGCCACGGACTCCAGTCTCCCAAACAAATTCAATGGTGCTACACCTAATGAGGGATCTGGTTGGGCCAGTGGCAGCACCCCCAACCTAGGGGACTGACAGCCCCTTGGGTTCTAGTTCCCCATAAAGAGGCACATTGCCAATAGTTTGATAAAGCCTATTTGCTCCATGGCACGAACCCCAAATCCTGACTAACTGGCACTCTTACTTAGTGAAAGGACTCTCTCTGCCCAATAATTTAATGCTTTTAATTAATCAGTTAATTAAAATTAATCCCTTTAGTGCTGAATGGTTACTCATCAGGCTCTTTTTGCACCTTGAAGGTTCAGTTTGTCGATTTAGGAATTGCAGATTGCTATGGAATCGGCTCCCATCGGGGACACGAGAACCAGGACCTAGCTTGGGTGTGCTATCATGCTAACACGGTGTGCTAACAAGGCTATCACGGCTGGCTCTGCGAGGCTCTGTCTGTCCATGGATATGGAGGAGCATCTCGGAGAGGCGAACCACTGAGAGGCAATGACTCCTGGAACCTAGAAATTTTCCTTAATGAAACTAAAACCATGCAATGTGTTTGGACAAATGTTCTTTCTCTGGGTCGTGAGTGTGGTTATACCGTCAGTGTGTTACGTGCTTAGAATTTATGACTATTATAGGAACCAGAGCTGGTAGTTCCCATTACCTCCCCCTCAATGCATCATAGAAGAGGTGAGCATGAAGCTTTTCCAGGCTGACCGTGAAGGGCTGGATGGTGGGTTAAGTAGTTCTTGGTTATAGGTAGAATTGATGTAGATTAAAAGGAACATGGCTGCTGTTAGGGGATCTATCCCAGCCAGATCAGAAATGAGACACAGTAAGCTATTGATCATGGTCGAACATTCACACTCTGCTACTTCGGCCACATCCTGAATGTCTTAGCAGTTTCTGTAAAAAACCCCCAAAGCCACACAAAAAGCCTTAAGAACAAAGTCATATGATAGACATATCCCCCGATGCTCGCTGTCCATGGCAAGGTGCTATCGCAGGGGTTTCTGTTCATCAGTTCCTGCATAAAGCTTGGACTAGTCCTTCCAGCTTTGTGGGTCTTTCCTCAGAATCTCTGCATGAGAAGCAGAAGCAGGCACTCTGGGGTCCCACCTGACTCACAAAAGTCAGTATTTCGCTTGCTCCCAGGCTTGAAATCTTCAAGGGAAGGAGGTGATCTCTCCTTATTTTCTGGGTTTCACACTCACAGAATAGCAACAGGTCAATATTGTAAGAGACCACAGAGACCATCTTTTCTAGCTGCCTGAGAATCTTCTCCATGCCCCACATAACCAATTCCCTTAGTGCCTTTGTTCTCTATTTCTATTCACTTGACCAGTCCAAAGAGCATTGTCTTTAAGAGAGAAAACAGACTTAAAATAAGAATTCAGGGCATCCAGGTAGTTCAGGGGATAGAGCACCAGATCTAAAGTTGGGAGGACCTGGGTTCAAATTTGGCCTCAGATATTTCCTAATTGTGTGGCCCTGGGTAAGTCACTGAACCCCAATTGCCTAAATCTTCTGCCTGGGAACCCAATACTTGCATTGTTTCTGACAGAAGGTAAGAATTAAAAAAAAAAAAAAAGAATTGAGTGGATTTCTCTTCTTTCATTTATCCATCCCTATCCTCAGGCCCACTTCAAGAAGTTCTCCTGTCCCTTCTTTAATTCTCAGCATAGGGAGGCAGCTAGGTGGCTCAGTGGAGAGCCAGGCCTAGAGATGGGAGGTCCTGGGTTCAAATTTGACCTCAGATACTTCCTAGCTGTGTGACCCTGGGAAAGTCCCTTAACCCCCATTGTCTAGCCCTTACCCCTCTTCTGCCTTGGAACCAATACACAGAATTGATTCTGAGACAGAAGGCGAAGAGTTTTTTAAAAATTCTCAGCATAGATTTATTTAATCTTTCTTGTAATTAAAGAGGAAATAGCAATTTGTCGTTGTAATAAATGTTTCTATGACTTCAGCTCATCCATGCAATTTCCTTGAGGAACCTCAGCGTTCATCCTTGTGGACTACAACAGAGTACAGTGTTTGGAGGGTTCTTTGCCTTTCTTTCGTATCCTAGCCCTAGAGCAGGGCTGGACCATTTTGCTGTTCAGTTCTATCAGCCACATCTGACTCTTCGTGATCTCTTTTGACGTTTTCCTGGCAAAGATACTGGAATACTTTGCGATTTCTTGAATAAATGCTTCCTGAATGAAATCAAGAAGACGTGGATGGGTTCTGCTCCTGCCTCTGAGTCTTCAGAGTTGTCTGACTATTCGTTTATTTATGGTTTTATTTGGGGATCTTATTTTCATATGAATATTCTCTTGCAACAATGACTCATCTGGAAGTATGTTTTGCATGGTAACACATGTATAATCCAGATCAAATTGTTTCCCATCTCTGAGAGGAAGAAGGGAAGGGAGGTAGGGAGACCATTTGGATCTGTGAAAAATGGTCATTACATGTAATCAGGAAAATAAAATATCTTTGAATAAAGAAAAAAAAAGACACAAAACAAAAAGAGTGGAGTGACCAAGGACAAGTCATTTAACTCTCATTTTCCCACCTGGAAAATGAAAATAGTAATAAATTTCCTCTCAGTTTCATTGTGAGGCTTAAAGGAGACAATAAATGCAGGATGCTCTAGGAAAATTACAGAGCTACGCAAAGAAATCTCAGTTGTCACTCTTGTTCTCCTTCATGTGCCCTTGCTTCCAACTCTGAGAATTAATTATATTAATTCCTATATATTAGGGAGAAAGACTGTGTATTCCTGTATCTGGGATCTGGATCAGAGATACCAGCCAGTCAGCAGCTTTTTGTATTTTCTTTGTCTTTTGGCAATTTCTTTGTCCTTGGGAATCCCAAGGAATGTCTTTCTTTTGAACAGAATTTGGTTAATAGATGAAGAGGACGAGGTTCTTCTCCTGTGTATGTGATTCCCATGATTTAGGAATGGGGAGGGGTGGATAAGTTGACCAACCACCTCTTAATTAGCTATTCACCAATTAAAGAAGCCTTGGAATGCTCAAAGGAGAGGCTGAATAATGAGCTCCTAAAAATCTATTTATTAAGCTGCCTGACCCAGCTCAGATCAACCCTGGTCCAAGAGAGCCATGAAGACCTCTGTCACCTTCTCAGTCCTGATGCTGGCTTAACCAATAAGCCTGATACAGTCAAGAAACATACCTGAGGGGGCAGCTGGGTAGCTCAGTGGATTGAGAGCCAGGCCTATAGACAGGAGGTCTTGGGTTCAAATCTGGCCTCAGACACTTCCCAGTTGTGTGACCCTGGGCAAGTCACTTGACCCCCATTGCCCATCCTTACCACTCTTCCACCTAGGAGCCAATACACAGAAGTTAAGGGTTAAAAAAAAACAAACAAAAAAAGAAAAAAAAAGAAACATACCTGAGATCAGTCTCATGAGATCATTTTAATCATAATGCAACTCTATCTGTGTCCCTTCAGAATCTTAGCTGGATGGTAAATTCCTGCACCACATAGATCATTCCTTTAGAAAACTCTCCCTTTTCTACCGTATAAAAGCTATTTCTTTCTGTATTTTCAGGACTGAATATGTGAGAGTTTTCCCTTTCCTGGACTGACTTCCCTTCTTGAATTTGAGATCATGAAATTCTACCTGCCTCATGAATTTGCTTTCTACGTATTTTGTGTGCTTGTCACACCATGTCCCATTTTCTTCTTCTGAAATGTCTACTTCTTTTCAGGTTTCCATCATTTCTACATGATCCACCAGTTCCTTCTTATTGGCTAAAATAGGATTTAAGGTGAATACTTCCTTTATTATTATTTTTTAAACCCTTGGACCTTCCATCTCAGAAATAACACCGTGCATTGGTTCCAAGGCAGAAGAACAGTAGGGCTAGGTAATAGGGGTTAAGTGACTTGACCAGGGTCATGACTAGGAAGTGTCTGAGGCCATATTTGAACCTGGGACCTCCTGCCTCTAAGCCTGGCTCTCAATCCACTGAGCGATCCAGCTGCCCCTTCCTTTACCTTTTAAAGATAAAATTATTGAGGCAAATCATTAATTAAGACAAACAGGATGGAATTGATATTATTCCTTTTGGTGGCCAAGAGATCACTGGTGACCTTGGAAAGAAGTCTCTAGAGAGTGTCAAGAGACAGATTACATGGCTAAGAACTCTCTCACAATGGCCCACCAGGAAAGCTAGCAGGGGTTCAAATTATTCTGTGGTTCCACATCCACAAGAAATCATACCTCATGAGCCCCAAGTGATGTGTTTCCTTTTACTCACTTGCCAGAAGGTAAGATGAATTCAAACTAAAAACACTGAATGTAATAGCATAGTCAGAGAGTTCCATTTGAAATTCTGCCCTCCACATAAACACCCTGCCACCCCGAACCAAAGTGTGCTCTCCCACAAATATCCCCATCATTGCTGGGAAGAATAGTTGTGCAGAGTAATTGTCGAGGTGGGGCACATGCACAGGAGACAAGCATGGAGTGGTGACTCAGTAGATCTACTAATATTTTCCAGTGCTGTCATCAGATTGTTAGTTTTTCCATTTGCCCATCCCCTTGAGTTTTATATATCTGCTTTCCTGAAGCAGGAGGAACACACTTCCACTTCTTTCATTTAATTGAGTTTTTCTGCTCACCCTCCCTCCCTCCCAGCAACATTAACAATATTATGAAAACAGAAGCCATATTGCTAATTAAAAAATACCAAAAATCATGATGATTTCAATGGAGTCAGAAAAAGCTTTTGACAAAATACAATACCCATTCCTGATAAAAAAACACTAGAAAGCATAGCAGGAAATAGAACTTACCTAAAATTACAACTAGAATATATTTCAATGGGAAGCTAGATGAATAGTGAGTAGAATACTATCCCTGGAGTCAGGAGCATCTAAATCTGAATCCAGCCTCTGACACATACTAATAGTATGACTCTGGGCAAGTCACTTCACCCTGGTTTGTCTCAGTTTCCTATAACTATAAAATGAACTATAAAACTATAAAATGAACAGGAGAAGGAAGTGGCAAACCACTTTAGTATCTTTGCCAAGAAAATCCCCAATTGAAAAACAACAAAATTCAATTTAAAATAAAAATAAATTTAATAATAATTAAAATTAAAAATAATTTAAAATTAAAATGAAAAATTAACTTAAAATTCCCCCTCCCCCAGCATTATCTGTACTGAAGAAAAGCTAGAAACTTTTTTTAAACCCTTCCCTTCCATCTTAGAATCAATACTGTGTAGTGGTTCCAAAGCAGAAGAGTGGTAAGGGCTAGGCAATGAGAGTTGAGTGACTTGCCCAGGGTCACACAGCTAGGAAGTATCTGAGGTCAGATTTGAACCCAGGACCTCTTGTCTCTAGGCCTGGCTCTCAGGCCACTGAGCCATCCAGCTGCCCCCTAGAAATTTTTCTAATAAGATCAATAGGAAAGCACAGATGTCTATTATCACCATTATTATTCAATATTGCACTAGAAATGCTAGCACAGTAATAGCAATTAGACAAAACAAATCAAAGCAATAAACAGAGGCAATGAGGACACAACACTATCACTGTATGTGGATGGTATGATGGTGTCTATGCAGAGAACTTTAGAGTCAACGAAAAGTAAGAGAAATTCCATTTAAGATATCAATAGGCAATGACTGGCTAAGTTGACAAAAAGAAAGAAGGCAAAAGCTGGAGGGATTATGGGAAAATAGATACTTTAATGGAGTATTGGTGGAATTGTCAACTGGTCCAACCATCCTGGAAAGCAATCTAGAACTATGCCCCCAAAGCTAATAGCTTTAATAGCTTTTACATACCCTTCGACCCAGAAATTCCACCCCTAAATCTGTTGACTCTGTTCCCCTCCCCACCAGTCTAATACTTGGATACATCAAGGCCTTACCTTTCTAAAAGAATAGCAGAAAATGGCAGGCAAGGTGGGAAGGACATCTTTGCATATTGAGCTAAAAGATTGATGGCTGAGAATACTCTTCCCTCTGTAAGGATGATCTAGCACCCCAGCCAAAGACTTCCACTGAGCCACAACCTAGAAGCCCAGAAAAGCTCTACAACTCCTCATTTCCAGTGAGGGCATGGCTAGCAGTGACCAGAAGGGACTCCAGTTCTGCTGAGGAGCAGCCATTGAAAGACCAGCAGGGAGCAGCGTCCAACATAGACTGGATGTTTGGTAGAGACCTCACAGCATTTGAGATCAACAAGGATCAAAGGCCTTCTGAGGCTCCAGGTCTGCCTAAACTACTTGCCCCTCAAGACTGGTGAGGGGCAGCGAAATGATCTCACAAGAAGACACTGGCTGCCCCAAAGCAGTGGAGACATGAATCACCCTTCCATTCTTGCCCTGGCCTCAAATGCTTCCTACACGTGCATCTCTGTGCCTATATTCCTTATTTGAGCACATGCTACAACAGATGGTATATCTATACACACCTGGGGGTTGGGATATGGTAGATATAGTTATATGATATGTAGGAATATAGATATATGGTATATCTAAGTCTCTCTCCCTTCCATACACTCTCTTTTTCTCTCTCCCTCTCTCTCTCTCTTCCTCTGTCTCTCTCTTTCCCTCTGTCTCTCTCTGTCTCTCTCTGTCTCTCTGTCTCTCTCTCTCTCTCTCTCTCTCTCTCTCTTCCTCTGTCTCTCTTTCCCTCTGTCTCTCTTTCCCTCTGTCTCTCTCTGTCTCTCTCTGTCTCTCTCTGTCTCTGTCTCTCTCTCTCTTCCTCTGTCTCTCTCTTTCCCTCTGTCTCTCTGTCTCTCTGTATCTGTCTCTCTCTCTCTCTCTGTCTCTCTCTCTCTCTCTCTCTCTCTCTCTGTCTCTCTCTCTCTCTCTCTCTCTCTCCCTCTCCCTCTCTCTCCCTCTTTCTGTCTCAGTCTCGGTCTCTCTCTGTACAGGACTATGGACCAAAGGCTACTGGGGGAAGGTTTTATTATTACTAATTAAATTCTTTTGCTTTGAATTAATTGTGTCCTCTGGCTAACTAGAAAAGTAAATGCATGGGTTGGGGCTCAGGACTCAGGGTTTTGAGTTGAGTAGGAACCATGAAATTTCTTAAATCTAATGTAGCCTTGTCAGAGGAATTTGCTTTGCAAGTTGGGGGTCCCTTCCCAGGGGCCACAATGGCAAAGGGACAAAGAGAGATGGGAAGGTAGCTTGAAGAGGTTGAAGGGTTTTTTAAGTGGATTTGGGGGAGAACATAACAGACTCCATCTTGTCCTATATTTGCTATGTTTCTTTTTCTGTGGGATATTTCTTTGACACATGCTGTCTCCTTTAATACCCTCTTTCCCTACACTACAAAAGAACTTGGGAGACTTCCATAGTTCTGGGAAGTTACCCTCTTCTCTTTGTTATCTAATGAGCATGAATAGGCTCTTAACAAATGGTATCCGACTTCACTGATAAAGATACTCTTTTCTTTGGTCCAGTATAAATGGCTGTGCTAACAAGCATATAATCTTTATCACAATTTAAAAATCTTTTGTGTTGTTTAATAAGTATGTTTTCCTTTTATGACTGGATCTACTCTTAACTAAAACTGCTTCATAAGAAACACATCTCTTTTATTTTTCTGGGTCTGGTAGCTGGAGGCAAAAGAATATATCAATCCATTGTTTATTTTATACATACATATATATGGCATCTGTGGAATGCTGGAATGTGGATTGCCCATCACCTACTGACAGTATATAACACATTGTGGAGTGAGAAAACTCCCGTTTCTCTGTCTGTGTCCTGCGTAGTAAGAACCCTGAACATTCTTGTAACAAGGCAAATAGATAGCTTTTTAAGGCTCAGAGAGGACTTGAACTTATTGGTACTATAAGTTCCTAAAGGGGTAACTGGAAAAGGAGAGAAGGAAAATAAAAGCAGAAGTGATGAGGAATAGACTAAAATCTTAGAATTAGGTAAAGGGGCTGGGGATGAATGGTAGAGATCAGTGATGGAGAACCTATGGCATGGGTGCCAAAGATGACACACAGAGAGCTCTCTGTGGGCACGTGGCCACCCTCCCCTGCCAGAGTTCATTACTAGAAAGGCAGAGGGACTTGGGCAGAGCTGCTCCCTTCCCACTCTCCACTGTGCCTGACAACATTTTTCATATCACCCACTCCTCTGCCCAATGAGAGCACATGGGGGATAAAATGGGTGGCTCACAGGCGGCAGAGCTGGAGGGGAGCAGAGTACTTGGGCTATACCCCTCCTCCTCTCTACACTCACTGAAGTCATTCCTCACTTCACCTGCCCCTTCAACCAGCAGCCCAATGGCATCAATTTCTCTCTCCCCTGTGTGGGGTAAGAGGGGAAGTGTAGAGTAAGCCTGCACTCAGTCTTGGGGTGGGGCCTGGCACTAAATCTCTAAAAGGTTCACAATCACTGGTATAGATGGAGAGCTTTGGTTGGGCAAAAATAATGGAGGAACCATTTAATTCTCTGAGACAGGAAGGTAGAAAGGATTGAAATGTTGTGGGGAGTAGGGAAAATTAGGAAGCTCATCCAATATCCACTGCCTCAATTGGCTGACTATTGGGTCAGAGAAGAGGAAGAGGAGGAGAAGGGGGTTTGGGTCCAGGAATTCTAATACTCATGATTCTGCTATTAAAAGATAAATTGAGGGGGCATCTAGGTGGCTCAGTGGATAAAGAGTCAGGCCCAGAGACAGGAGGTCCTGGGTTCAAATCTGGCCTCAGATACTTTCTAATTATGTGACCGGGGGCAAGTTACTTAACCTCTATTGCTTAGTCTTTAATATTCTTCTGCCTTAGAACCAATACAAAGTATTGATTTGAAGAAAGAAGGTAAGGGTTAAAAAAAATGGACTCAGTGACCCATTGTGTTCTCATCTCCGCTGGTTAATTCAGTGTTGGGAGGAGAAGGGTCATTTACTCTGACACAAAGGCAAGTCACATGGCCACCTATGTGGGAAGTATCATGTAATCCTATTTGTGAAAGGTTGGGAAGTTGGGGAGGATCTGAGCTGCATGGGTTACCTCTTTGCTGATGGGAATGTAGCAAAATTTGTCTATCTCAACCCCCAAATTCTGTTATAAAAAGCTGATCCTCCCTGACATCTGGACTGATCTCCAGCAAAATCAGTTCATTAACATGTTGCTACCTTGATGTATAACTTCAATTTTTTTTCAGTTACATGAAGAAACAATTTTTAACAATTGTTTTCTGACATTTTAGGATTCAGATTCTCTCCCTCCCTCCCTTCCTCTCTCTCCTCTACCTTTCCTGAGGCAATAAATAATCTGATAGAGGTTATACCAGTGTGGTTATGCAATATACATATACATATATATACATATATATATACATATATATAGTTCCATATTCCCTATGCTGTGATAGAAGACACATATCACATATATTAAAAAAAAAAAACAAACCCTTGACATTTTAAATAAACTTCTTTAGCTAAAAACCAAAACACAAACCCCTTACCTTCTGTGTTAGAATTGATACCAAGTATTGATTCTTACACAGAAGAGGGGAAAGGGCTAGGCAATATGGGTTAAATGACTTGCCCAGGGTCATGCAGTTAGGAAGTGTATGAGGCCAGATTTGAGCCCAGGTCCTCCCGATTCCAGGCCTGGCTCTATCCACCGAGCCATGTAGCTTAGCTAGCTGCCCCTCCTTTAATTTCTTATCCTAAGTTTTACCTAATCAATTAGGGTAAAAGTACCCAAAAAAGAAATATATTTTTTTCAACACCAATAAGGGGGGAAGTGAGGATCTAAAGAATCAGGATATTCCAGTGTTCCTTTCCGGAGTGTGTTGTGTGCAATGGCAAGTCCTTCCCACTGATCTCCATCTTCTCAAAACTGATTTTTCTTCAAGGGTCAATCTCAGATACCACTTCCTCTGTGAAGGTTTCCTAGATCCACCTAGACTCTAATTGCCCCATCCTTTGTCAAATTATCTCTTATTGAGTTATCCCTTGAAAGAACTGAAGACCCTTGAAGGCAGGGATGCTTCTTCAGTGCCTTCCAAAGTGTTTTACTCAGAAGATACAGCCTTGACAAACATCAACAGAAAGGAACAGATCTTCTCTTTGGCATTTAAAGCCCTTTCTAGGCTTAAAACAAGCTTCTCTTGTCAAATTCTGGTCCAAACTGGACTTCTAGCTGTTTTCGGAACCCAATAATCCAATTTCCTTCTGGATTGCGTGTAATGACTGTCCTCTGTGCCTGGAATACTCATTTCTTTTCCAAATCTCTAGCTTCCTTCTCAGTTCCGGAACCTGACCGCCTCCTACATTTGGCCTTTCCTGCTGTACACCCTACTTGCCGCGCCTTCACTTTGTATATATTTTGTTGTGGGTCAGCAGGTATTTATTTAACTTCTTCTAGGAATCAGGCTCGGTGCTAAGAGCTACGGATCTAAAGAAAGGCAAACAACAGAGTCCCTGCTCTCACAGAGTTAGAGTCCACGGGGTCCTTATTTGTGGCCCCCCGGCCCTTGGAACGTAAGCATTTTGAGGGGAGGATTCCATAGGAATTCTTGCAAGTCCATCCTTTAATACCGCGGAGAACAAAAACCAACGGTGATGTCGATTGGTTGATGTTGATTTATTGACCACGTGGATTGGTTGACGACGTTGATTGGTTGATCCATGAAAGCCTGCTGAGGATCTCGGGACCTCCTCCGCCTCCCACGTGCCTGCGGAAGGTTTCGAGGCTAGCCCTCTCCTTCGGGGCTGGAGGTGAACAACTGGGGAGGAAACCTGTTTTCCAGGATGGAGAACTGTCAGGAGAAGGCGGAGTCGGGAGGGTGAGCGCCCCTGAGCTGAGACAAAGCCCAGAAAGATGGAGTCCTGGAGACTCCGGAGGGAAGAGGGTCAGAGATCGGCAGAACCCGACCGACCCACAGAGGCCGCGAGGGACAGTAGAGACAGGCTTGGAGGGGGTTGGGGTGTGGTATGGAGACCTGAGCCCTGGGCTGGGAGTCCTGGGACCTGGGTTCCAGGCCTGCTCTGGCCTCAACTCCTTTAGGGAACTTAGCTCAGCCAATCTATATGCATTTATTAAGCACCTACTGTGTGCCTAGCACCAAACTAACCGGTATTGAGGATATTCATACAAAGAATGAAACCTCCCCTACGAACAACAAGTCTGTCAGTTCCTTCTCTCTTCCTTTGTAGAATGGGGGGGAAGAAGAGGTGTGCTGATTAAATTGAATGCTATTTAAGGACCCTTCCAGTGCTAACATTCCGCCTTCTGTGTTTTAAGACTGTGCTTCCCGAGGTCGCTAGTTGGCTCTGTGGATGGAGAGTCAGGCCTAGAGAGGGTAGGTCTTGGGTTTGAATGTGGCCTCAGACACTTCCTAGCTGTGTGACCCTGGACAAGTCACTTAACCTCCATTGCCGACCCCTTAGTGCTCTTCTGCCTTAGAATCAATACACCGAATTGATCTTAAGATGGAAGCTAAGGGTTTTTTTTTTAAACCCTTGTACTTCCGGTGTATTGTCTCATAGGTGGAAGAGTGGTAAGGATGGGCCATGGGGGTCAAGTGACTTGCCCAGGGTCACACAGCTGGGAAGTGTCTGAGGCCGGATTTGAACCCAGGACTTCCCATCTCTAGGCCTGACTCTCACTCCACTGAGCTACCCAGCTGCCCCCCTAAGGGTTTTTTTTTTAAAGGAAAGACTATGGATCCTGAGGGTCTGAAAGGCCAAAACTATTTCCATAGTAGTAAGAAGTCTCTATTTCTAACGTGGTAAACATCAATAGCTGTGACACAGGCCAATGAAAGCTCTTTGGAGGCTGCAGAGTAATTTTTAAGAGTGAAAAGGATTCTGAGGCCAAAGGACCAAGACGTGCCCATGGAAGGTCCTTCCCAGCTCCGACGTGCTCTGTTCTAGGAAGCCCACGTGGGGATGGAGAGGGACTAAGGCCCGGCACAGGGAAGGGGGCTATGATGGCTCCCTCCCTCACCAGGCCATATTCTGACCTGCTGTTGTCTCTTGTTGCAGGAGTGGCATCTCTGAGCCCCAGAAGTCACCAGCCTCCATCCCTGTCCCCCAGACCATGGCCCTGAGCCAGATGGCACCCGGGCCAGTGATGGCATTGGGACCGGCGCTGCCCCAGCTCCCTGAGGGTCCGGCGGCTGTCACCATCCCCATCCGACTAGACGCCCTGTCCTACCTTCTCCACAGTGCCCTGCTTGGGGCCTACAGCCTTAGGTCTGCCCCAGCCCTCTGTCCTTACCACCCTAACCCTTGCTGCGGCCGGCCACAGGATCAGCCGCTGGCCCAGGAGCCCCCACAGCAGCCCTGGGCCCGAAGCTGGAGCCAAAGGGATGCCCTTTGGCCAGGGGAGGGGGGGCCCAAGGGCAGAAGGGGCCCTGAATCCCCTGTGGGCCCCGCTAAGCAGAGCTGGAGGGGGCGCCCTTCGCCCCTCCGACCTACGAGGGACCAGGGCAGCGAGTGCCAGCGCCGAAGATCCCGGACCCCTCTGCCCCAGCCTAGGGAGGACCGAGACAGCAAGTACCAGCCTCGAGGAACCTCTGCTCCCTTTGCCAGCCTACCAGAGGAGTGGGAGCAGGAATACCAACCCTGCCGGCCGCTGGCCCTGCCGCCACAGCCCAGGGAGGACTGTGAGAACAAGTACCTCCGTCCAAGAGCCCCAGCTGCCACCCCCACCACCCCCTCCGATGAGGACTGGGAGACCGACTACCAGGAATCCGAGAGCCCTGCCCCCCCGGGCCCCCAAGAGGCTCCCTTGGTCTGCTCTGATCCTAGGAGGGAGAAGAGCCCAGAAGCTCAGGCCCTCCAACCCCCGGGCGACGCCGCCTCTCCAGCATCTGGCCAGCCTTGATGGCTTTGTAGGTGGGCTGAGAAGGCTGAGGGAGATGCTCTCCTCCGGAAGCCCAGGTGTAGGGCAGACCCTGGACGTCCCCATCCCCACCGCAGCTCCCAAACCCATCCCCATCTCCATCCCTGCTCCCACCCACACGGCCACGGCCGTATCATTGCCTTCATTTCTGTTCCCGGCCCCTGGCTGGAGGTCTCCTGCCCCCCACACGAGGGCCGATCCCCTTCCCCATTTGTCCAGCAGGTCTGGGCAGCTGGTGAAGGCGTCTTTGCCCCAAGTTTCCCCTAAACGTTTATGCTAATGGAGACCTGACCCTAGGCACCCCGACCCTTATTCTAGCCCCGATTCGGGGATCCAGACACCCCAATCCCTTAGTTCTTACTGCTCTAGAACCCCAAGCATTCTGGTGTGTCAGTGCATGAATAAAAATGTTCCGATTAGTCATTTCTGGGTTCTGGGTATCTGTTTCTTGGCGGCAGAGAGTTAACCAAGAAAGGGGAGTATTCTAAAACTGGGGGTCACAAATCAGCTGAGGGGGATCAAAGGAAGCGCAGGGGGAGCCCTGAGGAGCTGGGTGTGGGGACCTACCCTTCCCCCCAAATCAGTTGTCTCAGCAACTCCCATTTAGGGCCTGCTTCGCCAACTCAGCAACTCTGGGGACTAGAAGCTGCTGGTGCCTGGGTCTATTGTCCCGAGGGGTTAAGGGATTTGGGGGCACCCAGGGGAGGGCATTCAGGAAGGGCTGGGGCTGGGCTGGGGCTCAGTCTGCGCCAGGGGGACGTGATCATCGGAGGGTTCAGCACCAACTCTGCTACCAAGGTATGGAGTCGGGCAACATCCCCCATTCCAGGAGACCCCATCAGGGGCCCAACTAGCCTGAATTCCCAGCTCCCACTCCCTCAGGGACTCGTATCCCTGATCTCCCCTCCTGTGCCATGTTGGGGACCCGGGGCTCTGCCAAGATAACCCGCCCTCCAGACAGCAGAAGGCCGGGCACTCAGGCGTGTCTACCACCCCAGCTCCAACAGCCTAAGGATGTCGACATCCAACATTGCTGCCCTGGAGATCTGGGCGTCCTCCCTCTTTGGACCCCCAGAGACACCAGAGTGTTTAGCTCAGTTGCGTAGACACCCAAGAGACCTAGAACCAGCCCACGGCCTCCAGTGACCAGGGATCGGGCTGCCCCCGACCTCCGGCCCTGCCCTTGCCCCTCTAGGGACCCAAGTATGCTGGTTCCGTAACTCTGGCCTTCTCAAGGACTTAGGTAATTAGGCTCCCTGTCCCAGCCCTTTCCGGGACCCTCAGACGGCCAGCCCTGCCCCCCAGCCCCAACTCAAGTGTTGGGGAACCAGGCGTCTTGCTGTCCTTCCATTCTCACCTCTCTGAAGGACCCAGGTGTCCGGCACCTCTGCTCCTAAACTGTCAGGGACACAGACATCTGCCACCGGACCTTTGCCTCCCTCCAAGCCAAGCCTACAAGGACCCTGGCATTCTCGGGACATAAAATCTCTGAACAAGCCCCCGAGCCCCAGGCGGGCAGCCTCTGCCCTTGGGATGATCTGGGCCTCCAGCTCTTTTAAGCCCCAGGCATGAGGCCCCTCTTCCGTCCAGGGCTGGGGGTCCAGCCCCCCCTCCCTGCCCCCTTGCGTCCAGTCTCTGCAGCTACCTTGTCTCTCTTCCTCTCCTCTCTCCCTCCCTCCCTCCTGCCCCCCAGGACACCATGTACAGCTTCATGGGAGGGGGCCTCTTCTGTGCCTGGGTGGGGAACATCCTCCTGGTGGTCGCCACAGCCACGGATCACTGGATGCAGTACCGGCTGTCTGGGGCCTTCGCCCACCAGGGTCTTTGGCGCTACTGCCTCAGCAACAAATGTTACCTGCAGACCGAAAGTATCGGTAAGAGGGCGGGGGGTGGCGAGGTGGGGGTGGCCGCCTCTGGGACCCAGGCTGCCGGGACCGCGGCCATTTGGGCCTTGCTGGCTGGAGCCGGCCAGGCAGACACCCGGGAAGGCCAGAGAGGGTGGGCAGGTACTGGGTCTCCAGAGATTCTGAGACTGTCAGAGCGGGGAAGGTCCAAGAACAGGGACCGCCAAGGCTGGAAGGGCCCCTGGGAGAGGGAGCGCCAGAGCTGGGAGGACACTTAGAGATGACCGAGCCCAGCCTTTTCACCGGAAGCGATGCTTTTACATAAAGAACGTCAGCCTGGAGTCAAGAAAGCTACGAGTCCTGGCTCACACACTGGCCAGTTGGGCCACCTCCAAAAACTACTTCTGGACCACAATTTCTTCTAGTAAACTATTCCCATCACCTACTACCTTGAGAGACAACAGCTCTATAGACTTGAATTGTCTATTATTAACCCAGGATTAACCCCCAACCACCAAATCAACTTCCTCAGGCAAAGGTTTGATGGTGTCACTTCCTTGCTCAAGAAAATGCCATAGCTCCCTAGTGCCTCCAGAACATAAAGCAAATTTCTCTGTTTGCCATCTAAAATCCTCGGCTACCTGTGGCCAACCCATCTTCCCCAGTTAATTTCATATGACTACTCCACACACTTAACGTTACAGGAGAACTGAATGACTGGCTTCCTCCATCCAGGACATTCCATCTCTTAACTCTGCAGATTTGCACAGGCTACCCCCAATGCCTCAGGAACATGCCCTCCTTGTCTGTGGTTGTTGGCTCTGCCTTCCTTCAAGGCCCAGTTCTCCACAATGGAGCCTTTCCTGATACCGTATACCATGCCACCTCCACCCTGACCCTTAGCATCAAAGGGTAAAGTAGATAGAGTAATCCGCTTGGAGTCAGGAAGATGTGATTTCAGATTCAAACTCAGACACTTACTAGCTCTGTGACCCTGGGCAAGTCATTTAACTTGTCTACCTCAGTTTCCTCATTTATAAAACCACCTTCCAGTGTTGCAGTAATATAACATTTGAAAAACATACAGTGCAATGTCAGGCATGTAGTTGGAGCTTAATAAATTCTTGTCTTCCTCCCTCCCTCCTTCCTTTTCTTCCCTCCCTTCTTCCTTCCTTCCTCCCTCCTTTTCTTCTGTCCTTCCTCCTTTCTTCCCTTCCTTCCTTCCTTCCTCCCTTTTCCTTCCTTCCTTCCTCTTCCTTCCTTCCTTCCTTCCTTCCTCCCTCTTCCTTCCTTCCTTCCTTCCTTCCTCT
>NC_058132.1:16385932-16403695 GCF_016433145.1 Gracilinanus agilis | reverse complement strand
CTTCCTTCCTTCCTCTTCCTTCCTTCCTTCCTTCCTTCCTTCCTTCCTTCCTTCCTTCCTTCCTTCCTTCCTTCCTTCTTTCCTTCCTTCCTTCCCTCCTTCCCTGCTTCCTTCCTTCCCTCCTTCCCTGCTTCCTTCCTTCCCTCCTTCCCTCCTTTCCCAACAAGCTGAAAGGATGCTCTCCTTCCTCAAATTTTCCTGAAACAGCTGACCTAAACTTCTGCTTTGCTGCCATCCCAATCTGCCTTGGACTGCTTATCACTGTACATTAAATAGACATTTAGGGAGTATTTCTGCAAATACATCTGAAAGATGAAAATGCAGGTAAAAGCCAGGGTGAAGAAAAAAAAGAATGGACAACAGATCTAGGAAGACTGAGAGTCAAGGAGAAACAGAAACAAGGACAGAATGGTAACAGAAAGGAAGAGACAGAGATAAAAACAGAAACTTGAATAGTGAGGACGAGACAAGGAAACCGAGAGATATAGAAAGAGGTAATGATAGATTGTGGAAGGAAGAGGGATGGGGAAACAGAGACACAGAGACAGAGAGAAGAGGGAGGGAGGCAGAAGTAGACCAAGATACAGTTGTAGACATGAGCAGAGAAATCTAGTGAAGGGGAGAGGGAGAGGGAGATGGATATTTGAACAAAGACTAGGTAACATGTGCTAGGAGAATCAAATGAGATAATTAACACGTGTGAGGTTCTTCACACCTAGTGAAGGGCTATTATAAAATTATAAACCTATTTCCATCCTTATTACTACCAAGGGAGTTCTTATCATTGTTCTTGTTAATGTGGCAGGACAAATTTGTGATTTTATTAATAAAGTCATATTTCTATACTTTCCCTGACAACAGCCCTGTGAGGTAGCTGTAGGAACAAGATAGGTAAAGGGTTGGACTGTCAGGAAGATCTGAGTTCAAATCCTGCCTCAGGATGCTTGTGTATTCTTGAGCAAGTCACTTTTACTGCTCTAAGTTTGTGTAAAATGGAAATAATGGCATCAACCTCCCAGAACTTTTATGAGCATCAAATGTGCTATACAAATGTAGCTATTATTATTATTATTATTATTACCACTTTGCAGGCAAAATAGAGGTTTGGGAAAAGGATGTGGTCTCTCAGAATCTTAGAATTGAAAGGAACTTCTGGGTTATTTCTTTCAATCAGTGCATGAAAAAGAATCTCCCCTGAGAACATACCCAATAAAGATTCCTCCAGCCTCCTATTGAATACCTCCAACGAGGGGTGGGAATTGCTTTTCCACAGGGGAAGTTGATTTCTTGAACCCAAGTGTAAAACTTTACATCTATCCCTAGTTCATTTCTTCTGATTAGATTCTGCCCCTTTGGTCTAACTGGTCAGTATCTTGATGGATGGTGGCTACTATCCTATGTATTGGCTATCCCTTCTAGAGTTTCATCATCTGAGAATTTAATCTGATTTATTGAGAAAAAATGACTTGACAAGGGTGTCATATCCATTTAGTGTCAGAGCAAGGAATGAGAATAGTGATTAACAGTCCTTTGAGACCTTGGCTTCTCAGAAACTATGCAGAGGATAAAAAAAAAAAATCTGGCCCATCCTGCCAAATTTGCAAAGCTTTGGGGCCCCCCTCTTCTGGTTTGGGGAAATGGGTGAAGAAAGAAGAGGATGGAGACCTTGTCAAGTGCTCCAGAGACCCTGGGCTGAGAAAAAGCCACTGGACTGAGTCATGAAAACCTCACTGGTAACCATGAAAAAAGGTAGTTGCAGGAGACTGGTAAGGAGGGAAGCAGATTGCTGATGACAGAGTGAGCCGAGATTTCTCTCTGGAGGTAGAAATGGAGGATGAGGAGATCACAGTAGGGGAAAGAGGAGTGTGAGAGTCAAGAAGCGTCACAGACGGCCAATGGCAGCCAAGAGACAACAGCTCGATGACCCAATGGGGTTGATGGGGAGTTGGGAATATGGAAGTGTTAGCAAGACAAAAGGTGGGGCACAGAGTTGTGGGAGCCTCAGCGCTCAATGGCTGGAGCCCCAAATCAGAAGAAGTGAGCAATCGTTGACCCTTCCATAGCATATTGGAATGCCACCCGGGCCTTCATGATCTTGGCTGCCCTCTGCTGCTTTGCGGGGATCGTCATCGGGATCCTGGCCTTTGCCCAGCTGCCCACCTTCCACCGCCTCACGCGCCCCTTCTCAGCAGGCATCATGTTCTTTATTTCCAGTAAGTTTCCAACCTCCTGCCGCCTCCCCTCCCACGAGGCCTCTGCCTGGACTGAGGACCTCCACCATCTCAGATCGGTGGGAGCCCTACCAACGAGGACGACCCTTTTTCAACCCTTATCCACGGGTCGGCCCCATCCTCAACTCCCACCTCTTCCACGCCCGAATCTAGAGCTGAGATCCTAGTTTTAGGCCCAGCTCCTCCTCCATCGCCATCCCCATTCTTAGTCATCCTCTCTATCATCAGCCCCTTCCATTCCCTCTTCCCTAACCCAATCTCCGTCCCTGTTTCTGGCCTCGTCTTTCCTCCCCATCTCCGACTCCTCCTCGGTTCCGGCTCCATGCCCAACAGCATTCCCAAACCCACCCCAGTCCCTGCTGCCATGTTTGCCCTTATCCGCCCTCCCCACCCTAACTTCTACCCCCAACTTCCCATTCCCGCCCTACGCCTACCTCTGGGCCTCTGTCTATGTGCCAGCTCTCTTCGTCCTTCTTGCCATGGCCATCTACACTGGAGTCACCGTGAGCTTCCTCGGGCGGCGCTTCGGGGACTGGCGTTTCTCCTGGTCCTACATCCTGGGTTGGGTATCCCTGCTCATGACCTTCTTTGCAGGTAACTGAGGCTCAGGCGGAGGCGGGAGCCAGCAGGCAGGGCTAGTGGGAGAGGCTGTGGCCGATGGGGCTGGGGGATGAGGAGGGCTCCCGTGCCTGACCTGCCTTTCCTCGCACCCCGTCTTTGTAGGTATATTCTACATGTGTGCCTATCGCATGCACGAATGTCGCCGCCTGTCTGGGCCTCGCTGAGGCCAAGTATCCTCCGCAGAGCCCTAGATCGTCCCTGTCCCTGACCCCAACAGCACCCCCCCCCCATTCACGTTTGGATCTGACATCCGAAGACTGAAGGAACAGGACGTCTTGGGTCCCTGCGAGGGTGGGGGTGGGATAGTCAGCGCTTGAGTCTCTGAGGGGGCTGGGGCTGGGGCTAGGAGAGGCAGGATACCTGGATCCAGGAGGAGGGGGTGAGAGTTGGGGCTCAGACCTGTGAGCCCTCTATGGGCCAGCCACAGGAGCCAGATATCTGGTCTCCCAAAGAATTACGGGACAGGAGTCTGAATGCCTGGGCCCTACATTGAGGCAGGGGGGAGGGAAGAATGGAAAGGATTATTCTGACCTCTAATAAAACTACTGTGACTCCTTTTTGTGTTCTCTGAGTCAGTATTTATCGCCGTGGTTTGTGGGGTCCCTGAAGGAATGAGGCTGAGAAGGTTAGGATGCCTGGATCAGTCTACAAGAACTGGACCCAACGATGCCTGAGTCTTTGGATCAGGATTGGGCCTGAATGGGGCTGGGGGTGGGTTGAGGGACCAATGCCTGGGTCCTTGAAAGGGTGGGGGCTGGAGATCAGGATATCCGGGCCTGAATGGGGCTGAGGGTGGGTTGAAGAACCAGGATGACTGGATCCCTGAAAGGGTGGGGGCTGGGGAACAGAGTTCCGTGGCAGTTGAGGGAGGTGTCTGGGGAGCTTTGGATGGTGCTCCCCAACAAGGTGCTGCTGAGCCAGGTTGGCCAAGATGCCTGTGGACTTCCTTCGTTGCATCCCTGGTGTCCTTTCTATTTTGAGTCTGAGCCATGTAGCCATCATGATCTTCTTCCCCTACTGGGCTCTCTTCTATCACCACCACCACCATATCCTGGTGTTCACCAGCCCATGGATCATTTGTGTGAGGAAACAGTGTAAATTCATCAAGAACCTCGGTAAGGCCTCCCAGCCCGCCATCTCCACCTCCCTGGCTGCATTCTCAACCTCCTCCCGCTGCTCCCACTGACCCCTTTGCCTCTGATCCGTGGCTCCCTATCCTCTCCCTCCCTTCATGGGCGAGGGGTCTCTCGCCTCGGACTCGTGCCATGTTTTCTAACGTTCACTGTCTCACCTGTGAGATGGGTGACTTCCAACCTGTAACCGGTGGCCTGGGATAGTTTCTACTCCCTGCCCTTTGGACCTTCCAAACTGACCCTTTTTCTTTCCACTTGACCGATGGTTTCTTAATCTCTGTTCTGTAACTCCTTTCCAGCCATGGACCCAAAAGGCCCATGATTCACAAGCTAGCCCCTCAAACCTCTGATCCCCCTCAGCATCCACTTCCTCTGGATCGGACCCTTCTGAGACTTCCCTCTCTTAGTCAGCAACTCCACCGGTCATCTTCAGATTCTCCCAACATCATTAGCCTTCAACGCTTCCCTTGGCCCTCAGCTGGTCCTCATCGACCCACTTGGCCGCCTCTCTGGGCAAGGCACCAGGCTTGTTTTGAAAAGCTAGGCCACTTTAGGAACAATTCGATTCAGTTCTGCAGCCATTAAGTGCTTGTGATCTGCAGGGTCCCACGCCCAGGGCTAGGAAAAACCAACGTAATGGAACAGAAGACATTTCATGGCACGTGTGTTTTCCGCTTCCAAGAGCTCCCAGCTTCAGGGATCAGTGACTTTGACGGGGTTGGTCCAGCTCTGCCCTCAGAAACCAAACAAAAAACCCATTTATTAAACACTGAGATGGGTCAGGGCCTGGGCTAAATACTGAGGAAACAGAGAAAGCGGGGCTCAGAGTCTGATGGGAAGACACCATGCAAAGAACCCAGGGCACACAAGATAGACACAACACAAATCTGGAGATGGTATTTGAGAGTTGGGTCTAAAAAACTGACCACCCTGTGGCCACTCTGGGTGGGGAGATCCTTAGAACTTAGTTAGCCTAGGGGCAGCCAGGTGGCTCAGTGGATGGAGAGCCCAAGACCTGAAGATGGGAGGTCCTGGGTTCAAATGTGACCTCAGACACTTCCTAGCTCTGTGACCCCCTGGGCAAGTCACTTGACCCCCATTGCCTAGCCCTTACCACTCTTCTGCCTTGGAGCCAGTATGGACAGAAGGTAAGGGTTAAAAAACACACACAGATACACACAAAACAACTCAGTGAAGCCAGTCATTAGATGAATCATTATTGTTCCTGTTATGTTGGCAATATGAATAGGCATTAATTATATTGCTATTATTCTAGTTAATGGGTATTAATTCACATTGAGTATAAATATCAGTTGTTTTAGTGGGTGTAGTAATTATATTCGTGTAATTATACTTGATATAATTAATATGTTAATAATAGCTCACCTTGATATAGCACTTTGAGGTTTCCAAAGTGCTTTACTTATATTTAGATATGTGTAACTTGTGAAATAAGTGCTATTTTTATACCCTTTTTACAAATGAGGAGTCCAAGTTTCCGAATCTGGCCTTCCTGAGTCCACGAGCCCCTACTCCAGTCACTGAGAGCTTTCCTTCTGCCACTAGAACTTTCTGAAGAACCCAGGATTACCGTGGCTAGGTTTAAGTTTGAATCAGGGAAGACAAGCACCCAGGAGCTATGTTTAGTGATTTACAAATATGACCTCATTTGATCCTTACAGCCCTGAGAGGGAGGTGCTTTATGAATCCAATTTTATAGCTGGGAAAACTGAGGTTGAAGGAGATTATGTGACTTTGTCAGCCCACAGACAATGAGTGTTGGGTCAGATCCCAAATGGAGGTCTTCCTCGTCCTTGGTCCAGCTCTCTGTCTGGGGCTCTGCCTAATGGTAAAAATGACGAGAACAAAGGAGATATGAAAACTAAGTGCTTTGGGTGGACATTTGAGGAAGGAAAGGGAGGATGGGACGCTATGGTTATGATGGTGGCCATAGAGCTGGACCTTAGAGAAGAGGAGGAGATATTTTAGTTGTAGGAAATGGACAACATGAAAGCAGCAAGGGCAGGATAAATTATACTGACTGATACTTTTTTCATGTTCCCCTAATTTGCTTATTTCACCCTTTAGGTCTTGGTCATGTATTCATTTTGTGCTTTTATTGGTATTTGGTGTGAGAAGTTAGTCTATGCCTTGTTTCTGCCAGATTGTTTTCCATTTTCCCCAGCAGTTTCTGTCAAAAAGTGAATTCTTGCCCTAATAGTGGGGATGTTGGGCTTTATCAAGCACTAGGTCACTGTGGTCTTTTGTTTTTGTATGTTGTGAGCCTAATTTGTTCTACTGATCTCTATTTCTTACCTAGTGCCAGAATGTTTTGAGGATTATTGCTCTGCAATATAATTTGAGGTCTGGAATTGATAGACTTTCTTCACATTTTTTTCATCCATTGCCTTGATATTCTTGACTCTGTTTCTCCAGATGATTTTTTTTACATTTTAAGTTTTTTTCCAGATTACCTGTCAATACTATTTTGAATGTTTTCTGACTACTGCAATACAGGTTCTCTTCTTTCCTCCTATCCCTCCTCCCTCCCCAAGAAAGCAGGTAATATGATATAGGTTGTGCATATCTTAGGATATAAAAAATATTTCCATATTTGTCATATTGTGAAACAAGACACATACTGTTTACACTAGAGAAAAAGTCCTGGAGGAAATAATGTGAAGATGGTACATTTCAATCTGTATTCCAACTCCATCTGTTTCTTCTTTTTATTTAAAAAAAAATTTTAAACCTTTACCTTCCATCTTAGAATCAATACTGTGTGTTGGTTCCAAGGCAGAAGAGTGGTAAGAGTTAGGCAAATGTAGGTTAAGTGACTTGCCCAAGGTCACAAAGCTAGGAAGTGTCTGAGGCCACATTTGAACCCAGGACCTCCCATCTCTAGGCCTGGCTCTCAATTCACTGAGCCACCCAGCTGCCTGCCCCCCATTTATTATTTCTCCAGTTGGTTAGATCTCTCTTTATTGGTGTGGAACATTTGGTAATCGTGTCTATAAAGTACCCTATATGTGTCTTGGCCAGTAGAAATGAGTTTCTTTGTAACATGTGCCTTTAGGTTTTCATTCATTCTTCTGGTGCAAGAACAAGTCAAATCCTTCTTGACAGAGCAACTACTTGAAAAAAGCTCGCTCCCTTGTTGAGGGTTATGTTCTGTAGGCAGGCTTAGAATCTATCAGAATCCCTCTTAACCATTCCACGTAGGGTGAAGTTTCTCAACCCTGTGCCATTCTGGCCATCATCTTATGGATTCATCCCTGTCAACGTCCCTCATGAAACATGATAGCTTGACATCATTAACGGTCCTCCAGAGATGCTCGGATTAGCTTCAGGCAGGTTGATCGGCAGCTCCGATCATCTCCTTCTCTTAATGAAGCCTGCACAGATGTCAGTCCACACAGATGAGATCCCAGGTCCTTCAAGCCTGGATGGACCTTCTGTATAAGACGGCATCTCATCAGGGTTTAGATTTTTTTTCTCATCAGACTATTTCATCAAGTTTTTATTTCTGTCTCTTTTTGTTGGTTTGGTTTGGTTTGGTTTTGCATGAATTGCTGGCAAGTTGGATCTCCCTATCCTACAAACACCTACAATCCAGTTTGGGATCTCAGCGCATGATCTTCTATTAATCCTTGTTAAATGGAACTTTGCTGATTTGGGGCTCATGAGGACAGCCTGTCAATATCTTCTTGACTCTACTTTGTTCTTTGTAGCAGAATCATCTCTTGATTCTAATCTATTATCATCCATCCTTTCGCCACACTGAGCACCATCCTCTGGACACTGTCGTCCGAGTTCTCCGTCAAATACACCACCTTCTCCTCCCAGATGTGTGCGTTCTTCAGATGGGTGCTGACCAGGGTACAGAAAGCAAGCCGCCCCCTGGGCTAGGGCTCCTATGCATCTCTCAATAATAGCCCAGTATCGTTAGCCCTTTGTGTGTGTATGGTGGTGGTGGTAGTGGTGGGGCACTTTTGCCTCATTGAACTTGTAGTCTATTATTGACAAGAATATTAGCGTTTATGTGATTAAAACTTTGCAAAGCACTTGATAAATGTTTATGTGACTCTCATAACCACCTTACAGTGATGGGCAAACTTTTGAAAGAGGGGGCCAAAGGAAAGGAAATGCTCGTCTGTCAGTCTGTTTCTAAGGCAACTCTTTCCAAGTTTCATAGTATCGTATCCTACTCATTGTATTCATCAGATTAGAAATTATGTCCCCAAGGCCCAATAGAACATTTCAGGGGGTGGCATCTGGCCTGCCGGCTGTCCTTTGCCCATCACCGCCTTGGGAGATAGGTGCTATTATCTTAATTTTACAGATAAGGAAACTGAGGCAGGCAGAGGTTAAAGCACACCCCCAACCACCCCCCACCCCATTAGCTATATGGTTCTTGGTGAGTCCTTTAACCTCTGCCTGCCTCAGTTTGCCCATCACTGTAAGGTGATTATGAGAGTCACATAAACATTTATCAAGCGCTTTGCAAAGTTTTAATCACATAAACGCTAATATTCTTGTCAATAATAGACTCACCAAGAACCATATAGCTAATGGGGTGGGGGGTGGTTGGGGGTGTGAAGGGGAAAGTAAGAACATGAATCATGTAACCATGGAAATTTTTTCTAAAGAATAAAATAAAATAAAAAAAGAACCATATAGCTAGTAAATGTCTGAAGTTGGATTTGAACTCGTTCCCCTGTCTTGAGCCCTCTAACCACTGACAATCTTGCTGACCATCCCTAGATAATTTTTCACAGGGATTGTGAAAACCCCACGTCGTCCTATTTTGCACCCCCAAATTTAGGCTCTTGAACAAAAGGCAGAAGGTGGAGGTCATTCAGGTGAGACGACCTGGAGGGTGGTAGAGAAAGCTCAGATCTGGAAGTCAGGGGAGCTCGGTGAGAGGAACACAGACGCATTAATATACTTGCACCCAGATCCATGAGGACTTGAAGCCAGTGTGGCCTGGAGGGTCCTAAGGAGGGACTGAGGAGTTGAAGGAATAAAGCTCCTAACTAACGTGTGACCCTGGACAAGTCACTTACTTAACCTCTTCTGCCCAGGAATCAATACTTGGTGTCAATTCTAAGGCAGGAGGTCAGGGTTTAAAAAACCAAACAAACAAACAAAACCTCAGTAGTTTAAAAAAAAAAAAAAAAAAAAAAAAAAGACCTCCGTAGGGGAAGCCCCGTTATCCCGAGAATGTCAAGTAGGTCCTGGCTCCTGTACTAGTCAGACTTGAGAGTATCCAAAGTCCTTTCCTCCCCTCAGATCAGGGTACACCTCCCTCTCCCGGCCTCCAGCCCGTCTCTTCCTCCCCCTCCCCCATTCCCCTCCTCCCGCAGCCTCCTGAAGTTCTTCCCCTCCCTCCCAGGCCTGTCGGAAGTCACTCAGGCCTCGCTGATCATGTCTCTAGTGCTGTCTTTGCCGCTGGGGTTGAGCCTGCCTGCGCAGTGCGTCAACATCCTGAGCGGCCCGCTGCACGAGATCATGCCCGTCTTCACCAGCCTCATCTACCTGAGCGTGGGTGCGCGGGCCGGGGTGGGGTGGGGGCAGCTAGGGAGAGGGCTGAGGGCGGGGCGGGACGGGACCGGGGCGGGGCGGGACCCTCCCCCTCATTCCCCCTTTCCCTTCCCCTTCCCCCGGCCTGGGTCCCAGCTCTCCACTGAAGGTCTGCGTTCCCCTCCCTGCCCTCTGCAGGTATCGCGGAACTGCTGTCCGTCGTCTTCTTCCGTCTCATGTTGAACCAGCTCAAGTTCCTATTAAAAGAGTTCGATCTGTGGGTTAACTGGCCAGTCTACTTGATCCTGGTCTCCTCCTTGCTCTACATCGGGGTTGGTGAGAACCGAGCGGGGGCGGGGAGTGGGCAGACGGAGGAGGAGGAGGAGGAGGAGGAGGAAGGGTGGGGCGGGGCATCGAAGAAGACTCGGGAGAGGGGAGGAAGGGAGATGGAGGGAGTGGGGGCCCAGAGAAGAGGGAGGACACAGAGGGAAGCCTTGGACGCTAAGAGAGAGGAGGGATGGAGGAGAGGGAGGGAGAAGGCAGGAGACGCAGAGGAGGAAATGGGACGTCGAGATAGGGGCCGCGTACAGTTGGGAGGAGGGAAGAGCTGATTGAGGAGAGGGAGGAACTGGAGGAAGATGAAGGAATGAGAAGAAGCGTGAGGAATGTAGCCGAAGCTGTGGTTTAGAAGTAGAGAATAAGATGGGACGTAAAAGGAGGAAGGAGAAGAATTAGTAGAGGAGAAGGGAGGGGATAGGTGAGGACCTGATTTCAAATTTCACTTCAGGCATTTACTGGCTGTGTGATCTTGGGCAAGTTACTTTACCTCTCCAAGTCCGTTTCCGCATATGAAAAATGGGGATCATAATAGCGCCTCCCTGGGGGGGTCGTGTTGAGATTTGAAGGAGACTGCTATAAAGGAGTGTCTTGCAAGCCTTACAATACTATCTAAGTGCTAACGTGATTGTTTGACACAGGCAGAAGGGAGAAGGGAAGTAAAGAAGCGGGATGTCGAGGCACAGGCTGAGGAGGTGGAACTAGAGGGATTACGGAGTGGTCATGATGAATGGGAGAGATGTTTTTGCAGAGCATGGAGGCCAGGGCAGGAAGAGAAGGGAAATTAGCTTGTTTACTACTCTTGGGGAGAACAGTTGATACCTCTCCCTCCCCAGGAGCCTTCTTCTACCATCATCATGTGAATTCCGACAACTCTCAGAGAGGGAAGCAGGCGACTTCCAGAAATACTAACATCCCATCAATTGCTCCAAGTGCCCTGATGCCCAGAAGTCCTGAATTTTTACTTAAAACAACCCAGGAAAAAGAACCTGCCACTTCCCAAACTGTTGATGTCCCTTGGGACCTAAAGTCTCAAAGTACCTCCCCCAAGCATTCCCAGAAGCTTTCACTGAATATGAAATCCTTTTTCCCAAAGTCTGCTCTATCTTGTATCCCTGAGCAGAGTGAGAGCACCCTAAGTGCTATATCCTCCCTAAGTTACCTGGGCTCTAAGGTTGCAGTAAACATTAGGCATACCTCATAATGCAGTCCTAATAATTCTTCTGGAGGCTTCTAAAATCTGGCTCTCAGGATCTCAGAAACGCATCCCCCTATTTGCTACCACCTCCCCTCCCCATGGCCATAACCTTCTCCTGGATGGTTAAAAAAAAAAAAATTGAATTTGAAAAGTGCTTTCCCTGGTCCTGATGTTGGGGAAGCATCTAAACATCCTCTTTTCCAACATCCTACCTCCCCTTCCCCGACAAGGATGATCTGTCCTCTCTGTGAAGTCTGTCCACCTTCAGGTCCCTGGAGAAAATGGGGGCATTTCCTGGATATTAGGTATGGTGAAGCCAAGTGGACCAGAAACAGAAAGCCAGTGAACGGGGAAGACAGACTGATAAAGAATGAAGAGGGGAATGTCAATTTCCTAAATGAAGTTGCTGTCATTAAAGAAAGCACTTGGGGGTTCTTCCCCAAGCCAGTGTTCCACCATCATCTCAGTTCCCACTGTGTTCCCGTTCTGGTCCCTTGTCTGGTATCTTCATTTCTATCCCCTTTCCCCACTCTTACCCTTCACCATCCCCAATCTCTAGAAGGCCAGTCCCAGTCCCATGGCCAACTCCAACCTCACTCTCCCTAAACCTGCTTCCTTTAACCCCAAACCTAAACCCATCCTCCATCTGTTTCCCCATGGATAACTCCAACCCCATCACCACACCCTGAAATCCATTCTCACTCTAACTCCAAGCTCCACCTCCTTGCTCTCCCATAAACTGGGGGGTTGGGGGTGGAGTGATGATGTCAGCCCTAGGGGGCTTGGAAGGTTCTATGACAGTTGGGCCCCCTAAGGGAGAGGGGGAAATACTGAGAAGGCTGGAACAGGGGAGTATAGCCAGTGTATCCTGGGAAAAATCCGAGGGGCTTAGGAAGGACAGGAAATGAATTAAAGGGCCTGATGGCATTAGAGGAAATAGAAACTTGGGAAGGACCTAAAGCCATGGAGAATTCCTATGGGGGTCAGTGAAGGATCTGAGGAAAAGCAGAGACTAGAGAGAAAGGCAGAAATTAAGATAAATTGGAGACAGACATTAACAACTGGATATAGAGAGGAAGCAAAGCATGTCAAGGCCAGCCTGAAAGTTAGTTTGGGCTCCCAGAATAAGCCTGGATTGGGCTTTGCCTTCCTGGTACCTAGAAGACTCAGCCCCAGTAGAAAATGAAGAAAAACAATTCTGAAGCATTCAACCGTGCAGACACCTTAGTGAACTTCAAGATGGCTCTAAACACCTTTTGCTTTGTGCTTCTCCTCTTCATTGTGTTTTTGCCCTTCTGGCTGAAGATTCAAGTGTCTCATACCTATCTCTACATGGGTATATGGAAATCCTGTGGGGATAACATCTGTGATGAGATTCTTAAGTCAGGTACTGGGGACAGGGAGAAGTATGGAGGGCAGAAAGTGGGGATGAAGGTATTGATGAATGGGAGCGAATGTGGATTGGGACAAGAATCAATATGGAGAATAGAGATGGAGGGTGGAGGTTGGACAAAGAGAATAAAGGTGAAGATGGGAATAAAGGTGGGGGATGGGAAAAGGGGGGGATCCTGAGACCTACTGAACATCATTTAAGCTACTTGGGTTCCATTAATCTCTGAAAGCTCCTTCCTTTGGGTGGACATGTGAAAAAAGGAGATGATCCTAGGGACCTGAGAGTGTGTGTGTGTGTGTGTGTGTGTGTGTGTGTGTGTGTGTATCTGTGATTGGCCACTGCTACCACTGCCTCTCTCTAGTCTTAATTAAGGGAGCCCGATTGCTGATGTGTCTAGCCATTGCATCAGGCTTCCTGTCTCTTATGGACATCTTCCTGATAGTAATTGAAGTAGCAAGGGATGAGACGTATTTCTACCTTTCCTCCGCTTTGTTCAGCTTCCTCACAGGTAATGTGACACCTCATCTCCAGGGTCCTCAATTGCCTTAGCCAAGGAGGTGGTATGAGGTTGGTCCCCTGCTGTCCAGGGTCCTGACATCACCTAATTCTTCCTGCAGCCTTTCTGGGCGTTCTTGGCCAGAGCATCTTCATGGTGACCGTACACATAGCGATGATAAGGCACCTCAATCAATTTTTCTTTGAATGGGTCTTCTACCTAGGCTGGGGCACTTTCTCTCTGTACCTCCTCAGTGGTAAGGTGGTGATAGGGGTTAAAAGGGGCCAGAGGAGATAGGGTTGGAAGGGGAGAACAAAATAAGGGTCAGGATGGTGATGGGCATGGAAATGAAGATGGGGTGGAAGTGGGTTTGGAGATGGGAATGGGGACAGGAACTAAGAGACCTCCCCTTTCAAAGGCTCCTTCATACTGGTGAGGAGATACTCCAGAAGGGCACGCCCAAGAATCAAGTTTCCCAAGTCACACCAAGAACTGGTGCCAACCTCCAGCTGATGGCAGTCCCTGTCCCTCTCTCCTGGGCTTCAACTTCTGAAGTTAGCTCTGTGTGTGTATGTGTGTGTGTGTGTGTGTGTGTGTGTGTGTGTGTGTGTGTGTCTGGCTGAAAGTTTCTCAGGTCCTGGAGTTAGCTCTGTGTGTGTGTGTGTGTGTGTGTGTGTGTGACTGAAAGTCTCTCAAGTCCTGGCTCTCCGTTAGCTTTGGGAACCCCTTGCTCTGTTCTAACAGATTTCTTGCCTCCAGGACCCTTTCCTCTGTGTGTTCTCATTCTTCCAAATAATCCCCTGGACTCTACTCTCTATGTATGTTGGGCAAGTTGGGGGTGGAGGGGTAGAGAGAAGTAGGTTGAAGCAATGTCCAAGCCATCCTGAAGGCCTGGCTTTCTAGGAAAGAATATGTTTGAACAAAAAGAGCAAATAAGCAAGCAAACAGTTCAATCAATGGAGCCCTTGGGAAAGAAACTGAACCTTTGTCTGGCATCCTAGATGTTTCAGGGCCAAAGCCCAGGAATTCTCAGGTATCCAATTAGGTACCCTATAATTCCTTTGGCCCAAGGAGTACTAGTGTCACTGTGTATCTGCCTGACAGGTACTTAGGCCACAGTGCCAAACTCATTTTGGGACCCAAGTGTTTCTCTTCAGCCTTTCTTCACTTCAATGACTTAGGGTCTAGTCACACCATTCCCCTCCCCAGAAAAGAACTTAAAGGGACTTAGTGAGTCACCTTTACCAAGCCTCTGCTCTTCATAGCCACATCATCTCCTACCCACATCCTGGCTACCCCACTGTTCTTTCTATAACTTCCTCTACCACCTCCAGGACACCACCTTCCTTTCAGGGAATAGGAAGGAGAGGCTTCTCCCCTCAACACCCTATAGAACCCTTCCTCCTTAGTGGGATAGCAGCCTTTCCTGCCTTTCCCCACTCCCAATACCCTAGCCTACCAGCACCCAGAAGAGGAAAGTAAAATTAGGGTTTGAGGGAGGAGTGTCAAGATCATCTCTGTCATCAATCTAGTGTGAAAACCCCCCACCACTTCCCTTTCCGGGACCCAGACTTAAGAGCCCCCAATCTCTTGCTGTCGTGGGCAGGTCTCAGTCCCCTCCTAGTCCCCTGAAACCCAAGTATTTGGCCTGCAGATCTCTGTAACCTCTCAGGCCCTGGCTACTGGCACTCTAGTAGCTGACCCACCTCTGGCTCCCAGGAATTCAGGCTGCCCCCTGAAATCCCAGGAAATTTTCTCCACCTCACAAGATCCAGGCTCCCTGTTCTCTGGCTTCCACTGCCTAAGGCCTCAGACATCTGGCCTCCCAGTTACTGCCCTCTTCTGGGAATAAGAGACCCCCAGGCCAAGGATGCGACCCTGCTGCGTGCTCGCCCTGCTCTCCGGGAGTCTTGCTCTGGCCTTCTTGCTGGTGGCACTGAGTACTGATAACTGGTTTGTCGCTGTGGGGCCCAACCACCAGGCTCACTCTGGCCTCTGGCACCCAGATATGGATTCTGTAAAAGGTAAGAAGGCAGCCCCAGGGGCCTTGGGATTTGTTGATCTTGATTGGGACACCCAACTAGGGCTGAGCTCCCTGTTGCAGATTTCATCCGAGCCACCCAAGTCTTCACCATCCTGGCTGCTCTGGCAGGTCTGCTGTCCATCTCCTGTCTGATCTTCTTCATCACTCCATTCCTCAGCCCCAGCATCAGCCACCGGGCCTCTTTGCTTTTTTGTGTCACTGCCTTTGCTGCAGGTGAGCCCCCTGATGGGAGGGAGCAGAGCCTAGAGGGAGAATTGGTAGGTTGGGGAGGAAGGAAGGGCCTCACAGCTCCCATCCACAGGGCTCTGCAGCATGGTGGGAATGGCTATCTACACTGGAGAGCGATGGAAAGAGTCTGATCCTCAGATTCATACCTTCTTTGCCTGGTCTTTCTACATGGGATGGGCATCTGTCTTCCTCTTCCTTTGCACTGGTGAGTGGGGGAAGTGAAGTATTGGGGTGGGGTGGAACAGGGACTAGAGGCCGCAGGGAAGAATAGGCCTCCTCTCCTGGGGAAAGTGAAACTGGGCAAAGTGGCCCTTATCTCTTCTTGGGCTTTTAGAGAGAAGCCCCAGATCAAGAGGATGGAAAGTGTGAATGTGTTATGGAACCTGTGAATGGGGGAAGGGAGCTGGTGATGCATGCTGAGGCTTGGGGGATTCTGGGGAGGGGGTGAATGTGAAGCTCCTCTGAAGCAGGCCTCTCTCTGCTCCCACAGGACTCCTGAGCCTCATGGTATACTGGGGTGCTCCCCGTCCCAACTATGACTCTCTGTGAATTTGAGAAATCAGCAGAACCCCTGACATGCCCTATGCTTACTAAATAAAAAATTGTCCATTTAGATGGACTTGTGTCTCATTACTCCTAACCCTGGGTCCCTGCTAGGTTCTCCAAACCCTTCAATCCACAGACTTTCCCCTTGAATCACATCTCCCAGTATCCCTCCTCTCACCTACACATCCTCTCCCAGTGTCCTTCAGGAACCTTCATCCTCTCAGTTTTTGCCTTTTTGGTCTGTTCTCTATCTGTTAGCCTCCACTGTTGACCAGTTTCCCAGCCAACCTCCAGTTTCTCCCTCATTATTGTCTTTCCCCACTGTTGGTCTCCCCTTACAAATCCTATCTTCCCGGTTCTTCCCCCAAACCCTTCCCATATCCTATTTCATCCCCACATAGCATCTCCATTCCTCATTCCTCTCAGTCTTTCCCTTCTCTCTTCTCTCCACCCTCCCAATTTCTCAGGTTATCTGCCTCCAAGTTTTTCCTCACTCTGTTTGCCCATGTCTTCCCCTTCTGCCTCTGCTCCTAGAATATCTCTCCTCTGTAGTGTCCCTCTTTCTGTCCCTCATTCTCTCTTGTCCCAGTCGACAAATGTCCCCAATTCCCTCACCCTCCTGTGTTCCTCACTGCCTGGGCTGTCCATAGAGTCTTTGTGTCCATCCATCCTGCTGCTGATTAGGATGAAGAGACTCTCTTCAAGGAATGTTCTGTTTGGGATGGGAGTGTAAAGGGCTTCTGGAACTTCTGCCTCATGGAGATTCTGGTCCCTCTCCCCCACTAATCCTTCATCTCCCCATCCCAGGCTGGAGGTGCTGGATCAGGATAGCTGAGCTGGGTGTGAGCCTCAAAGATGGGGGGTACAATGTGAGGAGGATTCTTTGCTCAAAGACAAGGGCTATGCTGTAACTCCGGAAGAAAGGAGTGGGTGGGAAGGGTGCCTCTACACCATGTGAAGTCCTAGCCCTGCAACTCCTGTAGCAGCCCCTGGATGGGGGTGAAGAGAAGCCTTCAGATCTCCTGCTGGGCATCTTAGCCAATATCTTCGTGGTGCTGGCCACCTCCATCAACTTCAGGAGCCGATTCTCCGATGGCCACAATGGGGGGTGACAGTTATGTCTGAAGAACAGCTATACCAACTCCCCCCCTTGAGAGTGAGAGCCAGTCCAGACCAGGCCTCTTCTCTGCTACCCATGGCAGGCAGCAGAGCTCTAAGGAACCTCAAAACCTGACACCCCATGCCCTAGCCTCAGTTTTTTGAATTATGCCACTGGCTGGTCTCTGAGGTCCATTCTAGCTTGAAATCTACTTCTCTGGGCCTGGGCTCACTTCATCCCTGCCATGGCCTGCCACTAGCTTGTGAGGCCAGGCCTGATTCCCTCCCCATGGCCTCTGAATTGCAGGGACCTGGGGGCTTCACCAGGGGTAGGGTGGGGTGTGTATAACATTTTTAGCCTACCTAGCCATCTCTTCCCTAGCCATGCTGGTGGTGACAGGACCTGGCTCTGGGCTTGTGGCTTCCGTGCTGGGCATCCTCGTCCTGCCCGGGTCCAGGGTTGAGAACCTGATTCCTCCCCAGTGTGGGGACACCTGCCTAGTCTCCTTCCTGAGCTGTGAGAGGGACCAACCTGGGAGAAACTGAGATGGGGTGGGGTGGGGGAAGAGACAGGCAGGGGGAGAGGGTGGGGCTCAGGCCAGGGGTGGTCAGGGATATCCTCTGAGGGAAGTCGAGGTAGGATTTGGCCTCTGAAAGTTTTGTTCCCTGCTGAGAAGACTGGAGAGGAGCAGATCAGACTAAGTGCTAAGGGGGGCTGAAGGGGGGGGGGCGAGGCCACCAAGGTGTGAGAGGCTGAGAGAGGAGAAGGCTCCAAGGTTGAGGGTGGGGTGGGGGTGGGGTGGGTGATAGGGGTCATGGAAATGGGTCAGGGGCAGTAGGAAGTGGGGGGTGGGGGATGGGAGAGACCCACCCAGAGAAAGGACTGCTGCTCTGGCCTCTGCTCTGAGGCCCTGAG
>NC_058132.1:16360972-16376089 GCF_016433145.1 Gracilinanus agilis | reverse complement strand
GGGGGTGGGGTGGGTGATAGGGGTCATGGAAATGGGTCAGGGGCAGTAGGAAGTGGGGGGTGGGGGATGGGAGAGACCCACCCAGAGAAAGGACTGCTGCTCTGGCCTCTGCTCTGAGGCCCTGAGTGGTGTGGCGGGCCAGCCCTGCTGCTGCTGGAAGGCATGGAGAGGGGAGACTGCACGGGACGAGGGGTAGATGGACAGATAGATGGGTTTCTTCTCCTGGTCCCACTTCACCATCTGGCTAGCCCTGTCCTCCTTCATCCTCTCCGGTAACTAGGCCCACGAGTTCTCCATTCCTTCTCCTCACCCCAAGGCCCCACCCTTTTTTCTCCTAGGTCCATCAGTCCCTCCCCACTTCCCGGGCTGTTAGGGCCCCCCAGGTCTGTCCGCCAGTCACTCGGGTCCCTTCTCCGAAGACAAAGTCCTCTTCTTTCCCAGGAACTCCTAGCCCCCTTCCCTGCCTTCCCACCCTATGACTGTGAGCACTCTTCCCCAAAGTCACGTGCCCTACTAGGGGCCCCCATTTCCCTATTTTGAGTTATTCAGCCCCCCCCCCCTCCCCCGGACCCTCAATCGCCTTCCCTGTCAGTCACGCAGCCCCCTCCCCAGGTTTCTGCTTCCTCTTCGCGGACGTGATCCTGCAGAGCATGGTCGCCGGCAGCGGGTTCCCTGTGTGCTTGTGAGCCCAAAGAGGCTGAGCCGAGCACCTAAGCTAATTAAGGCGCATCCCTTCCCCAGCCTTGTAGGATTTCCCTTCTCCTGGAAACCTCCTCGGATAACTCCTGATGGGAAGGTGCCAGGAAGGGATGGAATGACTTTGGGAGGAAAGGGGGAGGGAGGGAAGCGAAGCCCCGCCCCCTCCGCGCGGTCCCGTCCTCTCTCCTAGGTCCCAATTCCACGGCTCCGTCTTTTGGTCCCGCCCCACCCTACACCTTAACGACTTGTTCCTGCACATGCGCAAAAAACGCCCAGTTGGAGACTGGCGGGGCACTGACCCTTGGACTCTCGTTTCTATAGTCAAACTTCACTCTACCAGCGGTGCCCTTTGCACGCCTTTGGCACCCGTCCCGCTCCAGCCTCCCATCATTGGCCAGTGATCGCGCGCCCCTTTCTCGACTTTCAAGGCATTTCCTGGTTGATTGGAGGAGAGGGAAGCCAGGGGGCGGGACGAGATCATGACAAAGTTACTGATTGGTGGAGAACAGCGAGGGTGGAGGGAGCTCTGGGTAAAGGTAAACGCCGCTTCGGGGGCGGGGAGAAAAGAGAGGCGGAGGAATTAGTGGCTGTTGATTGGTGAAATTTGAAGAAAGGAGCGGAGCCTAGGGATAGTACCGGTCTCTGGTTGGTGGAGCGCTAGTCCCTGAGCGCGCACGGGCTCAGGCCACAGCTTTAGGAACTGGCAGTGGCGGCGTCAAGATGGCGGAGCTACGTGTGCTGGTTGGAGTCAAGAGGGTCATAGATTTTGCCGTGAAGGTGGGCGCGACCTCTGACCTCGCCCTCTTCCCTTTTCCTCCACCCTGCCTGAGTAAGCAGGAGCGCGAACGCGCGGGGAAGCTTCCCGGCGAGGCGAGACCCAAGGTCTAAGGGGTTGACCTTTGACCTGGATGTCGCCCCTCCGTACTGGGTGATCTCTGAAGCCAGGGCAGAGTGACAGGACGGGCCCTACGCCCTATTCACTCGCCGGATCACTAAGGCATAGAATGGGCGAGCCCCATTCCGAGACCCTCGTGGGGTTCCAAGCGGCGGGTGACTTCAGCTCGGGAGGTGCTTGGAGTTCGGCTGGTCCGACCAAGGCACAAGGTGGCCGCATGGCAGAAGGGAGAAACTGAGGCACAGGCTGGGGGAGAATCAGCAATGGGATCTCTTTCAAGGCTACCTCCTCCAAGCAGCCTTTCTGGAGGCGCCCTGATCTCCCCGACCCTATCTTCCCCAGAGGAGAGGCCCCCAGGGAGACAGGGTCATCCCAGGAGGCACTCCCCTGGTTGGGGTGCAGAATGGGTTCACCCCAGGAGAGACTCTCCTTGCCGGGGTATAGGAGAGGTTACCCCAGGAGGGGCTCCCTCGGTTGGGACGTAAAACAAGGGTTCACCCCAGGAGGGGCTCCCCTAGTTGGGGTGCAGGTCAAGAGGTCACCTCATGGAGGAACACCTCTGGTTAGAGTGCATAACAGAGGATCACCCCAGGAGGGCTCCCCTGGTTGAGGTACAGTACAGGGGGTCACCCCAGGAGGGGCTCCCCTAGTTGGGGTACAGTACAGGGGGTCACCTCATGGAGGGACACCTGGTTAGAGTGCATGACAGGGGGTCACCCCAGGAGGGGTTCCCTTAGTTAGAATGCAGGAAAGAGGATCACCCCAGGAGGGGCTCCCCTGTAGAGGATGATGATGTGGGTCAGCAAGTCCTCTCAGTGGTAGTGGTGTTGGTCAGAGAGGCATCCTAGAGCAGTGGACCTGGGAGCTGCCTCCTTCCCATCTTCCAGAGCAGGGGGCAGAGACCACTGATCTGCCTATGCTCCCCTCAGATCCGAGTGAAGCCAGATAAGACTGGGGTGGTGACAGATGGGGTGAAGCACTCCATGAACCCCTTCTGTGAGATCGCAGTGGAGGAGGCCGTTCGGCTGAAGGAGAAGAAGCTGGTGAAGGAAGTGATCGCAGTCAGCTGCGGCCCCCTGCAGTGCCAGGTGATGTCTCAGAGTTTGGAGGAGGGGAGGTTGGGGACAAGAGGGGGCTAGTGGCAGCAACCCCCTCACTCTCTTCCCCTCCAGGAGACCATCCGCACAGCCCTGGCCATGGGAGCTGACCGAGGCATCCATGTGGAGGTGCCTGAGGCGGAGGCTCAGCGCTTGGGGCCCCTCCAGGTCTCCCGATTGCTGTCTGCTTTGGCCCAGAAGGAGAAAGTTGGGCTGGTGCTGCTGGGGAAACAGGTGGAAAAACCTTTTGTCTCGCCCTTTCCTGCCCCTACCTTTGAACTGCCTTTTCCTCCTTTCTCTCCTCTCTCCTTTTCAAGGCCAAGTCCCCCAGGGTTAGGATTCTCCCAGCAATCCCAGGGGCCCCGAGTGTCTGAATCCAGCACCTGGCCTGGCCTGGGCTCCCTTTACAAGAGGGCTTGGGGAGGGGTCTTCAGCCTTTGCACTCCAAGCTCAGCCCCAGGGAGACAAGAGCAGCATGGGCTTGGCAAAATGTCTTCTCCTCAGTTTACCCATCTGCAAAAGGAAGTTGGCTCTTAGGTCCCCACTTCCAGCATTCTCTTCCTCCATCTCCTCTTGTCGTAGGCCATTGATGATGACTGTAATCAGACTGGACAGATGACGGCTGCCATGCTTGACTGGCCTCAGGTAGGCATCTGGGAATTGAGTGGGAGGGGATTCCATTCCTTGAAATTTCCCTTACTCCCCTGGGATGCCTTGGGGGCACGGGGTACAGGCTGCTCCCCCATGGATCCCCAATGAGTGGCCTCAGGCAGCTTCCTTCCCTGTAAGCCTCCCTCTCCCAGGCTCCTTCCATGCTTTCTCCTGCTCCTCAGGGCACGTTTGCCTCTAAACTCGCATTAGAGGGGGACAAGTTGACAGTGGAGCGAGAGATCGATGGTGGCCTTGAGACCATTCGCCTTAAGCTGCCTGCTGTGGTGACCACGGACCTCCGGCTGAACGAGCCCCGCTATGCCACTCTGCCCAATATCATGGTAAGCTGGGCACCAGACTCAGGCACGCCTACCTGCCAGAAGCCCTTTTAGACCCTCCACATTCCTCCAAGAGAAGGGAGGGAAAGCTTGGAGGGCCCTGCCAAGGCCAGGAATCAGCCCCTACGCCAGGCTCTCGTTGGTTGACTCCTCCGTCCTCCTGTTCCACTCGAAGCTCCAGGGCCTAGAAAAGGTTACCTGGCACCATGCCTTGGTCTGCCCGCCCCATCCTCTTCTCCTTAGGTACCTGGCACATGTTTATGGGCCTAAAGAGAGCTCAAAAGGTTACAGAGCACTTTGTACCCATTATCTCATTGGTTTGCGGATGAGCAAATGGAGTCACATTGAGGTTAGGGGCCTCCAGCTCTGAAATGTCCGAGGCAGAATTTGAATCTGGTTCTGTACGCATTATACCAAACCACCTGCTTCAGGTCAGCTTACTTTCCTTCCCAAATGCCTGGTGGCTCCATTTCTGCTGGATGTGTGACACATCTGTGCTCCTTGGGGAGGGAGCCCTAGTATTAGAGCCAGAAGTGTGCCCTGGAGCCTGGGGTCAGGGTGTCACCCAGCCAGAGGGTCCTTGGATATTTGCTCCCATCTAAAGCTGTGGCTTTAGACTAATGGTCCCCAGTTAACTGTGGGTTCCCCCCCCCAGACTCAGGGCTTCCCATGGTCCCATTTCTGGGTGCCCCTGGAGCAGTTGTTGTCCTGCCCCAGCGGAGAAGGACTTGCAGCTGGGGTTGTGGGGGTAACCTCTGTGGGAGAGGGCCTTTAGCCCCGTGCTGCCTTGGCGGGCCTGGAAACCTCAGCTCTGCCTCAGTGTGCTAGCATGGCAGAGCCCAGACTTCTCTCAATCCTCCTCCAGAAAGCCAAGAAGAAGAAGGTGGAGGTGGTAAAGCCTGGTGACCTGGGGGTGGACACGTCCTCCCGGATCTCTGTGCTCAGCGTGGAGGATCCGCCGCAGCGCACTGCAGGGGTGAAGGTGGAGACCACCGAGGACCTTGTGGCCAAGCTGAAAGAGGCTGGCCACATTTGACACCCCCCTCCCCCCAATAAATTTGTGCCAGCCCTTCCCCCTTCACCGACGGGCCTCTGTTTTCTTGTCTGCTCAGCTGACTGGTCTTTTGGAAACACCTCCTTCAGGAAGTCTTCGGAATTCCGCCTCACTGCTTTTGTCCTCTTCACACCTCTTGGCGCTGATTCACTGGTGTCCACAGGGGCCCACAGGGGCCCACAGGGGCCGGCTCCCTCCTCCCGCCACCTCTTGGACTATAAAACTCAGGGGGCCTTTGGGGTTTCCCTGAGATGGGCTTTGTGTCTCCCGCCTAAACCTCAGGAAGCCGGGGCTACCTCCCCTTCAGACCCAGGGCCAAGGTTATTGCTTGTCCCCAGTGCCTGCAGGTGTGCTCTCTGGGGGAAGGGCCAAGAGATCTGGAGGAAGCGGAGAGGGGAGGTTGGCAGGGAGAATCCTGTCATAGTTCTATTCATAAATCCCTGGGCCGTGGCCCCTGTCTCTGTGCTGGCTCCCCACCCAGGAAGCCGCTTGGCTTGTCAGACCCGTCTTGGCTCTAGGAGGGTTGATGTGGGGAGGCCGAACCTGCCCTGGCTTTTTGCCTTTGACAGCATGGCCACCCAGGGGCCGGGGCCTCTCCAGCAGCTGCTCCTTCTGTTTCTGGGTGAGCCCCCTTCCAAGCCTACTTCCCAAGACCCCTAGCAAGTGGGAAAGCCTTTGCCTAGACTCCTGGGAGGGACTGTCCCCTTCCCAAGGCATCCTCACAAGAGACCATGGTTGGTTGGGGGGCATTGCTCATCCCTCTCCCTGCCTATGAGAGACGTGGCTCCTTTGTGCCTCTTCCTTACCTACCCTGAGAGCTTTCCTTGTAAAACCCAGGGTTGAGAGGCCCTTCCCCGGAGGTTGCCTTTAGCTTGATTTCCTAGTTGGATGGGTAAAGGGAACAGGGAGCCTTCCCAAGCCCCTTCCCCCGACTTTTCTTTTTTTTTGGCTTTTGACCTTAATCTCCTGGGAGCTTCCCTCTCCCCAGAGTCCTCTCTCTCTGGACCATTCCCTGTGGGTGAATGGGCCCTGCTCCCTGGGACTCCCCAGGCAGTATTCCAAGTGCCCCCTCCCTTGGCGTAGGGATCTGAAGCATCCACCGCCTCTCCCACTGTCTGCTCTTGTCAAATAAAAACCATCTAGTTTCAGGCGCGGGAGCAGCCCTCCATGCAGTGCGCTCTCTTGGGAGAGGCCAGTCCTCCAGTCCTAGTGCAGCCCCGGGCCAGAGCGCCTCTTCCCCCGCCCTCCGTGGGAACTCGACGGTGCTGAGTGGAAAAGCCTTCCTCACCACGGGCCTGAGTGGCAATGCCTCTCCTCTTGGAGCCTCCGGAGGGAGAGCGCCAACTCCCCCAGGCCGAGATTGGAATGCGGCCCCGCTCCAAGTCCCTTCTGGGTGGTCCATCCCGCGGGGTCCTGGGGGCCCCTTGTCCGTGCTCGTAGGTTCTCCCATCTCTCTACACTTAGCCCCAGCGCCAGCCCTGGGCCCACCCAGTCCGCTCGTGGTTTGGCGTCGGGGCCGCACAGTGCTGGCGGCTGGAACTTTGGGGACCGAGGACTCCCCCCCTAGTCTAGCTCCAGCTTACCAGGCCCGGCTCCGCTTTGACCAGGCAACTGGTGACCTGGAGCTGAGGCAAGCAGAGCTGGATGACAGCGGGCACTACACTGCGGAGGTGATTCACGCGGGGCGCGAACGGGAACTCCGGGAGATCACAGTCCACGTATATGGTGAGGGGCCAGAGGGGTCTGCGACTCGTGGGCAGGCCTGGGCTGTGGTGGCTGCCGTAGGCGGGGTCCGGGGAGCTGACCGTGGTCCCTCCCTGCTCTGGGTTTCGGACTACTTTGTAATATGAGATGGTTGGATTAGATGGTGTCAAACGCGCATTCCAACTCCCCCAGTGAATAATACTAGCTACCATTTCTAGAGTGCTTTCTGGCTTTCAGAGCTCTCTATGCTCACATTTCATTTCTCCCCTATGAGGAGAGGTGCTCTTATCTGGATTTTACAGATGAGGAAACTGAGGCTGGGTTGTCACTCGCCCAGCGGGATCACTTGGTCTAGGGCAGGAGTTGAACTCAGATTTCCCCAATTCCTTCAAGAAAACGCATTTTTAAGCGGGTTTATCCCTTGGATCCGGGGAAGGCCACACCTAGAACCCCTTGGGAGTGGGGGACCTAAGTCTGGCCGCTCTCAGCCACATCCTCTCCGCAGAGCCGCTGCCCCAACTGGCGGTGGTACCCGCAGACCCAGTGACGGAGGAGGGGGCGACCGAGCTGCGGCTGCGCTGCGTGGGAGCCCGGTCCAGCCAGGGTCAACTCAGCTGGAGCCAAGACGGGAGGCTTCTGGATGCGGAGGGCGGAGATGGCGACGGTCCGGCCCGGCTGAGGCCCGATGGTGTCGACCTGGTCATCGTGCGTCCGAAGAGGACAGACCAAGCAAACTACACGTGCCGGGTGCAAAGTCCCTTCGGAGCCAGGCAGGCCACAGCAGCTGTCACTGTTCTGTGTGAGGGACCCAGCTGGGCGATTGGGACGCCTAGATCCCTGAGAGATCAGAAGGAGGATGGGTTGAGGGGGTCCTAGTGGGCGGTGGGAGCTAAGGGGGAGAATGTCTGGATCCCTGGCAGGGGCAGCCTGGGAGACCCATGGGGGATGAGAGCACTTGGGCCACGGAGCAGATGCCGGTGGACCCGAGGAAACCTCAAATGGGAAAGGCAGCTCCCCAGATTCGGAGGTGGGGTGCAGTTCAGGGCTCGGGGAATGAGGGTTCAGTGGTCCAGAAATGAGAACGCCTGGGTTCCGGAGGAAGCTGGGGCGGGGGGACTCGAGTTCGGAGAGGACGCTGACGCTTGGCCTGCCCGCAGACGGCCCGGATCCTCCAGTCATCACCATCTCCTCGGACCAGGACGAGAGCCCCGCCCGCTATGTCTCCGTGGGCAGCAATGTGACCCTGCGCTGCAATGCCGCCTCTAGGCCGCCCGCCGAGCTCTCCTGGAGTCTGGCTGACCCACGAGAAGCCGCAGTGCCTGCGGGGCCCCGACTCCTCCTGCCCCGCGTGGGGTCAGCCCACACGGGAGCCTACGCCTGCCTCGCGGCCAATCCACGCACCGGACTCCGGCGCCGCGGGCTGCTCAACCTCACAGTAGCCGGTGAGGCCCGGGTCTGAGAGAAGACTGGGAAAGGGGAGCGGGGTCCTTAGCTGCAGGAAAGAAGGAAAGGGAGGTCTGAAGCACAGGAGGGGCGGAGCCTAAGGGGAACCGAGGCGGGACCACCATCAAGGGGCGGTGCCAGGGCGGAGGTCTCAGGGGGCGTGGCGCGCTCCCTGACCCCGCCCCTCCCACAGCCCCGCCTCCCGGCTCCCCGCGTTGCTCCCTGCAAGGCTCCCCGGGTGACCGAAGCCTTCTCCTGGGCTGCATGTGGCCCGGGGGCGTCCCTGGAGCCTCAGTGCAGTGGACAGGGCTGCCCCGCGAAGTCCCCGCGGGCCCCGCACCCTCCTCGCTGCTCGTCTCGGTCCCTGCGGGACCACAACTCAGCGGAGTCACCTTCACATGCCTCGGGCGCCACCTCGCGGCCACAAAGAGCTGTAGCGTCACGCCCAGTAAGCAGGGGAGGGACTTCCGGCGCTGGGAACCTGGAAGGGGCGGGACTTCCGAATTTGGGAACCAGAGGAGGGCCTTTGCTTCTAGAGAGGGAAACTTGGGTTTTGGGGTACCGAACTAAGTTGGCCCTCTCCCAGGCCCAAGGGAAGTCTTTTGGTTCCGAGGAAGACTTCTTCCTTAATTCTTAGGGCCTTTCCCATGTACCCTAGAGTGGGGAGGGGGGACTTCCTCCATTGTCCCCAGAAAAGAGGTGCGACTGCGTCCTCTGCCCAAAGACGGCCTTGGTGTCTGTGCAGTGGGGAGGACGGGGCTTTCCCGTCAGCTCGGGCATGAGGTGGCCTTCCCAGAGAGCTCCGGGCCAGGAGTCAGAAAACCCCGAGTTCGAGTCCAGACTCAGACACTCTCCTAGTTGTGTCACTTTGTTGCTGCCTGCATTAGTTTCCCCAAGTATAAAACGAGGGTGGGGTAATAGCAGTTACCCCTCCCCCCATCCAGTGCGATAGAACTGCTAGTTATTAGCTTTGATGGAAACAATTCGCTTCGCTCTGCTCTGTCTCCCCAGAGGCCCCCCAGGAAGTGCTGCTGAGATTGGAAACCGATGGGTCTAGGTCTTCGGAGGCCCTGGTGACCCTGGAGGCCACGGGCTGTCCTCCACCAGCCAGAGTGACCTGGGCTCGAGAGGGTCGGCCACTGGCCCCCGGGGGCGGGGGCCGCCTAAAGCTGAGCCCTGATGGTCGCAGGCTTCTCCTTGGCAACTTCAGCTTGGATCATGATGTGGGGAACTACTCTGTGCTGTGCAGTGGGGCCCTTGGGGCTGGTGGGGACCGGATCACTCTCACTGGTCAGTTTCTGAGGAATCCCAGAACCCCGAATTAGGGCTCTCTCTATCCAGGGACCCAAGTGTCCCATTTTCAAGGCTCCTGCCCCACCAGTGACCCAGGGCTCCTGCTCCCTGTTCTTGCCCTTTCAAGGATATAAATGTCCCAATCCATCAAGGACCCCCTTGTCTCTGCCCTCTTGGGGACCTAAGGACCTGGATCATCTCCTCTTTCTCCTTTCACTCTCCTTTAGGGCCTTCCATCTCCTCTTGGCGGCTACAGCCTTCTGATGGGGCTGCTGTCCTGACTTGGGATGTGGAACGTGGGTGTGTGATCAGCGGCTTCGAGGTGCAGGCACGGACAGAGAAGCCAGAAGCAGGCGCCATAGGCTTGAGTGGAGGTGCCTGGACATCTTTGCTACTCCTGGGACCCACGGAACGATCGGCTGTCCTAATTTTGCCCTCCCAGCCCCCAGGGCCTTGGAAACTTCGTGTTCTTCCCACTCTGGGTGGTCAGCCTGGGATCCCTTCCTCCAGTCGGACCTACGGGGCCGGTGAGATTAGAGTTCTACATGCTTATGCCTGAGGGATTAGACACAACACAGTTGGATACTCATGTCTCCATAGGGGACGTGGGTTGGAATATTCTACCCATGGGTACCATCCTTTATCTGTCTCCCTATCTAACCCAGGTTCCATCCTGAGCCCCGGGGCCATTGCGGGCATTGTGCTTGGCACTTTGCTGGGTTTGTCCCTCCTGGCAGCTCTGCTGATCCTGCTTGGATGCTGTGCATGTCGGTTAAGGGGTGAGCAAAGGACAGCTCTGTTACTTTTGAATTGAGAAGGAAAGAAGGCCTTATCACGAAGGAGGTTAAGTGAGCAGTGAGGAGGCAGTGGCCAGTGTGGGGAGGGGGGAAGGAAGGGAGGGAGAGAGAGAGAGAGAGAGAGACAGACAGACAGACAGACAGACAGACAGACAGACAGACAGAAGAAGAAGAAGAGAAGATCTATATGGATCTAGCCCAGGACACTGAACTCAAGATCCCCAAGAAAAGTAGCAGCACCAAACCACCACCTCTATTTATAGCCCAGGATTCTCAGCTATCATCTGAGGAAAAATAACCCTCATGGAGAAGCAGTTAACATTAAAGTCCCTCGCACAGTCAAATAGTTCAGAACCAGAAAGGTATCCATTTGTGATATGTAATGTGGAAATGACATTAAAAGAATAGAAAGATAAATTAGTAAAAGGAAGTAGGCACTTCTGGGGGCAAAGTCAAGATGGGAAGGTAGAAAAATGAATCTCCCTAAATCCCCTTCCAAATAATTTCAAATAACACTCAAATAAAATTCTAGCATGGAAGAGTCAACAAAAGGTTGAGGTAGAACATTCTTCCAATCCAAGAGAACTTATGAAGTCAGAGAGATATATGACATAAGGGCGAAGGATGGGATGACTCAGAGCCCATGTGACTGCAATACAAGTGGTGGTGACAAAAGCAGCTCTGGGAGCTATCAAGGAGTCACAGACAGTAAGGGGACCTGGCAACTAAATAGAAAGAGATTACATGGAACCCCTGTGCAATACTAGACCCAAAACTGGAATGTTTTACAATTCCATTAGTCACTTCTGAGTCACAATTCAAGGACAAAGAGAAACATTTTCTCTCAGGACAGAGCAGGAAGATAATGAGGATTAGTATCACTTTCAGTTACAAGGGATCAGGGACACTTTCTATGTAAGAACCAGAGTACAGATCAGGACAGCAGAGACCACAGATGGTCCAAGGTGGCAGCAAAAGCTTCCAAAACTTCCAGAACTAATTCTGAAAATAGCAGTGTAAAGAGGCCTGAAGCTTGAGACAGAGGTCTCCCTACCCCCATTCCCTCACTTTCACATGAGAACAGAACTCAACTTTAATATTAAAAGTCAAGAAATAGAATGGAAAATGAGTAAATAATAAAGAAAAAAGAATCTGACAATAAAAATTTACCTATAGTGACAAACTCAAACTCAGAAAAAGACAATGATTTTGAAACAGTTACAAGCAAAGCCCCTCCCCCTCAAGAAAAATGTAAATTGGAAACAGGCCAAACAAGAATTCCAAGAAGAAATAAAAAATTATTTTCAAAACCAAATAAGAGTGGTAGAGGAAAAAATGAGTAAAGAACTTAGAACGAGGGAAGAAAATTATGAAAAAAAATCATTTACAGCTTGGTAAAAAAAGGCACACACAATAAAATAATACCTTCAAAAACAGAATTGGCTAAATGGAAAAAAAAAGGTACAAAGGCTCACTAAAGAAACTAATTCCTTAAAAACAGAATTGAGCAAGGGAAAACTGATGACCCCAAGAGACATCAAGAAACAATAAAACCAAGTAAAAACAATGAAAAAAGTGGAAAAAGGTGAACTCTCATTGGAAAAATAACTAATCTGGGAAAGAGATTAAAGAGTGATAATTTAAGAATTATTAGACTACCTGAAAACCATAATCAAAGAGAGAAGCTAGATATCATATTTCAAGAAATTATAAAGGAAACTGCCCAGATATCCTAGAAGTAAATGGCAAAATAGAAATCAAAAGAAACCACCAAACACCATTTGCAAGAAATCCCAAAATGAAAATTCCCAAGAATATTCTATCCAAATTTAAGAACTCCAAAGTCAAAGGGAAAATACTTTGAGCAGCCAGAAAAAAACATTCAAATATTGTGGAGCAACAGTCAGGATTATACACTGTTTAGAAGCTACCACATTCTAAAGGACTGGAAGACTTGAAATATATTCCAGAAGGCAAAAAAACTAGGATTATGAACAAGAATAACTTACTCAGCAAAACCGAGCATAATCAGGGGGAAAACACGGATATTTAATGAAATAAAATAGGACTTTCAAGCACTCTAAATGAAAAGACCAGGATGGAATAGAAAATTTGACTTTTAAATACACAACTCAAGAAAAGCATTAAAAAAGTAAACATGAAAGAGCAATTATAAGAGATACAATAAGATTAAACTGTTTAGATCCCTATAAGGAAAGATGATATAAGTAACTCCTAAGAACTTCAGGGCAATTAGAAGGAGTCTACATAGAGGATTCAAGAGTGAGTAAATTATGTTGGAATGATTTTTAAAAAAATGATGGATGAGAAAGAGGGATTGGTAACAGGGAAGACTAAAACAAAGCTCAAAAGAAGATAATAAAGTCAATACTGCTCTCAAGTCCAAAAAGAATCAATGGAGGAGCTAAAAAATTATTTAATCAAATAAGAAAGATAGAATAAAGATATAGAAAATCATGAAATGAGAGTGATAATGGAAAACATGGAAAAAGAGTCAAGAGACTGTGAAAGGATGCACAAAAATGCTAACAAAAATAATACTGTAATCTGCAATACTGTAAAATAATAATACTTTAATACTGTAAAAACAAAAATCCACTGAAGAGATAATAAACTTGTTAAAAGGTTCTGAGGGACTCATGGAAAAGAACGCTACCCAAATTCAGAGGAAGAACTACAGAAGTGGAAACGGAAGAAAAACAACTGCTTGAACACATGGGTTGAGGCGGACATGATTGGGGATGTAGACTCGAAACTACCACACCAATGCAAATATCAACAATTTGGAAATAGGTCTTGATCAATGACACATGTTAAAACCAGTGGAAATAAGCATCAGCCATAGGGCAGGGAGAGCTCGGGGGGTGAAGGGGAAAGTAAGAGCATGAATTATGTAACCATGTTAACTTTTCTAAAAAATAAATATTAATAAATGTTTAAAAAAACTTGTTAAAAGGCAGAATTAGTCATATGGAAAAAGAGGTATGAAAATTTACTGAGGAAAGGAACTCTTTACAAAGCAGAATTGGCCAAATAGAAAAGGAGGTAAAAAGCTCACTGAAGAAAATAATATCTTAAAAATTAGAATTGGGCAAGTGGAAGCTAATGAGACATCAAGAAATAGTTTTTTTAAGTAAAAAGAATAAAAAAAAACAAAGAAAATGTGAAGTAGCTCATCAGAAAAACAACCAATAAATAAATAAACAAACAAATAAATAAATAAATCTAGGAGAGATAATCTAAGACTTATTGGACCTTCCTGGAAGCCATGAGCAAAAAAAAAGAGCAAAGGAATCAATTTTCAAGAAATTGTTTAGGGAAACAACCCTGATATTCTAGAACCAGATAACAAAATAGAAATTGAAAGAATTGGATCACCATCTAAAAGAGATCTCAAAAGGATAACTCCCAGGAATATTATAAGCAAGTTCTAAAATTCCTGGTCAAAGAGAAAAAATTACAAGCAGCCAAAAAGAAACAATTTGAATATCATGAAGTCGAAGTCAGAATAACACAGAGTTACAGCTCCAACATTAAAGAATCCCAGGACATGTAATATAATATTCAGAAGGCAAAGGAGCTAGGCCTTCAGTCAAGAATCACTTCTACAGAAAAACTGAGCATAATTCCCTATGAATTATGATAAACCAAGAATTCAATGAACTAGGGGACTTTCAAACATTCCTGATTAAAAAACTAGAGATGAACAGAAAATATGACTTTCAAATAAAAGACTTGAGAAGCAAAAAAAAGTAAACAGGAGAAATTAAAAGCATTCAATAAGGTTAAACTCTTTATATACTTACATGGGAAGATGGATTCTTATAATTCCTAAGAACATTATCATTATTAGGGCAGTTAGAAATTAGATAGAGAGATAAATAGAGAGATAGATAGATAGATAGATAGATAGATAGATAGAAGGCAAGGGTGTGAGTTGAATATGAGGGGATGATATTAAAAAAATAAAATTAAGAAGTGAGAAAGAAGAATGCACTGGAAGAAAGATGAAGGGAGATGCAGAATAGGGTAAATTATCTCACATAAAAGAGGCATGAAAAAGCTTTTATAGAGGAGAGGAAAATGAGGGTGTTGGAGGGGAGCACGTGAATCTTAATCTCATTGGAATTGGTTCAAAGACAGAAGAACATACACAATTGAGTATAGAAAGCTATCCTACCCTTTGGGAATACAGGAGGGAAGGGAATAAGACAAGTGGGGTGGGGCTAAAAGAAAAGATGGAAAAATGGCATAAAGTCCGAATTCATAAACAAAAAGGTAATAATATACATTTGAAAATAGACAGTAAAACCATACCAGTTGGGGGCCTCAACTTTCCATTCTCAGAGCTAGATAAATCTAACCATAAAGAAATAAAGTTAGGTTTTAAAAGATTTCAGGAAAAAAATTGAATGAGAATAGAAAAGAGTATATCCATTTCTCAGTATGTCCATATTGCATGATGCCTCCATAAACATTAACCATAGATTAGGATATAAAATCTCACAAATGTAAAAATATTAAAAAATCCTTTTCATAGACCATAATGAAATAAATATTAGTCAATAAAAAGCCCTAGGAAGCATAAATGAAATAATTCAATCATAAAAAATGAGTAAGACAAAGAACAAGCCATAGAAATAATAATTTCATTAAAAGACAAAAAGACAACATGGCAAAATTTGTAGGATGTAGCCAAAGCAGTATTTAGGGGACAATATAAATCTCTAAATGTATACATCATTAAAAGAGAGAAAGATAAGCTCAATAAATTAAGCATACGACAACAAAAAATTAAAAAGGCCAAATAAAAAATCTCTACTTAAAAACCAAAATAGAAATCTTGAAAATCAAAGGAGAGATGAATTTTTTCAACCAATAAATAAAAATAGAAGCTGGTTTTATTAAAAAAGGCAAACATTGGTTAATTTGATTTTTTTAAGAGGGAAAAACCCAATTACCTCAATCAAAAATGAAAAGGGAAAATGCATCACTACTGAAGATGAAATTAAAGCAATTATTAGGAGTTTATTTTGCCCAGTTATATGCCAGTGAAACTGACAATCTAAGTGAAATGGATGAATATTTACAAAAAATATATAAACTGCCCATATTTAACCTGGAG
>NC_058132.1:16310410-16330926 GCF_016433145.1 Gracilinanus agilis | reverse complement strand
GAGAGAGAGAGAGAGAGAGAGAGAGAGAGAGAGAGAGAGAGAGATAGGGGAGTTGAGGATGACACCTGGGTTGTGAGTCTGAGGGAGGGGGAAAATGATGATGCCCTCAAAAGTAATTGGGCTTTAAGAAGCTTTAAATTGTACTGAGACATGTAGGACATTTTATGTACCATTTTCTTGATTTGACTTACTTAATTTTGTATCATTTCATGTAAACCTGCTTTTCAGTATTTATCATTTTTATAATTTCTTACAGCATGACAATATATCATTATATCCATTACTAGTTCCTTTAGCCATTTGATGCACCATCTCTCTCTCTCTTTCCTGGTTCTTTGCTAACACAAAATATGTTGCTACCAATATTTTGGTGAATATAGAGCCTTTCTTTTTATCATTGATGTCCTGTTCTGTGCCTACCAGTAGAATCTCTGGGGCACAGAGTATGAACATCTTTAGCTACTTCATTTGAATGATTCCAAATTGCTTTCCAGAAAGTTCATACTAATAGATAGCTCCACCCTCCAGTGCATTAATACTTTCCACTGGGTTTCTACTTAGACCATTTCCATGTCTTGTAGGAGAACAGTCTTTGTCAATGTGCTGCTGATGAGTTATTCCTGGTTCTATGGTACTTTAATGTGTAGAAAACACGGGCATGACTTTGAGGCTGTTCTAACAGATATAATTATCTCCATGTAACAGATTAAGAAAGCTTTTATAGAGCATAAGGGATTTGCCTAAGGTTTCACAGAGAGTAAATGCCAGAGGCAGGACTTGAAACCTCATCTTCCGGCTTCTTCTACTCTGTCTACTTTGCCAGGATGTCTCCATCACCCTTGACTGCTCCTTGCCCCTTGGACCTGTCTATAAAATGAGTGTCATGTTGTCCAAAACCCTAGCTGTGATTAAGCATTCAGTAAAGTTGTGATCTCAGTTCTGCTAAAGCCCCACCATCTTCAAAAAGTCTTTTTCAGTCCTTCTTTTTTTTAAAAACCCTTGTACTTCGGTGTATTGTCTCATAGGTGGAAGATTGGTAAGGGTGGGCAATGGGGGTCAAGTGACTTGCCCAGGGTCACACAGCTGGGAAGTGGCTGAGGCTGGGTTTGAACCTATGACCTCCTGTCTCTAGTTTTTCAGTCCTTCTTAATGCTATTTCCTTCCCACTGAGCTTATTAGCTTATTTCCATATATATATATATATATATATATATATATATATATATATATATATATACATACATATGCATAGTTGTTTGCATGTTATCTCCCCCATTGCAATGTGAGCTACATCCAGAGCTGATTTACCTCCAAAGAATTCTAGTCTAGGTTAGCTTAACTACCCTCTTTTTGAATATTCTCAGACTTGCTCCCTCCAACACGAAGAAGCATGGCAGACCATGCAAGACTTCCCTCTCCTTTTTTATCCCCACTTCCAAGTTATATTGCTCCCTTTTCTCCAGAGACTCAGCATATTCATTAAGGATTTCAGCTTTTCCTTGCTGGAGAGAGTTGGGTCCAGATTTGAAGTTTTTCTCTTGGTTTTTTCTACCCTTTAAAGAATGAAATAATCTTTCAAGTAAATCAGGAAATAATTGGTAGCTTTGCTTTGAATGGAGAGAGAGCTCCCTCAGAGGTTGTAGATGACTGTAGCTCCCATCACAATTGTGTCATGTCTCCATGAAAGACTTAGGTTTTCTTTTCTTTAATTTTTCATCTTTTCACTTTTTGTTCAGGTAGATTTTGCTAGATCCTGATGTCCTTTCCTCAACTCATTGGATTAAATCATATGCCAGGGGCAGGTGATTGGTTTTCTGGAACAGAGTATATATAGTTTCTTCTTCTTTCTCCCTCCCTTCCTCTCTCTCTCCACATTTTATTATGAATTTAGCAATCATCACCCTTTACATACATTTTCCAAGATGTTTATGTTCTTGAGGTTTCTGATTCTGGGCCCAGCATCTGGTTCTTGTACTTCTGTCTTTGTGATTTCTAATGTGCCTTGTCATATTTTTTTATACAGTACATGGTAGGGCTCTTAGTATAGTCCTTCCTTGGACTTTCCTTGTCTCCTCTCTCCATAGTCTCTTTCCTGTCCTGGAACTTTATTGCTATGAAATTTATTTGTGATCTGGATATTGAGGTTCAGGTGCCCCCTTTTCTCCTCTCATGTGTCAAGCTCTGGGCAGAATTGCTTGCATACTGGATATCGCTGAGACTTCTCTTCCCCTCTCATCCAACTGTGGACAAAACAGCCTTATCTCTGATCTATGGCCCAGCCTGCACCTACCAATGGCTCAGCTTAGATTGGAGGAAGTTTGGGAAGGGGAAATGACAAATCTAGATTATAGATTAAGAAAGGGGAGATGAAAGAGAGAGTAAAGCTAGAATCTAGTGAAGGGGGGTGTTAAGTCCCAATTTGGACTGGAGAGAGATGCAGACTATCCTGAGTGGCTTTTAATGGAGATAAGGTTTGAATTTGGGAGGTAATGAAGAGGGTAGATGAGTGCTATGTTTAGCAAAACATTTATAAAGGAGATCAGCATCAGATTTGTGCTAGAGATGAATGGGAAATGAGCCTAGATTCCATGTGAAAGTGACAGGGTAAACTAAGGGCAGAATTTGGGGTACAGTTGAGTGGAAAAGATGAAGGCTAGGTTTGGGGCTGATTGAGAAGAAGTCTGTTCTGAATGATCTGGGTTTGGGGAGAACAGTATTATGTGAGTTGAGTTAGCCTCCAGAACATCTCTGATCTTATATTCTTATAAAAATCTATTCATCTAAAAAAAAAGGTCATCTAAAAATCCTATCAAATGATTGGCATTTCTTCTCCCTTGCCTGTCTCTCCCATTCATACCTCTTGGCTTAGTAGACAAGGGACTAGCCTAACTCTCCCAAGCTCTCAGTTGGATGTGGTGCAGAACCTATTTCCTGGGAACATGGACACCTGATCCCTCCACAGACTCCCACAACTAACTGCTGGTGCTAAACTCCAGGGAGTCTCAGGACCCTATGATATCTCTGATCAGAGACTGAGTGTGGAAAATGGAGGAACAAAAGAAGGAAGAAATGATTAGCAGATTTAGAGGCAGAGGATGAGGTGAGATTAAGGAATTGGGAATAGGTAAAAATGGGACCAGCCCAATATATTAGCTATGTTTGTTCAGTTATCTCTCTGTGCTGTCAGGGAGGATTCTTGTGGCAATAGGGAGTCTTTGGGAAACAAGATAATGATGTATTTAAAGTATCAATAAAACATTTATTTTTAAAAGAATGATAAAGACTAAGACTGGGGACTCAAGCATGAAGACAGGGAACAGAGACTTTCAGGTGGCATATTGGATAGAAACTTGAACCTGAGCTCAGAAAGACTCATATTCCTGAATTCAAATATGGCCTCAGACACTATCATGTGACCCTAGCCAAGTCATTTACCCCTATTTACCTCAGTTTCCTCATCTGTAAAATGAACTGGAGAAGGAAATGGCAAACCACTCTAGAATCTGCCCAAAAAGCCCCAATGGGATCACAAAGAATCAAGCTTGACTGAAACAACTGAACAACAAGCCCTAGATTTTGTTTGGGTCAGGGGAGAGGAGCAGAAAGATGGTGTCTGTACATGTGTAATGTAATTCAATAAAGGTTGAATGCATATACACACACATAAATATGCACCCATCCTGCTGTGTGTGACAGAGCTCAAAGTCTGTCAGGAGTTGGGAGGAGGAATGTAGGGCAAGAGAAACTGTGCTTCTGATAGGGGTGGGCTCAAAGACTGAGAAGTATAAAATACCTTTCACATGGTAAGGGCACCATAGGAGTACATAGTATTTGGTGAGATCCTTGGGGAAGAAGCATTTGGGAAAGATTATTGAAAAGAGGAAATTTGAATTATACTCCTGAAGAGTACTGAGAGGGTCCTAAGAAAATTCCAGAAGAATTAGAATCTTAGTGGAAGAAGCTCATGAGGTTGAATATGGGTGACCAGGGGACTTGGAGGTTCCAAAAACTGATAGGACTTGAGGCTTCTCTAGAAGCCTAGAGACCAGCAACAGGGATGAGAGAGTCTCCCAACTCTGCCCAGAGCTTGTCACATTGGGATTCTTATGTTGAGTTCTAAAAAACAATTTAGAATGCTGGAGAGAAGCAGAGGAGAGCAGACAGGATATGTATAATAGTGTGTGTGTGTGTGTGTGTGTGTGTGTGTGTGTGTGTGTGTGTGTGTGTGTGTGTGANTGTGTGTGTGTGTGTGTGTGTGTGTGTGTGTGTGTGTGTGTGTGTGTAATGGAGGGGGGGACTGGAGAAAAGGTCTCTTGAGGATCGATGAAAGGAAATGGAGATGTTTAGGCTGGGAATTGAAAACTTAGGAAGGAGACATTATCTTCACTTGTATCAAAGGCAGTTATGTGGGAAAATGTCTTATTCTATTTGAATCCTAAGGACAGAACGAACGAGGTCAGTGGGAAAGGGGGACAAGTGGAGCTCTTGAGTTCAGACAAAGAAATGCTTACCAAGTTACCCCTTAAGTGGAAATTTATTTCAGTAGGTCAAGCATCCTATATGACTTGAAGTGTCCCAGAAAAAAAATGGATAGCCATTACTCAGAGATTATGTCCCAGGGATTTCTGATCAAGGATGAATGGACCAAATTACCTTTGGGGTCCTTCCAAGGGTCTGGGAAAGATATGAAGAAAGTGGGAGGAAATAGAATCCAAGACCATTTTTCATATTTTATTTTTATTGTGAATGTAATGATTAGCAAATATTCCTGACTCATTGATGATGTTTGTGTTCCTGAGGTTTCAGCTTCTAGATCTGTTTTCCAGACTCACTACTCAGGTCCTCAATTTTTAATCCTTCATGTCATGTTCCCTTCTTGGGAGGTAGCTCTTGGTGAGGACACTCAGTCCAGAGTGGGCTACCATAGTAAGTGCTCATGGACCAACTATTAACTGAAAGACATTTTGGGGTCCTTCCTTGGCCACCCAGTACCTTAATCTTTTCCCTGTGCTATAGCTTCATCCTTTTGACATTTCACATATATCACTTAAACAAGAGGAGAAGCAATTCTTAAAAAAATAAACAAAAAACAAAAACCAGAGGGAGCAGCTAGGTAACTCTGTGGATTGAGAGATGGGAGGCCCTGGGTTCAAATCTGGTCTCACACACTAGCTGTGTGACCTTGAACAAGTCACTTAATCCCCATTGTCTAGCCTTTATCACTCTTCTGCTTAAGAAGCAATACTTAGTACTGATTCTAAGACAGGATGTTTAAAAAAACAACAGAGGGGAGGAGAAAACACATGTAGTTGTTTCAATATGACATGCAGATAAAGGACTACCTTGGTTTTCTCAGGGAAGTAGGAGTTGAGGAAGGGCATCCTCTGGTAGCCCAGAGTGGGGTCAGGGATTTGAGAAGAGAGGGAGAAGTTTGAAATAGTGTCATTGAGGAGAAGCTGGGGAGTGAAGAAAAGCCTTGAAGGATTTCTGAGCATCAGTGTGAAACCAGGTGGAGTGAGAGGGTGAGAATTTAAATGAATGAGATACCAGTTGCTGTGACATTCTCCAGCAATGTCCCGCCTTCCCTTCTCTCTGTTGTTTTGGCTCCCATGAGACACAGAAGGTGAGACACCCATCCCTCAGTTCTCTCTCTCCTGATTTACCTCTTAGCTTCTGACCCTGTGGAAAGAGCCCAAACCCCTGTGAAAGGCTCAGCTTGGGCAGCCACCTGGCACCCTTCCTGCCCTGTCCAGGGGAAGGTTTTGGGGAAGGTTAGACTCTGACTCACCTGGTGTAATAGAGCCAAGTGAAGCCATAGGTGAGAAGAAAACCAACTCCCATGAGGGCTCCCCGCAGCAAGGTGAAGATCAGAGGCCAAGATGTGTTCTCCTCCTCAGTAACAATTCGACAAGAGCAAGCTAAGGGAAATTAAGGTTGGGTGCTGGAGGTGCTATGCCCCTGGCCCCAGCTTGGTCCTTCCACCTCCCTCCCTCCCAAGAAGGGCCTGTTGTTTCCCCTCTCCAAAGTCCAGATGAGCTTCTTTTTCTTCTACCATCAGTATACCTGACTTGTGAGTGTGATATGGGGTAATATATCTATTCAGGCCCAGACAGGCTTCACATACCACCCAGCCACCTTCTTGCCACCTGACCTGTCTTCATCTACTACACTGGGTTCCAGAATCTTGAGGCTGGAACTGTTCTGGATCAAGGTGGAGAATGGAGGTGAGTAGGCTTCACCTAGCACCCACTTATAACTCACACTGTCTCCCTGAACCTTTCTGGGTAGTATGAATGGGCAGGGACTGGGCAAGGCTCCTGGGTCCTTGGGGATGGGAAAGAAGACAGCTGATTCACCTTTGTTTCCTTTCATAAATCCCCTCCCATGGCCCCTTTTGACCTGAGGAAGGCTTGATCTCTATCTGCTCTGACCTGGGAGCCCCAGTCCTTCTCTGAACTTTTGAGTCAGGGAGAACATTGTAGAGAACAACAGCAGTGACAACATCTGAGTGGTGTCTACCACCCCTGAGACTTTGACCACTAGCAACCTAGTTCTTGTTAAAGAAGTTGGATCTTGGCTTCAGCCTCCTCTGTGAGTGAAGGAACCATCATGCACATCATGAAACATACATTCTCAGATGAGCTTCTCCCTCAGGTTGAGGATGCTCAGAGTAATTCTTGGAGAGAAGCTGAGTCCCTAGAGGATGCTGAGGTCAGCAGATCCTCCTTCCCCTCCATCCTCCACTGTTAGTAATGGCTGCTCCAGGCTTAGGTTCTGAGCTTCTTGGGGCTAGGAGACAATTAGGAATTTTCCACGCCCTTCAACCCAACTTTGTAACTCACAGTGTTGTCCATAGCATAGACTAGACTAAGAACCTTGCCCTCCAGGACCAGCAAGGAAAAGTCCTTAATTCTTTGGGACTGGAGAAAGATAGAGTAAAAGACAGGCATGATGGTCCTGCTTTTTCTTTGAGCTAGACCAGACTCTCTATATATCTTCTTCCTGCTGACTGACTTGTTCTATTTCTGTGGGAAATACTGATGTTCACATGCTGAGTCTGAAATGGAAAAACATGACATGTTCTGGGTCCTAATCCTGTATTCCATCCCCAACAGCTGTTGTGAGAATGAGAGTTTTGGCCTCAGAAACTTAGAAAGAAAATGGGAAGACTTCAAATTTCTTCTCTCCATAGTGTCTCTCCTCTCCCTACCTTCTCAGAAGGAAAAGAACATCCTGAGTCTGGGCTCTTGCTCTCTAAATTCACTTGTCATGGGGAATCTTAGCATCCTGCCCATTCTCTTCCAGTGTTCATGGGTAATGCTGAGCTGGACAGTTCCCTCTGTGCTCACTGGCTTCTGGGAATGTCACACCTCACAGGTGAGACTATGCCGTGGTCCTGGAAAGCTGAATGAGGCTGGGACCTTCAATACCAGAACCCAGAATAGGAAATGGGAACTCTCCAAGGGCTGACATTTCTCAGAGACTCAGCTGTGCCTGTGGTCTCAGGACCCAAGAATCTGGTGTCACAGTTTCTAGCCTTCCCCTCTAACTTTCCTTCCCTTGAGCAACCCGGCTATCTGGTTTCTACCCTCTCCCCAAACTCACCAGCAATCCTGAGCTGGACAGTTCTCTCTGTGCTCACACTGGCTTCTGGGAATGCCACGTGACAGGTGAGATTCGTGCCATTGTCCTGGGGCTGGGGAGTGAACAGGAGTTTGGAGGAATTTGTGTTGGGTGAGGTCAGTTGTTGGGAAGAGAGGGCGGTCCCATTCCAGAGGAAGGTGGCAGATGTCCCATTTCTGCAGTCTCCAGGAACCATACAAGACAAGGTCACCTGGTGCCCAGGTTCCAAGATCTCTGGCATATAGACCTCTGGTTTTTGGGTCAGATCTGGAGGAGGAGAAAGGGAGTGAGGTAGATGGCTGAAAAGACCCCCAAAGTGTCCAGTCAGGTGATGGCCCTGGAGCTGTCTATTTTGCCACTAGTAGCTCCTTTCCCTGACTTTCTTTGATTCACCTCTCACCCCAGGTGGCTGCATATCATACCCAGCCCATAAGAGTACCTCAAGGAGAAGCCCCTCATTAATGTGTCTGTCCCTTTGATACATCTATGAAGACCCCCCCCCCACCTCCCAGCCACCCACACACCTCTCTCCTTGATGCCTGGACTCGAGTTCTCACCCCATCTAGGGTCATGTTACTATACAGAATAAATCATAGTCTATCCCTCCTGACAAGGTCCTTGAGACTCTCCCTCATGTATCACCAACATGCCCTTCCCTGGCTTCTGAGCTGGCTTCTGCTTTTTTGTCATCCCCAAATAGTTTCCTGGGACAGAGAACTCACTCTCCACCTGAATTAATACTCTGTCATTTCTGTAACTATAACGCAGTTTTCCCTTTTCCACACGGAACTCATAATTCCCATGATCTTGTTTCTTGGCCCCAGTAATGCTCAGGGAGCAGCTGTCCATTTGGGGGTCTCCAGTAAAGTGGAACCGGCCCTGGGCCCAGGACTGGATAGCCTTTTGGGGGTCATTGGTGGCCACGGGGTCATTTGAAGACTTCTCCCCAAACCAGTATCCATAGCCTGTGTCATTATTCCTGTATTCTGGGGCATAGTAGAAGGAGCAGGGGATGGAGACACACAGTCCCTCCTGCACAGTCACACTCTTCTGGACATGAACTCCAAACTTGGAATCATCTTGAGAAAAAGATCCTATGGGAAGGGGAAAGGTTCAGGTGAAAGCCTCCTTTGTTTTTCCATCCAGTCTCACCCCCAGACCTTCCAGGTCCCATTTATCCTCCAGACACTCCCACCTCTCTCCTGGCACCTCTGTTCTGGCTCTGCTCCCACTTACCTTCCAGAAATTGGAGTAGTAGCAACAGCAATAGCAGCAAGTGGTCCATGGTGAGATGGAGGGGCAATGGGAACTTTAAGTCAATCCACACAGCCTTCAGGGAGAAAGAATCTCAAGCAGAGGGAAAAGAGGCACCTAAGGGAACTCTGTAACATAATAGGAAGGAAATAAAATATGAAAGAATAGAACATAGCTTGGGAAATAGAGGTTGGGGTTGGGGGTGTTGGCACTTCCTCCTTACTTAGTTCTTTTTTCTCAGTCACCTATTGACCTCTAGAAACTCCTTCTTTGGGGGGAATTGGAGCCCAAGAGAACTAACACTAGATAGGAAGTCCTTCACTGACTCTCATGATCTTTCTAGTCCTCAGCACTGTTTCCCTTTAATAACCTACTTCATCATCCCTCTCCCATGGACATGATCTTCTTATACATTCCCTCTCTCTTCATAAGTTCCCGAAGATCAGTCCATTTCTGACCTCAAGCCTTTTTGATCCTGCTTGGTTTCCCCACAGGCCCTCTCTTGTAACTTTATGATGATGACAATAAATAACATTTCTTCTATTTTTTACGTAATGTATTATTTCCCTTATTACACAGAAAACAATTTTAAATATTTATTCTTTTAAAAATTGATTTTTAAAAATTCCAAATTCTTTCCCTCCCTTTCCTCTATCTCCCCTCATCAAGAAGGCAAGCAGTTAGTTCATTTTGGTGATGTGCATGGAGTTGTGCAAAACACACTTCTGTATTAGTCATGTCATGAAAGAAACAGACAAAAACAAACAAGAAAAATAAAGGAAGTTTGAAATATTCTTTGATTTGAATTTAGATTCCATAAGTTCTTGCTCTGGCTGTTGTAAAAAAGAATTCTTAATCCCTTTCTCTAATTTAACTGGGGACCTGGAGGTCCTTTTACCATAGAGATGTGTAAAGATATACTAGCCCACAGTGAAAGAAAGTAGAAACCAGAGAGACAAGAAGTGGTGTAAGAGGGGGATATAAAAGGCCAGCATGAGGACTGAGAGCCTTTTTGACCTTTTCTGGGTTGGGAGGTGGTTGGTTGTTAATGGTTGGTTGCTGGTGGTGTGGGTTGGTGATTAGTTGGTGGTTGGGAGATATATATCTAGATAGATAGATAGATCAATAGATTGATATATAATATATATTGATTCTGCCTGATGAGCTGAGCTGAAGGATGATCAGCTGGACTTTCTCTAATGGCAGTTATAAGCAGTTATAGGCTAGTTAGGAATTAGGCAATTACTTTCTTTACCTCTTTCCTATATTTCTCTCCTTTACTATATTCATTTTACTATATTCTTTTACCATCTCTATTTTAATTAAACTAAATTGTTAATTGTTAAAAGCTGCTAGAAGTTTTCTTTTCTCTGGCTTAAAGGGATAATATTAATTTACAACTCTACTATATTCTCATCAAAACTTAAATTATTAAAAGCTGCTCTCCTATTTTGTCAAAACTCCTAATTTAACCTTTATAAAATGAATAGTATTTTTCATCTTAATTCCTTTGAAATTGTCTTGGATCACTGTTGATGAGAATAGCTAAGTCATTCACATTTGATTATCTTTACAATATTGCTGTTAGTGTATGCAATGTTTTTCTGGTTCTGCCCACTTCATTTTATATTACTAGGTTTTTCATGAGAGCATCCTGCTCATCTTTTCTTATAGCATAATAATATTGCATTATAATCACATGTCACAGCTTATTCAGTCATTTCCCATTTGATAGATATCCCTTCAATTTCCAATTATTTATCATCACAAAAAGAGCTGCTATAAATATTTTTGTTTATATAGGGATTTTTTCCTTTTTGGATTTGAAAAAAATCTCTTTGGGATACAGACCTAATCATGGTATTGTTGGGCCAAAGGGTATTCACAATTTTACGTCTCTTTGGGCATAGTTTCAAATTGCTCTCAAGAATGGTAGCTATTCTGGAAGGCATTTGGGAATTATGCACAAAGGGCTTTAAAAGAATGCATGCCCTTTGATCCAGCAATACCACTGCTGGGTTTTGTAATGCAGGATTGCTGCAAGAATCTCTTGCATTTGCAAATTCACCTGAGGCAATCTTGGCAGTTGGGGGAATAAAATGTTGATCCAGCCTGTCCCTGGTCTCACATCAAAATCTTTGGAGCTGGACTATAAATATCCCTGGAGTACCAACTGTGGGGTTCAGACTTTCCTTGACCTGACCCAGACATCCAGCTATCCCCTTGGACTCCCCTTGGGCCCTGGGAGGAAGGTAGGTGGACTGTGGGAAATTAGTTTACTTAGGCAGGCAGGGACACCCCTAAACCAAGCCATTACCCTCATTTGTTAAACCTGCTAGACCACCCTACATCAGGGCAGTTGAATTTATCCCTGGCTGAGGGGCTGGTTCCCTCAGCCTGACCCTACCTTCTGAGACCCTCTGCCAGCACTGGCCTTACCCTTAGCAACAGTTTCCCAGACCTTAACACTCTTCCCTCAGCTTACCCTTGCATTTAGTAAACCCCTTGGCCTTATTCAGAGAGCTCCAGTGTCTCATTTATATTACCAATTAGGGCCAAGGACTGAGAAGAAGAAAGATAATTATCACTAGTTTCCTGAGGGGCAAGACTAGGCATCCATCTTGCCGAAGTGAACTAGGTTCACTTCCTGGTAGTCTCAGTTTCTCACTGGCAGGGAGAGGCTTTTCACTCCTCACCTCAGGGGAGCTTAGAGACAACAGGGAGTATGACTCAAACAGCTCAGCCCAGGCTCACACGACCCTGGCTGATCCAAATCAATCTATACTGAAGTTGTAGTCTCCCTGTCCAGTAGACTAAGCTATTACCACCTAAACCCTCTAATATAAGCCTCATTTAGCCCCTCTATTACTTACATATTACAGTTTGTACCTCAAAGAGATAATAATAAAAAATGATTGCACAATAATATTCATAGCTGTGCTCTTTGTGATGGCAAAAATTTGGAAAATGAAGGGGTGTCCTTCAATTGGGGAATGGCTGAACAAATTTTGGTATATGATGATGATGGAATACTATTGGGCTGTAAGGATTGATGATCTGGAGACTTTCCATATGAACTGGGAGAACCCCAATGAACTGATGCAGAGTGAAATGAGCAGAACCAGGAGAACATTGTACACAGAAAGCAAAATGTTGTGGAAAAATCCAATGTAATAGACTTTGCTATTAGTAGCAATGCAACAAACCAGGATACTCCTGAAGGACATATGAGAAAGAATGCTATCCACCCTGAGAGAAAGAACTATGGGAGTAGAAATGCAAAGCAAAACATCACTTATTGCATGTATATGTGGGTATGTGATTTGGGGTTTAGGCCTTAAAAAAAATCACTCTGTAGCAAAAATGAATAATATGGAAATAGGTATCAAATGACAACATTTGTGCAACCCAGTGGAATTGCTTGTCAGCTCTGAGAGTGGGGAGGGAAGAGGGGAGGAAAAGAAAATGAATCATGTAAACATGGAAAAATATTAATAAATAAAAAAATAAAATGTTTAAAAAAAGAATGGTTGAAGCAGTTCACAATTCCACCAACAGTGCCTTATTACTTCAATTTCCCCCTCTAATATTTATCTTTTTTCTTTTCTTTTATATTAACCGATCTGATTAACATAGGGTGGTACTTTAGAGTTATTTTAATTTCAATTTCTCCAATTAATAGTATTTAGACAATTTTTTCATATGACTGTAGATTTGATTGCTTCTTCTAAAAACTGCCCATTCATATAATTTGATCATCTCTTACTTGAGGAATAACTTGTATTCTAAGAAATTTGACTCAGTTCTGTATGTATTTAAGAAATACGAATTCTATCAGAGAAACTTGCTGTAAATTTTTTTCGGAATGATGATTTCTGTGTATTTCCTACCATTTCATCCCTCCCTGTTTATTCTACTCTCTCTCCTTTTACCCTGTCCCTCCTCCAAAGTGCTTCACTTCTGTCTACTGCTTCCCCCAAAGTCAATATAATGAAAAAATGAAAATCTTATCTAAATTAATCTACTTATTCATGCCATCCCAATTAAATTACCAAAATATATTTTATTGAGCTAGAAAGAAATAATAACAACATTCATTTGGAAGAACAAAAGATCAAGAATATAATTAGAATTAATGATAAAAATGTAAAGAAAGGTCTAGCAATACCAAATCTTGAGCTATATTAAAGGCAGCTATTAATAAACTTATCTGGTACTGACCAATAATCAGAAAAGTGGATTAGTGGAAAAGAAACACTATATAATACACAGTAGTAAATGATTATAGTAACTTTGCATTTGACAAATGGTAAGAGATTCGAGATTTTGGGATAAGGATTCACTACTTGGTAAAAAATATTGTTAGGAAAACTGGAAAACAGTTTGGCTGAATCTAGATATATACCAATATATACCAAGATAAGATCAAAACAGATACACACAGGGAGATGCCATAAGAAAATCAGAACAGGGGACAATAATGGACAATATAACATATGATGTTCAACTGTGAATGACAACTATTATCAAGAAGGCAAGGATCCAGGACAATTCCAAAGAAAACATGATGAAAAAGGATATCCATCCTCATAGAAGGAATAGAATCCAAATGCAGATTCAAACACACCATTCTTCACTTTATTTCCTCCATGATTTTGTCTCTAGTGTAAATATTATATGGATCTCGTTTCACAATATAACAAACATGGAACTATTTTATATGATACTATATGTACAACTTATGTTATATTGCCTGCTTTGTTGGGGGAGAGGGGAGGGCTAGAAGGGTAGAAGTAAAAAGTAAAAAGAACGAGACAGATTTTTGGACATAGCTAAAGCAAGAATTTGTTTCTCCTGGAGAAGCATGTTTATTATAACTTACCACATATTTGTAGCAAATCATGTGTATTGTATTATTATTATGTTATATACTACATTATGTTATATATAAAAATAAAGACAAATGGTAACAAAAAGAACAAGGAATGTATTCATGATAATTTTTCAGACAGAAGAATTTATGAATGAACAAGAGATAGCATTGTGAGGAGTAAAATGGGTAATTTTGATTCTATTGAATTAAATAGGGTTTGTACAAATAAACACCAGTGTAGCCAAGAACAGAAGGAAAGCATAAAATTGAGGTACAGTTTTACAGACAATTTCTTGGATAAAGTTCTCATATTTCAAATATATAGAGAACTTTGTCAATTCTATAAGAATATGAATCATTCCCCAATTTATAAATGATTAAAGGATATGAATGAAAAGTTTTTGGATAAAGTAATTAAAAGCCATATGTAGTCATATGAAAAAATGCTCCCAATCATTATTGATTAGAGAAATGCAAATTAAAACTACTGTGAGATATCACCTCCCACCTATCAGATATTGTTTGAAAAATGGTTATGTATACCATCTCCATAGAAAAACTGATAAATAGAAGTAAATAAAATTTTTTTTAAATCAAACCAGCACCACCAGATTCTCCCTAGACCCAATTAATCTCCACCCTTCTTGCTTTGATTTCTTTATCAAAACTTGAGTTCTGAATACTCAGTGTGGGTATCTTCTGGCTTAAGAATCTCTTGGGGCTTCTGGTCTTGGAAAAAGATGGAGGCATATTGGACCTGGTCCTCCCCTTCTTGTGAGCAAAAGTCCAGCAGAGATGAGGGAGGGTGCTCTGAAGGGCTGTGCTTCCAAGGATTCTCTTGTTCAACCTGTAAGACATACAAAGGGGGGCAGCTGGGTAGCTCAGTGGATTGAGAGCCAGGCCTAGAGATGGGAGGTCCTAGTTCAAGTCCGGCCTCAGACACTTCCTAGCTGTGTGACCCTGGGCAAGTCACTTGACCCCTATTGCCTACCCTTACCACTCTTCTGCTTTGGAGCCAATACACAGTATTGACTCCAAGACAGAAGGTAAGGGTTTTATTTTTTAAAAAAGACATACAAAGATTCATGGGGTCCTTGAGGTGGAAAGTGTGTACAGGAATTCAAAGGGAAATAAGTTGATATCCAAGGGCTCTCTCAATTGTACTTGTCTTTGTTCTCAGTCACCTTTCTCAGTTGACAGTCTATGTTTTGAGGACCTCATTCTATCATTTACTTGGCCCCTTACTTCTGATATCAGGTCCTTTGTGTCCTGAGATTCTGTCTTTTTCTGGCACTATATGTCCTATGTTCATTTCAACTCTATGTTCTAAGAGTCCTTGTAGTTTTGACATTATATGCTAAATATTCTAAGATATATTTTAGTGCCGAGGTATCACATTCTATGGAACCTTCTTCTCTGATAGTCTGCATTGCATGTTCCGGGAGTCCTTCTAGAGGCAACATTCTCTGTTCTAAATTTTAAGGTCCTTTCCAGGTCTGCCTTCCTCACTTTTTTTTTTTTAACATTTATTAATATTCATTTTTAACATGGTTACATGATTCATGCTCCTCCTTTCCCCTTCAACCCCCCCCCCATGGCCAATGCGCATTTCCACTAGTTTTGCCATGTGTCCTTGATCAAGACCAATTTCCAAATTGTTGGTAGCTGCATTGGTGTGGTAGTTTCGAGTCCACACCCTCAATCATGTCCACCCCGACCCATGCGTTCAAGCAGTTGTTTTTCTTATATGCCTTCCTCACTTTTGTCTTTCCCATCACAGAATGTCTTCAAGAAGAGACTGATGATTTTGCTTTGGGAGATTCTGTTCAGGTCTGATTGGAAGCAGGTTCCCTTTCAGATCTCTCCTAAATCTGAGTTTCTGTGAGCCTCCTATAGAAGAAATACTTGGGTCCAAAGAAAGAAAGACTAAAAGGCTATATATTTGAAGATGACAATACCTGGATTCTGACCCCCAAACAAGAACCAGACAGGAGAGAAAGGGTAGACGCTAGGTGCTTTCTGAATATTATCCCATTTCATCCTCACAACAACACTGTGAATTAGGTACTATCATTATCCCCATTTTACATGTGAGGAAACCAAGATAGACAGAGGTTACACGATTTGCCCAAGATAACACATCTAAGTAGTGTTTGAGGCTAGATTTGAATTCAGGGTTTCCTGATCCCAGGCCCAATGCTCTATCCATTGAGCTGCTAGCATTTCAGTAGGAAGGTCATTACCCCAGAGAGGGACATAGACCCTTGATTAGACAGAATCCAAGGGTGAGTAGACAGTGGAGCCAATAATGTGTTGGTAAATGTTTAACAACCAGATCCTAGGGAGGAAAAGTATGCGCAACACACTTTAAAGTCTAATCTGCATTATTAACATTTTCTTTATAACTATATTAAGCCTAGACAATGAGCAAGATTATAAACCAAAACCTGATTTGTTGTGCTTGCTGAGGTAGAAATTCCTCCCTGTAAATTTTTCAGTAAGTTCCCAGGGGACTGGTTCCACATGGCATCATGGGGTTGACTCAAGAGTCTAGTTTCCTAATGGATCATGCCTGGGCCTCATTCTTGGCTTATTTTTATGATTATGTTGCTTCTTGGGGTAATGACTTTTCCTCCTGAAAGTATAGTGGGTATACACTGGACATTGAGTAAAGACTAATCAAATAAATACAAAAATAACTGTTCCACTGCTTCAATCAATAATTGTAATTATTCTGAACTCGGAGTCCAAATCCCACCTGAGCTTACTGATTCCCTGTGTGATTTTAGTCTTATCATATTTTCTTAAACTCTTGCTTTCTTTGTTTCAACTCTAAGAGAGAAGGGTAAGGGCCAGGCAAGTGGGGGTAGATGACTTGACTAAGGTCTCACAGCTAGGAAGTATCTGAGGCTCAGATATGAACCCATGTCTTCTTGACTCTAGGTTTGGTGCTTTATACACTGTGCTTGTCTAGCTGTCCCTTGACTTATTATACTTAACTGTTTTGAGCTCAGTTTTCTGATCTGCAAATGGAAGATATTGGCCTACATTGAGAGTTCTTAATATCAGATCCACGAAATTAAAAAAAAAAGGTCAACTAGATTTCAACATAATTGGTTTCTTTTATACTTCTACATTCTTTACGTATTTAAAAATATTATTCTGAGAAGGGGCCCACAGGCTTCACCAGATTGACAGTCCAGGGGGTCTGTGACACAAAGAATGGTGAAGAGCCCCTCATCTCAGTGATCTTTAAGGGATCTTTCACCTTTGAATCCCATGATGCACTGACCTTATGATTGCCCCTTTCAATTTATCCTGAAGAGTGGCATAGAAAGGTACAACATCATTTTCAGCTAGAGATCCTGGGTTTATATCCCATTGGCACTTATTAGCTGTGGGACCTTGGGCAAATAGCTTTCCTTCTCTGGGCCTGAATTTCTTCATCTGTAATGTGATTGGCATGAACTAGAAGATTTCTAAGATCCCTCCAGCTCTATACTGTCTGGTCATACACTTTTCCTTCCTAGAATAAACTCATTACATTGGAATTCGAGGCTTGTTAGTACATTTCATACAAGCCCATTTACCTTGCTCCCTGGGCTGCTGTTGTGGGAAGAATGAAGGGCTTGGAATTCAGAGAACCTATTCTTGAATCCCAACTTTTCCATTGCAAGCAGCATGTCTTAGAAAAGACAAGGAGGTTTTGGAAGGTTGCAAAGCCACCATGAATCAGCAGGGGTATTGGTAGCCAATACAGCTGATATATCCTGGGCCACATTAACAGGGACTTTCCTTCCAGACAGAGAGGTGATACTATTTCATCACAGAAATCTCTGCTTTTATGTCCAGTTCAACTTAAGTTAGGACATTGATAAGTGGAAGATCATCAAGGAAAAGGGGAACCTGGTTGGTGAAGAGCTTTGAGATAATTTTATATGAAAACTACGTGAAGGAACTGGGCATATTTAGCCTGGAGAAGAGAGGGCTGCTGGTGGGACTGGGACCTGAGAATTATATTCATGGTTATTATGTCTTCTTTTGGGTCCCAGAGCTCAGAATTAGGAGCAATGGGTAGAAATGGCATAATGGCCAATATAAGCTAGATAGAAGAGATTTTCCCCAGTCACTGGAGCTGTCCAAGGTGGAATGTGCTGGGAGTTCACTCTCACTACATGTCTTCAAGTAGAAGCTTGAAGACCACTTGCCAGGTAGGTAATAATGTTCAGTAAATGGGATGGAAAGGACTTCCCCTTACAAATTCATCTTCTTAGGACCAACTTTCACACTTTTGATGAGCTATTCATTCTCCATTCATTCTCCATCAATCTACATCTTTCTTCTCTTTCACACCTGTGGACTCTATTGTCTAAATGTGGCTAACATTCCCTCCATAGAAAATCTCCAGAAATGAGAAAGAGTTGTTTTTTTAGTCCAGCTCATCCTAAATGTATCCAATATTATCTGCATTCTTACATGGGTAAGTTAAAGTTGGGGTGTCTTATTTCATCAAGACTGGAGACTTTCCGTGGGAGCAGAAACACAGAAGAAAAACAACTGCTTGATCACATGGGTTGATGGGGGATATGATTGGGGATGCAGACTCTTATCGATCACCCTAGTGCAAATATCAATAATATGGAAATAGGTCTTGATCAATGACACATGTAAAACCCAGTGGAATTGCTTGTTGGCTATGAGGGGGGGTGGGAGGAGGGAAGGGAAAGAACATGAATCATGTAACCATGGAAATTTTTTCATAATTAATCAATAAAATAAAAATAAATTTGAAAAGGACTGGAGTCTCTCCAAATTCAGAGATTTTATGTTCTTAGTTTTCTTAGAAATGATCTCTAGGGACCAGGGTGGAGAGGAGAGTTGTATCACTCTAAATTTCTCTATCTCTGCTGTCTCCAGGAAAGTGATGGAGACTGAGGAATGTGGGTTAGGATAACCTAGTGAGTGACTCACCAGTGCGATGCTAGTGGAGACATGTTGAGTTCTTAGCCCAGGGACTGCTGCTTCCAAGTCTCTCCTTGTAAGTTTTGTTTTAAGCATCTTTATTCTGAGATAAAGAGAGCCATGCTTGGTTACAAGTCCTGCTATGGATGATTTTTAAAGTCCCTTTCATCTATGACATTCTGTCTTCTGTTTTAAATCTGCATTGCCTTTTGCCTTTTGATTCATTGTTTTCTTTCTTTTAAAAAAATTATTCACTTTCCTAAAATCTCTCCCAACTCTGACATTACATGCTTGGTATATTATGATGTCAGGCCATCTTCCAATCTTTGTCCCTGCTACATTGCAGTTCTAATAGTTATTTGTTCGTGTGAGGGCCTTGCCTGTGGGTAAAGCATCTCCTTTAATAAAAATGTTCAAACCCACTTTTTGGTTGGTAGATACACTCATCCTCAGCCTAAATCCAGCTCCTTTTTCTCATTCTTGTAAATCTGTTGTTCCCTTCTTGCTCCATCTGACAGTTTATTTTCCCAAGATCTCCAGGGAAACCTCTCAGCTGCTTCCCTAGTTTTTGACCTCAACTTCTCAAAAATTTAACATCCCCTGTTCCAGGGTCCATTTCAACTCTGAAATTCAATGTCCTAATTTCTCTCCTAACTCTGACACTATATGTCACTATATTATGTACTTATCTTGTATGCTCTAAGGACCCTCTAGTTCTGATATCCTTTGTTCTAAAGGCCCACAGCTCTGACATTCCATGTTCTAAAGTCCTTCCCAGGTCTGACATGTTATGTTCTAAGGTCCCTCCCAATTCTAACATTCAATGCCCTGTGACTTTTCCCACCTCTGACATTCTGTATTCTAAGGCACTCCCCCCCTTCCATTCTGATATTTTGTGTTCTATTCCATATTCCATCTTCTAGGGTCCTCCATTCATGGGTTCAATCTGGAAACTCACAAGCAGACTGTGAGGCATATGAAGAGCAGAGCAGACACAAGTGTTCCACACAGGGCTCCCTTAATCAGCCACGTCAGGAAGTTCTGTGGACTGGAGGAGGCTTTATCTGAGGAAAGATGCAGCCTGAGGAGAGCCATTCCCTCCTCCATCCTCCTCCCCAAGGCCTTCCCTCCCCTCTCCTCCCTCCTCCTTCCTCAGCTCTGGGGTCCTGGAGAGGCAGATGCTTCCTGGATTCCAAGGGGCTTTCCTCAGAACAAGCCACTGAAGTAGGTGATACTAGCATGACACCTCCCCAGACAATGAGTAAAATACAGAATTTTAGTTTCAGTTTTGTTCTTTGCTAATCATTTTTAGCTGGGCCAGGCCTCTAAGTGGCGGTATGAGTAACCTATGAGAATTCTGTAAAATGGCCTTGGCTTGTCTCATTTATATGATTTTGTATTTGGGAACAGCAGATGCAGCAAATCTGGACACTCCCAAAGGAAAGAAGGAAATAAACATTTATTAAAGACCTGCTATATTTCAGGTACTTTGTTTGGTGTCTTACAAATATTATCTCGACTGATCCAAATAACAGCTCTGGGAGGTAGATGCTGTTTATAATTCCTGTTTTATAGTTGATGAAATTGAGATAGATGTTAAATGACTTGTCCAGGATCACATAACTACTAAGCGTCTGAGGCTCCATTTGAATTCAAGTCTTCCTGATTCCAGACCTAGCATTCTATTCACTATCCATTGTATAGGGGAAGTTGCTCCCTTCCTTCCTTCCTTCCTTCCTTCCTTCCTTCCTTCCTTCCTTCCTTCCTTCCTTCCTTCCTTCCTTCCTTCCTTCCTTCCTTCCTT
>NC_058132.1:16279610-16300522 GCF_016433145.1 Gracilinanus agilis | reverse complement strand
TCTCTCTCTCTCTCTCTCTCTCTCTCTCTCTCTCTCTCTCTCTCTCTCTCTCTCTCTCTCTCTCTCCTTTCCCCTATGCTTTTCTGATTAAATAAAATTAAATTTACAGCCAGTTTCATGATTTTCCCCTTAGAGCTTCTAATTTCATGTTTCAACAGAAAATTCTCTCCAAAGTTACCTGTGATCTCAATGTCACCATTTCAAACAGCCTTTTGCCAGTCATCATCTTTCTTGAGTTCTCTGCAGTCTTTGACACTGTTGCTCACCTTCTTGTCCTGGATGGTTCCATCTTAATGTTTTCACTGAGGTCTCTGATTTGTCTGCCTGTCTCCTACCTCTTACATGTCTGACTGCTCTTTCTCAGTAGCTTTTGTTGGATTTTCATCAGGGTCATGCTCACTCACCACGGGGATCTGGTAACACTCCCTGTCTTCTTGGCCCTTGTCTTCTCCCTTCATCATATCTATGTGGATGATTCTCTGATCTATATAGTATATACAACCATCCTCTCTCTCCTTTCTAGGCTCACATTTCCAGTGACCTATTGTATACTGAGAACAAAAGATCCTCTAGGCATCTGAAACTCAATATGTCTAAAACAAAATTCATTGTCTTTTTCATGAATACTTTATGGTCTTAAAAAAACCTTTACTTTCTGTTTTAGCATCAGTTCTAAGACAGAAAAGTTGCAAAGGCTAGGCAATTTGGGTTCAATGACTTGCCCAGGACCACACAGCTAGAAAATGTCTGAGGTTAGATTTGAACTCAGGTTATCCCATCTCCAGGCCTGACACCCTATCCACTGAGCCAATTAGCTGTCTCTTATACACTTTAGTATTGTATCCCCCATTAGACTGTGAGCTCTGTGAGGACAGGCATCCTGTTTTTACCTTTCTTTGTCTTCCGAGCATTTTGGATGGGATCTAGCATGCAGTAAGTGTTTGTTGATTGACTTTTCCCATATTGCCTCAAATGATTCATTTCACTTCTTCAGAGACATCCTTGATACTATTTCCTGACTCCTTTGGCATTCCCCAAACCCCTACCTTTCCCTTTATGACAATTGCATTAACTCATATTCTATAATGTGTTGATGACTACGAACATACTCATGTCTATGAGATGAGCCTTGCAAGTTCAAGTCCTCCCATCTAACATATCGGAAAACTGAGATTTTGATGGAGCTTGAGTGCCTTCCCTACATAGTGCTACACAGTGCTTAACTATTAAAGATAGGACTCACACATAGGTTTCCTGTTTCTACTCTATCCTTGGTTCTAGGTTGCCACATGAATGATGTTGTTGTCATTGCTCTTGACTCATTCCTGGCCCCTCCAAATATTTCCATCAAAAGGGCCATCTAGTCCAATAAATAATGCAGCATTAAGTGTGTGACTTCAATTCAGGCATTTCCCTTCTTTGGACCTCAGGGATCTTCCATAGACTGGTGGCTCTCAACCTTTGAGGATCTTCGGATCCTATTTTAATTTCAGAAACTTCCCTGATGTCCACAATTACATGGTTTACATGATTAGTTGTTTGACCAAATGAAAGGGGCCAAAAAAACTCCCATCAATCTCCAAATCTGTTTTAATGTGTTCTTAATTAAGAAGAATGTTCCCTGTTCATCATCAATCACCTTCTCTTCAGAAGTCCCACATACATGGGCAGCTTCCCTCTCACCTCCATACTGGCTGCCTTTTTCTGTGCCAGGACCACCCTCCTCCCTTCTATTTCCCTTCTAAGTGTTAAGTTCTCTTATTAGAATGGAAGTTCCTTAAGTTCTGTACCATCTTGTTTTCTTCTATCTCCAGTCCTTGGCACAATGTCTGACACACCTATCTATGAATCTGTATCACTCTTTATGTATCTCTTCATCTATCTATGTGTCTGCTTGTCTATCTCTCTGTCTATATATCTCTCTCTATCTCTTCATCTACCTATCCATCCATCTAGTTTCAAAGTGTAACAAGTCATGTATGAATTAGACATGCTTATTCACTTTTGTTTTTGTTGTTCTTCATTCTGCTTTCCTATATATTTCTCCTGACCTTGACTTTTCCCCACTTACCCAATGAAATCTCCAAGTATTAGAGATGTGGTGTTAGGGTGTTGGAGGTGGTGGCAGTGGTGGTGGGGCTTTTTATTTTTCTTTTCCTAACATGAGTCATTCTCTTTTAGAATAAGCCTCTATTCCAGTGTTTAGGTAGTCATGCCTACCCACTTTCTTTTGATCTCCTCTATCCCAATTCCCCTACAAGACTAATCAAAAGACAAACAGGATTTTCCTTGTCTGTCACTCTTAGAGCCAATAAAAAAAACCTCACAGATTGGACAGGAAATCTCTCTCTGGTAGGGAGATCTTTGAAAGGGACAGGTTGAATCTATCCCAGACAAAATGTCCCCAAAGTCTTACTGGCCAAAGGTGTCTTAGATTCAAATAATTTAAACTTTAATGACTTAAAATGGCACAATACTTAGAGATCTGCAGTTTCATGGACAATTCCCTTTTTCTCTTCTACTTTGTATACAGAAATGCCCTATTTTATTTGATGTTTGTAATGCTAAAAAAAGGGGCAGCTAGGTAGTGCAGTGAATAGAGCAAGGTGACTGTAATTAGGAAGATTCATCTTCCTGAGTAAAAATCTGGCCTCAGATACTTACTTACCAATTGTGCGACCCTGAGCAAGTCATTAAACCTTGTTTACTTCAGTTTCCTCATCTGTAAAATAAGCTGGAGAAGGAAATGACAAACCACTCCAGCAGCTTTATTAAGAAAACCTCAAATGGAATCACAAAGAGTTGGACAGAACAATGCTAAAAAAGAAAAATCAAATGGAAGTCTCCCCTTCAATTCCTCTCTCCCCCTGCCTTCTCACCTTCACCCCCTTCCCTCCTCTCCCCTCCTCCTCTTCTCCAAATGAAAGGAAGCAGCTAAAAAGCCTTTATTTTTCAAGCTTTCTTTCATTTCTTCTAGATTTTCACACTCCTTGTCTAATGTCCATATTTCCCTTTAAGTCTCTGCTTACAGTTTTTACAATCATTCTTTCCTTATTTGGTGGGGGTTGGGGGGGACCTCTAGATCTCCTACAGGTTTTGGAAACTGGCCTTTGTTTTTCTTGGTTTTCTCATCCTTGAGCTTTAGTTCCTTGCATTGGAGCTTTGTGCTGGGGCTGTCTATGTTCCACCTTTGGCCCTACTTTTGTTAGACAAGTCGGCTCTGCTGATCTCACTCTGCATCCTCTGGCTTCTTACATTTACCTCTACCTCCCAGGGTTCCAGTCCTCTGTGTGTCTGTGTTTTGAAGTGATGGATCTTCAGAGCCTGTTCAGTCTTCTCAGGGACTTCAAATGTCTTGAGCCTGTTCTGAGTTCTCCCATAATCAGCTGCTCGCTGGAGGCTGCTGGGCCCCTGAACTTCCATGCTCCCTGTCTTGGAGCTTTGTAACTCCCCTGGTATTCACTACCCTGTGATTTAGGGGAAAGAGCTGTGTCTTTTTGTCTCTGGACACTGAGCCATTATAGGCAATGTGTGTCTTCTGATTCTTCCCTGGGATGACTCTGTCTCCCTTTTCATTGCCCTGAGGCTCTTACCTGGCTTTTGGGGTAGAACTCATGTGCTATCAATGCTAATTGGACTTCTTGGTCTTTATTCAATCTGCTTCCAAGTGGTAGCTGAGCACTGCTGATCCCACTCCCACCTACTTCACTTGTATTTCACTTCCCATCCACTTGGTAGTCTTTTTTTGCAAATCCTTATGGTGAGAATGGCAATATTAAATTTCATGAAATGTGAAATGATGGTTTTCAATGGCTTTGGGCATCCAATAAAACCAATCTCATTCTTTGTCACCCCACAGAATAGTTGTGTGATATCCTTGAATTTAGCTCCCACTTCCTTCTGGCTCTTGATTTCAAATGCCCTCCTGGCTCTCACATTCCATTTTCTAAGGTCCTTCTCACCTTAGATGCCCCATATTTTAGGTACAATGATCATTGTTTGGCACCATTGGGAGGGACCAGATGTTTGTTGTTCAGGCATTTCAGGCATGTCCATCTCTTCATGACCCCATTTGGGGTTTTGCCACTTCCTTCTCTAGCTCACTTTATAGTTGAGGAACTGATTCTCACTTGACTCATGTGGTCAGGTTGTCTAGTGGAAATACTTCTCCTTTCACCAAGAGACCCTTCCCTCTTCCCGTCTCTGTGGGTTAGTGTTCTCATGAAGTCCACCAGCTGCAGCCCTTGCTCTCTTTGCTGCAGCATCTTCCCTGACAAGTCTCTTAGATGTGGCTCCAGCTCTGGACCTCGCCATCTCCGTTTTCCTAGAGAGGTTATTTCACTCCAACCTTCAATGATCTAATGGCCCTCCCAGCCAGGACATTTGCATACAGGGGTCTCCAAGTCACTGTGGTCTGCCAGTCACATGAAAGGATCACTGACACATATAGCTAGTAGAATAATATTTGGAAAGAGTGGTGGGTTTAGTCAGCAGAGCTGAGTTTGACTTGTGGTTCCACCAATCAAAAGCTGTGTGCCCTTGAGTAAATGAATTGGCCTCTCTGGCCTTAGTGTCCTCATCAGTAAAATAGTTGGATTAGATAGTCTCCCAGGTTTTTTTTTTGCTATTGAAATGCATTTACTCTTTCATCAAGACTATAAAATTTTGTCTTATTGAATGTTTATCTTCACTTCTAGCTAACATTTGTACTAATAGAATTTTTTACTCCGACAGAAGCAATCCATCTCTTATTTAAACAAAAACTCACTTCCTCCTCAAGGCTCCATTTGAGGGCTCCAAAATACACATTACACATTTTTTATTAAAAAAAGATTCAGCAGTACACAAAACCTACTTATTGCAGTATTTATCAGAACATGCTAAGGCTATCCAATATATTCTGTATAGAACCAGATCTCAGGGGAGCCAAAGATTTTCTATATGAAGCCTTCCTGAAGATATAGCTCTATTCAGCATGAAGCTTGTCATGAAGTCCCAGACTTCTGGCTTTTATTTCCCCAAAGGCAACATGCTATTGGCAAGCATATTTTGCTTCCATCATGTCTTCATATTTTTTATAAGCCATAGAGCCATCAAGTTCAATAGTCAAGACACTCAAGAAGCTGTATTTAGCAGGTAGACAGGAAGGCCTTTCTGCTAATAAATACTATTCAATTCAATTTATAAACATTTATTAAGAAACTTCTTTGGAGAAGCTAGGTGGCTCAGTAGATAGAGAACCAGACCTAAAGTTGAGAGAACCTGGGTTCAAATCTGGCCTCAGACATTCCCTAGCTGTGTGGTCTTGAACAAGTCCCTTAAGCTCAAGTGCCTAGCTCTTACTGCTCTTCTGCCTTGGAACTGATACTCAGTATTGATTCTAAGACAAAAGGTAACAGTTTTGTTTATTTTGTTAAAGAAGAAGATGCCAGAAGATGGGGATACAAAGACAAAATGGGACAATTCCCGCCCTCAAAGAGCTTATAGTCTAATCAGGGGGGCAGAATAGGCACACATAAAAATAAGTACAAGATATATATAAAATAATGCAAGAAGGAGAGATTACTAGTAACTGGGAGGGGTCCAGGAATGCCTTATGAAGGAAATGAAAGAAGGAAAAAAGAAGGAAGGAAGGAAGGAAGGAAGGAAGGAAGGAAGGAAGGAAAGAAGGAAGGAGTTTTTGTTTTTTTTTTCTAAAAAAAAGCTTAGGAGTCTATGCAATGAGGCAGGGAGGGATTCCAGACAGTTGAGAGTCCTTGTACAAAGGCAAATAGAACAGCCATCAGATTAATCTCACAAAATAGATGAGAGACTCAGACTAAAAAAAATAGGTAGGACCAGACTGGCAGGCTTGAGATTTCAGAATGAGGACTTTCTCCCAGTTGCAATAGGAAGCCTTTAAGGCTTTGAGTAGGACAGCAAAAGGATCACATCAGTGTTTTCAGACTACATATCAATTTAGCAATGATATGGAAAATGTATCAGAGAAGAGACACAGGAAGGGGAGACACATTGTAATAGTCTGGGTATGAGATGATGAGGATCTGAACTAGAGTAAAGGCTTATGAGCCATGTTGGGTACACAGAACTGACCAGATTGAGCACTTCATTGGATATGTGGTGGTAATGTTAGAGGAAGGGTGGTAGGGGTTTGGAAGGAGAGGGAAGAATTGAAGATGACTCCAAGATTGAGATCCTTGTAGTCTGGAAGGCTGGTGCACTTAAAGGAAGCAGGGAAATTTTGAGGGAAGATATAGTTTGGTGGAGGAAGTATGATTTGGATATGATGAACTCAAGGTGACTGTGGGACATTCAGATGGAAATGTCCAGGAAGAAATTGATAATATAGGACTGGAATTCAGGGGATGAGGGTGGGGAGAAGAAGAGGAGGGAGGAGGAAGAAGAGGAGGAGGAGGAGGAGAGAGAAAGAGAGAGAGAGAGTTGGGTATATGTATGAACCATGGCCCAGAGCCATTCTACATTCTTTGTTCACTAGTTTTTCGGTATTTCTAATTAACGCATTAATTTCTGACAATATTTCCCCCTCCCTGCCAGCTCCCTACACAATGAATAAGACTAATATATTCCTGTTTATGGATTTGTCCTGATGTTATCTTCTTTCTCAAAGCAGGACCCCCAAATTCTCTCTAATCCCAAGGAGTCCCCATCCTCCCTAATCCCTTTATCAAAACTCTTTATGAAAATTTGAGCTCTGAATTCTCAGTGTGGGTGTCTTCTCACTTGGGGATGTCTTGAAGCTTCTGGGCTTGGAAAAAGATGGAGACATATTGAATTTGACCCTTTTCTTCCTATGAGCAATAGCCCAGGAAAGGTGAAGAAGGGTGCTTCAAGGAGCTGTGCTTCCCAGGATTCTCATGTTCAACCTGTCAGACATACAAAGATCCATGGGGTCTTAGAGGTGGAAAGTGTCTACAGGAACTCAGAGGGGAAAAAATCCAAGACCAGAACTGGTCTCTAAGAGCCCTCCCAGTTCTGCCAGTCTCATTTTTCTGTCACCTTTCTCCACTAACAGTCTATGTTACAATGACTTTTCCATGTCTTTCACTCCACAGAGGGATTTTTACCCCTGATATTGGGTATTCTGTGCTCTGAGATTCCATTCTTTCCTAACATCAAAGGTTCAGTGTTCTCATATGAATTTCAACTTGGACATTCCAGTTGCCATGTCATTTTGGGGTTTGTCAATATAGCAAATGGAATGTCCAAGTTGAAATTCATATGAGAATATTGAACCCTTGATGCTGGAATAGAATGCTGCTCTTTCAGTCTGACATTCTGTGGTGTAAGTTTTAAGGACCCTTCCAGCTCTGCCTTCTTTTCTTCTATCTTTTCCATCCCTGGAGGTCTTCAAGAGGAGCCTGGATGATCTCTCAGGGGATTCTGTTGTGGTCTAGTTGAAGCCAGGGTACCTCTGTTGTCTATTCTACCTGAATTTCTGTGAGTGTGGAATAGGAGGAATCCTTTGGTTGAAGAGGTAAAGGGGAGAAGGAAAAGAAGTATTTTTATAATATCTACTATGTTCCAGGTGCTGTGCTGAATGCTTTACAAATATTAACGTAGTTGATCCTCATAAGAACCTGGGAGGTAGATGTTCTTATTATTCCCATTTTCCAGATGAGAAAACTGAGGCATATAGTTAAGTGACTTTCATAGGTTCACACAATTATCTGAGACTGGATTTGACCTCAGGTCTTCCTGGCTTCCCCTGCACCACCTAGCTGACTTTAAAATGAGAATGCAGAATCTGACCCTGATGCTGGAACTGATCAATAGTATACTAACTACCAAAGGAAGGGCCACAGATTGAAGGTAATACTAGAAACTATTGGTGAGGCAGAACCTGAAGCTAGTAAGCCATGGAGCTGACTCCTCCAGAGTCCATTTTCATAGCAGGCCAAGCCTGATTTGGCCTTTGCTACTTCTTGGAGTAGGGAATTTTCTTTCTGAAAGTATAATGGGTGAGAATTGGATATTTAATAATGGCTGATTAGATAAATTAAATAAAACAAAGGAGACACTGCCTCAATCAATAAAGGTGTGAGAAGTGAATCTGGTGTCTTAGTGTATGGGGTCATATTGTAGCTCTTTTGTCACCTTAGGACTTTCTGGGCCTCGGTTTGCTCCTATGTAGGTAGGGCTGTAACTTGGCCAATATTGTCTTTAATGTTGATGCTGGTTTTAAATCCCATGATTCTGTGACACCGTAGTAAGTTCTTTCATTCTATAAAAGAATGTGGAATTTGGACTGAGCACTCCTGGAATCAAATCCTGGGTCGACTTCCTAGCTATGAGTTCTTGGATAAGTCTCTTTCCTTCTCTGTGACTGAATTTGCCTCCAAAAGAAGGGTTGAGCCAAAAGATTTCCAAGGTCTCTTCTAGTTCCATACCTTCTGATCCTATTGGGTGGAGGATTTCTAGATAAACTTCTTATCATGGCATTCTGCAACATCTCTAAACTTCCTTTCTGGCTACAGGTTACACTATCACACTTCTCTTGTGTCCGGGCAGCTCTGAAGGAGTGGGGTGACCTGGATTTGTAATCAGAAAACCTATAACTGATCCTGACTTTGCCCATTTGATATCTGTGTTAGCAACCCACAATCCATTAGATTGTGGAGCTTCTTGAGGGAAGGAATTCTGTTTTGCCTTTCTTTGTAGGGCCTGGTATATAGTAGATGTGGGCCAGACTAGATCAGTTGTACCTCCCATGCAGATGGTGTGTCTTACAAAAGACTAGGCTTTTTTCGTGGGCTGTAAGCTCAACAGAAGTGGGGAGGAGTGTGGGTAGCCAACAAAGCTGATGCATACTGGGTTACATTAAAGACATGTTATTATGAGCTGGCTTCTGGAAATAGGGAAGTGATTATTCTACTGTGTCCAGTTTGGGTTAGTCTATTGTGTTGTTGTGGGTTAGATTATCCTAATGTGTCCACTTTTAGTTAGGACATTGATAAGCTGGAAGACATCCAAGGAAGGAGAACCAGGTTGGCAAAGGGCCTTAAGATAAAATCATGAGTGAAGGAATTGGGCATGCTTAGCCAGGAGAAGAGAAGGCTGTTGGTGGGATTGGGAAATGATAGCTACACTCAAGGATCATCATGTAGAAGAGGGTGTAGATATGTTTTCTGGGGAACTCCAGAGCTCATAATCAGATGTGATGAGTGGGAATGACCTAGGGGGCCAATGTACGCTGGAGGTCAGGAAGACTCTCCCAACCATTGGCGCTGTCCAAGGTCGAGGCTTCACCCTCTTTAGGGGTCTTTAAGCACAGTCTGGAAGACTACTTTCCAGGTAGAAGATAATGCTCAGTAAATGGTTAGTGAATTGACTGGGGTGGAAAAGATCTACTCCAGTCACGTTCATCTCCTTAGGACTTGCCTTCGTTCTTTTGACAAGCTATTCCTTCTCCAGCAATCCATACCTTTCCCTCAGACTCCAAAGACTACTTGGGGCCATTAGTCCCTGCACATGAAATCTCCAGGATGAGCTTGGAATGGCTTCTTATCCAGTTCATCCTCAGTACATTCACAGTGAACACATTCTTACATAGTTAAGCTAAGATTGAGGTGTTCTAGCTCCTCAACTAGACTGGAGACTTTCTGAGTTCGGAGACTTCATGTTCCCAGTCATTCTGGGAACTTTCTGTGGGGGAGGGGGTTGCTCTAATGTCTATTGGACTTTAATGTCCAATAAAGTGATGGCCATGGAGGGTTTGGGGCCAGGATGATTGGTTTACTCACCAGTGGAATATTAATGGAGACTGTCTTGCTGTTGGCTGCAGACCTGGTAGCTTCCAAGTCTTTCTTAGACTTTCTCCTCCCAAGCATCTTCACTCTAAGACAAGGGCAGCCATGCTTGATTGTGAGTTCTGCCACTTCATTTCTAAAGACCCTGACAGCTAGCTATGCCATTCTATATTCTGTGACCTACATTTCCTCCTAGCTATAGGAAGCCTTTTCTTACCTCCTCGGCTGCTCTCTCTTCCAAGCTACCAAGCAGTCAATGACTTTGTGTCTCTTTCTATTAGTCTTCTTTATGTTTATTCTGTGTACACTTATATACAGACTTGTTATCCTCCCTGTTAGAATGGCACCTTAGATACCTGTACCTCTATTGCCCAGCTTCGAGGGGATCCTCCACTTACTGCTCCAATAGCCAACATTCCATCTTCCAAGATCTATTTCTAAGGGCCCTCCCAGTTCTGCCATTCCCTGTTCTAAGACCCCTGACATTCACTGCTCCAACATTCTTCTAAGCTTTGGCACTCTTTCTTAGAATCTCCCCAAGACCTGTTATTCTGCACCTTAAGGGCCTCCTTCTTCATCCCTGGCCCTCACACACTTTGTTCCAAGTTCCCTCCCAACCTGTATGTTCCACATTCAATCTTCTAAGGTCCTCCATTCAAGGGCTCAATCTGGAAACTCACGAGCAGGCTGTGAGGCATATGAAGAGCAGAGCAGACACGAGGGTTCCACACAGGGCTCCCTTAATCAGCCACGTCAAGAAGTTCTGTGGACTGGAGGAGGCTTTATCTGAGGAAAGATGCAGCCTGAGGAGAGCCATTCCCTCCTCCATCCTCCTCCCCCTTCCTTAGCTCTGGGGTCCCAGGAATAAGGGCAGCCTCCCTAGAGCTGGGCAGATGCTTCCTGGGCTCCTCAGGACAAGCCACTGAGGTGGGCAATGCCAGCACAAGTGCCCCGAGACAGTGAGTAAAATACAGAATTTTCATTTCCATTTTGTTCTGTACTGAGCATTTTGAGCTGGACCAGGCCAGAAGTGGTGACCTAGGAGGACTCTGGAAAATGACCTTGGCTTGTCTTACTTGTATGCTTTTGTATTTGGGGACAATTGTGATGTTGAGAGCAAGCAGCTGCAGCAAGACCAGACACTAGCAAAGGGATTGCATGAGAGTATACCAAATGGGGACAGCTGGGGGGCTCAGGGGTTAGAGAGCCAGGCTGGGAGTAGGGAGGTCCTGGGTTCAAATCTAGCCTCAGACACTTCCCAGCTGGGTGACCCTAGGCAAGTCACTTAACCTTATTGCCTAGCCCTTACCACTCTTCTTCTTGGAACCAATACTTGGAATGGGTTCTAAAGCAGCAGGTAGGAGTTTATTTAAAAAAAAGTATGTCAAATATATTGTTTAGGATTTTGCATGCCATTTTGTGTACAAATAAACTCATGCACATATGTACAGATATATGGCCCATATATGTATGTCTTTTGAAAATATTTTTGAATATGCAGGCACTTATATATGTATCCTGTATATGCATATATTTATATGCTACTAGCTCACCCCAAACACTTGCCTACATGCATATCCATGTGTGTGTTTATATCCATGTGTTTATGTGAACATATATAAATAAAACATATAATGGTCCATGTGACACATTTAATATCATTTGGGACTCAGGGTAGGGATTTCAATGCCCCATTTCTGAGTGTCCTCTTGAATACATGTATGCACACACACACACACACACACACACACACACACACTCACGTTGTTGTTTAGTCATTACAATCATATCCAACATCTTATGATCCCATTTGGGGTTTTCTTGGCAAAGCTACAGGAGTGGTTCACCATTTCCTTCTCCACCTCATTTTTCAGATGAGGAAACTGAGGCCAACATTTACTCATTCAATCAAACCATAAGCAATTCTTTAGCACATATCATATGGCAAGCATTGGGCTTGGGTATCCTTAGAAAGGCAGAAATAATCCCTGCCCACAAGGGACTGACAATCCAATGAGGGAGATAACATAGAAATACTTAAGTCCATGGAGCAGATAGAAAGTAAATCTTAAAGGGGAAGGTTCTGGGGAGGGGAAGTGGGGAAAGCTATGAAAGACCAACTTCCTATGGAAAGTGACACAAGCTGAGTTTTGAAGAAAACCAACTGGGTGGGCCAAAGGATAAAGAACCGGGCTTGGAATCAGGAAGACTCATCTTTATGAGTTCAAGTCCTGCCTCAGACACTAGCTGTGTGTCCCTGGGCAAGTTACTACTTCATCTTGTTTGCCTCAGTTTCCTCATTTGTAAAATGAGTTGGAGAAGGAAATGGCAAACCACTCCAGTGTCTTTGCCAATAAAATCACAAAATAGGGTCATGAAGAGTTGGACAGAATTCAAGACTCAGAATTCTTTGGAAAATGTTGGAAACTGTTTTTACATGTAATTGGGGGAAAAAGTGGGGGGGGGGGAAGAGTTGGACACAATGAAACAACAACAACAAAAGGGATTTGAGGCAGCTAAGTACCACAGTGGATAGAGCACCAGATCTAAAAATGGGAGGTCCTGGGTTCAAATTTGGCTTCAGGCACTTCTTAGCTGTGTGAATCCAGGCAAATCACTTAACCCCCATTACCTAGCCCTTACTGCTCTTCTGTCTTAGAATTGATTGATTCTAAGACAGAAGATAAGATTTTTTTTAAAAGAACTTTCTTTGTGTTAGGAGATAGAGAGACAAAAACAAAATGGGACAATTCTTGTCCTCAAAGAGCTTACAGTATAGAGGGCAGCTGAGTTGCTCAGTGGGTTAAGAGCCAGGCCTAGAGATGGGAGGCCCTAGATTCAAATCTGGGCTCAGACACTACCTAGCTGTGTGACCCTGGAAAAGTCATTTAACCCCCATTGCCTAACTCTTACCACTCTTCTGCCTTGGATCCAATACAAAGTATTGATTCTAAGATGAAAGGTAAGAGTTTTTTTTTTAAAAAGAGCTAATAGTGTTATTAGGGGACTTCCTTCCTCCTTTCCTCCTTTCCTCCTTTCCTCCCTTCCTCCCTTCCCACCTCCTTTCTTTCTCCTTGCAGGTAAATTATTGCCCAGAGAAGTTACTTCTTTTGCCTTCAGTTCCAAAGGGCATGATCTCACTCAGATCAAAAGACCCAAAAGCCAGTGCACTTTTCACCCTCCATTGGCCTGTCTTTGTTCCCCTACTTCATCCACTCTACCCTTCCACCTCTGTCCACTGTCCTGCAGAATCTTTCCTAAACTCAGCCCCATCTCAGTTCTCTCTTCTTCTGGGGGCATCACTGCTCACCTGGCATCAGTAGGATGCTAAGACTGTGTACGCCATGTTGGTTCTTCCCCTCACATCGGATACTGAGGTTATGGTTAAGCCCCTCTTTCAGGCTGAGGCTGCTATTGGTCCAGATCCCAGAAGTGTTGGATACCTCCCAGAGAGTATCCTCAGGGCCATTCTTTTCCAGAGTGCTTTCTCCAATCCACCAGCTCAGGGAGGGGGCTGGTACTGCCTGGGCAGAGCAGGTACAGGAAAATCTCTCATTGGTCTTGGAGCAAGAGAGATTGAGCATCCTTGGTGGGTCTGTGGGGAAAGAGGGGAGAAGAATCAGTTTAATGTCCTCTCCCTCAACTCCTGGGACCCAGGTAGCCTTTCAGCCATGTCTTGCTCACAATTCACAGAGAGATAGAGAGAGAGATTCCAGGCCCCCAGTCGGTTGTGGGCTTGGCACACGTATTCTCCTCCATCTTCTTCTCTTAATGATGTCATTTCCAGGCTCAAGACCTCAGCATCGAAGGTCTGGAAGGAGGTCAGGTTTCGGTCCCAGCTCAGGACCAGCTCAGGGTGGCTGGAGGGTTACTGTCAGTGGAACAGACAAGTTTCAGGGACTCACCCTCCAGAACCAGCAAAGATGTGCCTTCTTTATACTCTGGGATGTGTGAGTGGGGAGGAGAGAGAGACAGACAGACAGACAGACAGAGATAGAGACAGAGATAGAGACAGAGACAGAGGCAGAGACAGAGATAGAGACAGAAAGGAAGAGAGGGAGGGTGGGAGAGAGGGAGAGAACACAAAAGTTAGGGGTCTCCTATTTGCTCCCAAGTAGTCTACATTTTCTTCCTCTATCCCTCTGTCTTCTTCCAGTCAATCTACCTGTCCCATTTCTCTGGGGAAGAGAGATGCTCATATTTTGAGGAGAGTCTGCAATAGGAAAATGTGGCTGATTTTGAGCTTGGGGCCCAGGCTTAAACTCAGTGATAGGATGAAATTTGGAACTTCAATAACAGAATGCAGGACAGAAAACAGTAGAGCCCTAGTTACCATCCCTCCAAAAAGCCCCATTTCCCCTTAAAGCCAGGCACCTAGTATGTCAGATCCTGGATCTTCTTTCCCTCCAGCCCTCCTTCCCCTGGGGTACCTGGGCATCTTGCCTCATGCCCTCCCAGCACTCACAGGCAACTTGGAGCTGGACAATTTTCTCTGTGGTTACTCTGGTGTCTGGGAATGTCACCTGACAGGTGAGGTTAGTGCCATGATCCTGGGCCTGGGGTGTGATGAGGAGTTTGGAGGAGCAGAGACCTGGGGATCCATGAGAGGAGACAGTAGAGCTGGTCCAGAAGAAGGTGGAGGGAGTCTCCTCTCTACAGTCTACAGGTCAGAGTCACCTGAACCCCAGACTCCAGATGGTCTGGTATCTGGATCTCTGGCTTCTGGATCAGATCTGAAGCAGGAGAGAGTAGGTGAATTAAGTGGTGGGAGAAAGGGTCCCCAAAATATGTGTAGCCAAGTGATAGCTTTTGTATTGTCTCTATTCTGTCCCTGACAAGCCCTTTCCCTGGATGCATCTTGGATGCCTTGAGTGTGTCTCTCCATCCCTAGGGCCAGAGCTGCTCATCCCAACCCAGTTCCTGTTTGCTTAAGCAGAGGACTATGAAGTGTGTCTCTCTAGCCTCAGGGTCACCTCTGGGATATCCCACTACTATATGTCTCTTCTTGATGTGTCCATGAGCATCCCCAGCTGTGTTCCTCTGTTCCCAGACCCTGGAATGCTCACCTCTGCCTGGGATCATGTGGAAAAGGATCCGTATGCCCTCCCAGTCAAGAGCCCTGTGACTATCCTTCATGTATCAACACTTACTTGATCCCCACTGCTCTGGACTTCCCATCACTCCCAAGGACTTCCCTGGGACACTGTCCTCACCTTCCACATGGACAGATAGCATTTTAGAGGTGTAATTGTATCTCAGACCCCCCTTCTCCACCTGGAACCAGTAATTCCCACGATCCTGTTTCTGGACCCCAGTAATGCTCAAGGAGCAATTGTCCATCTGTGGATCTCCAATGAGGTGGAATCGGCCCTGGGACCAGGACTGAATATCCTTTTGGGCATCACTGGTAGCCACCAGTTTATACTGCTCTGTCCTCTGGAACCAGTATCCATGAGCTGTGCTGTTATTCCTGTGTTGTTGGGAGAAATAGAAGGAACAGGGGATAGAAACACCCAGCCCCTCCTTCAGGTTCACTATTTCCTGGACATCAATCCAAGACTTTGGATCATTTTCAGAGGAGGATCCTGTGAGGTGCAGGAGGGGGGAGAGAGAGAGAGAAAGAGAGAGAGACAGAGACAGAGACAGAGACAGACAGAGACAGAGAGACAGAGAGACAGAGAGAGAGAGACAGAGAGAGAGAGACAGAGACAGACAGACAGAGAGAGAGAGAGACAGAGACAGACAGAGAGTCAGCCTATGATTCCACATCCTTCCATGCTCTCCCATCCAATCTCTATCCAAGAACCCCAAACTTTTGCTCTGGCTCTGGCCTCACCCACCCTGCCAGATCTGGCACAGTAACAGCAGCAAGAGCATGGTAAGATGGAGGGATCACAGGAGTCCAGAGCTTTGTCCTGAAAGCAACCTAGAACTGATCACACTGCCATCTGGGTGGAGAGAGCCCAGGGAAAGGAGAAGAGAAGAATAGGAACAAGAATGATAAGAAGGAAACAGGATGGGCTGGGGAGGGGGGTGGTTCTCATGAGAGCAATCAGTCTGATCCCACTGGCCCTTCTCTTACACAGGGCCCCAGAGATGGGGTCCCAGAGGGAACCCCAGCCCCATATAAGGGAAGGCAAGTGTGTGAGAATGGGACTCTGGGCTAGGGGGAAAGAGAGGCATGCAGGATTGTAGTTCCTCCTTTCTTGGTCCTTGTAGTCAGTGATCTGCTGACCTTCTGACTGAACAACTCCTTTCCAAGGGGCTTTGGTATCCAACTCAGAACAAGAAGACCCTTTCCTGTCCCACTATCCCTGTCCCTCCTAGTGAAATTAGGGAAAGTGGAGGTGACAGGCAGAGAGAAAAGATTCCAGCCCTCGGGGGTCAGTGACTGGCTGGTGTGGTAGTTAGTCCCCGGGCTCTCACTCCAGAGGTGCTGGCTATATCTCTCTTTGGCCTGTCTCTGTGGATCATCTATCAAGATTTCACTAGCCTGGAAGAGGTTGAGTCTGGTGAGACACACTGGTGGACGGTGTGGTCAAGAGCCTTACTCCCTCTCCTTTGGATTTAAGTTGCTGAGACCCTACTGGATTCCTGACAGACCCTGAAAGACAACAGCCATGAGATCTCCCTATCACCCAGTGGACCTGTTTACCTTCCAGCTTTCCTTGCTCTTAAATACCATCAAAGGTGTGTGTGTGTGTGTGGGGGGGGGAATTCTGGATAGGATAGAGTTAGGCAGCTGGGTAAAGTTAGGTAGAGATCAGTATAGAAGTCTGTTGGACCTTGGTGGGAGGGAATTCAGTTCTACCCAGATAGTTCATCCCATTCCTTTCCCTTACCTGCCCCAGTTAAATAATAAAACCCTATTTTTCCTTATCAGTCTGTCCCTGAATCTTTCCCCAGACCTACAGGATTTTTTTTCTTTTTTTTTTAAACCCTTAACTTCTGTGTATTGACTCCTATGTGGAAGAGTGGTAAGGGTGGGCAATGGGGGTCAAGTGACTTGCCCAGGGTCACATAGCTGGGAAGTGTCTAAGGCTGGATTTGAACCCAGGACCTCCAGGCTCTAGGCCTGACTCTCAATCCACTGAGCTACCCAGCTGCACCCTCTATAGGATTTTAAGTTCCTGGCCCAAGAACAATCAAAAACCTAGAAATCATTTAACATCTTTCAATCTCTATAGCAACAGCCCACTATTAATTATTTAGCCACCAACATATATTATTTTTCCACCTTAAAGCCCCAACCAGCCCATTCCTTTTCTTTCTAGTTGTTCCCACTGCCTGATCTTTTCTCCTAAAGTCTCTGCAATGATGCCCATGCCCCCAAGATGTCCCCAGTGTCCCATTCCTGTTTCTCTATGACCAGTGATGTTATGAAAACAATGTCCCCTACTTCCCATATGACCTCAGGCAAGCCACCCTCTCTAGGCCTCAATTTTCTCATTTGTAAAATCAATATATATTCATGAACAAATCAATAGATAACAGATAAAGCAATAATTAATAAGTATTAATAAATTGACAATTAAATTAGATGAGGGTGTCAGACTAGCTTATTTCCAGGGTGCATTTCAGATCTAAATCTGTGATTCTTTGCTCTAATGTCCTTCCCTGGTCTGACATTCTCTACATTCCATGATCTGGGAGCTTTCAGCAGCACAGCCCCAACAGAGATGGAAGAGGCTGGGCAGGAGTTGGAGGTCTCATTTCAAGCGGGTCCCATTTTATTTGGGCCTGTTGCAGTGACATATCCAAGTCATCTCCAGGCTTCAGAATATTGGGGCTTCTGCTGACCTTCTTGTGGATACTTGACTGTGTCTGAGTTTTAAGATCTAGATCTCAGGCAGTGCTGCTGAGGTGGCTTCCTCTGCCTTAGCAAAGATGCTTAGCAGGCACATTTTGGTGAATACATGATATAGTTAGCAAAATATGCCCCTCTGATCTTTGGGGCTTCTGGGTTTCCCTTTGCAATCATTCTGCTATTACCCCTTTATACTGGCTCCTCAGAGACTTACTGTGTAACTAGAAGACAGCGGTAGCTGCTCAGGGGAACTAGTTGGAGCACACTCCCATCTCCATCCCCGTTTCTCGTTCCTGTCTGTTTCTCCACCTTTATTGTCTCCACTCCTCTCTCTCCTCCTCCCTTAGAGGGATGCTCTTTCGAGTAGGCTGGATTCATTTTTCCTTAAATGGTATTGAACTCATCCTAGAGATTTAATTGTCTCAGAGGCAATTAAATATATTAGAAGGAAACTATGCTCAACTTCGCTTCAGGCTCTCTACAGTTCAGATTTCCTCCAGGAGATGGAGCCCAGCTACACTCCATTTGACGGCGATCTGCCAGCTGGGAAGGGGAAACTTTGTTGATTGTCCAATGACTTTCTTCACTCTAGGTACCCTAGGAGCCGCTCCCTGCCATATCTTCAACTCTAGAGGGTTGGTATGCCCTCTAGCTGAGCTACTGACAGACCCACAGGATCACTGGGTGCTGGCTCCTGGCCCCAGAAAATGTAATCTCCTTGAGAATAGCATCAGTCTTGGCACATGGGAATTGCTTAGTATTGTAAATGGGTTTTTATCCATCCACCCATCCATTCACCCATCCACACACCCATCTATCTGTCCATCCATTCACCCACCCACCCATCCATTCATCCACTCAGTCAGGGAATCCACAAACAGAAGAACAGGACCAAATTGTGGAAAACAAAACAAAACAAACCAAAAAAACAAAACAAAACAAAACAACAGGTTAGTGAAAGCCCTGAACCCAATAAGATAGTCTGATATATATATATGTATATATATATTTTAAAAAATAGTTCTTTAATTAAAAATGAAATTAGGAGATGAATATTAGGAAAAAGGGTCCCTGCTTCTAAATTTTCTTTGCTCCTCCCACCTTGGCTACATTTGTCCCAAGACAAAACCCTTCATTTTCTTGAGGCTATCTGGCACCCTTCCTGAGTGAGCTAAATCACCCAAAACCCTGTCTATGATCTGCCTGGCTAAAATCCTCCTTTTTCCTCCCCAAAGTTGTTTCAAGGGTTTGTTGTGGCTCAGAATGACAGAGCTCACTCTGCAGGACCCCAAAGCTCAACCTTACTTAAAATAAAGCCCAGGCAAATTGACACCCTCACAGACAGCAAGGATAATCAGATCTGCTGCAAACTGCACCCAGCTGATCGGGAACACACAGGGAAGGATTGAAGGGTTGTCTTTTGTTCACCAAAGACTTGAGATAGGAAAAGCTCCTAGAAGCAGCTCTTCCTCTCTCTTCTTGGGTAGGACCCCAATCCCCAAAGTCAGTCCAAAACCAAGTCCAAGGATCAAGTCACAGTTGTCTCTCAGTTAATCCTTCTTTCTCCCCCTGGCTTCTAGAATCCTTTCTCCAACATTCTTTGGCATGTGCCAACCATCCATCTTATGGTTCTCTCTCTAATTTCCCTATTACAGTTGAGAGGTAAATTTCCATGGACAAAGTTGCTTCTGTCTGTAGTAGCTTCAAAAATGTCTCACCTAATCTTGCTGCTGGTAGTGCCTGTCTGTCATGACCACAAAGGATCATTTCTGAGCTTGCTACCAGCCTTGGGGCTTTCCATCCTAGATCTTAAAGGATGGCTCAGTGCTACACCATTTACTTCTACCTGTGGCACACTCTTTTCCCTAAACACACTCTGGGCTGAGCTTTCTTCCTATGTTGGACCTGCTGCCTTGGAGTTACATATCATATCATGCCCTCAGTTAGAAAAATCACTGGTTCCCAAATGCAGAAGGATGGCAGAATTGTGAGCATCATTGTATCTAAGATCTGCCTAGCCCTTGACCTTCTGACTTAGAGTTATTACCAAGACAGAAAGTATGGGCTAAAAAAAAGATGTATAGGACAAATTGGAGGTAGTCTCAGAAGAAAGGCTCCAAGACTAAGTTTACGAAGAGCTCTCCATATATAACCTCATTTGATTCTGACACTTCCGTCCTGTGAGATGGGTGCTATTATTATCCCAAATTTAAAGATAAGGAAAATGAGGTTCACAAAGGTGAAATGACTTGCCCTGAGGCACAAGTTATGCCATGTCTGAAGCAGGATTCAAACTCAAGTCTTCCTAACTTCAAGTCCAAATCCTATGTATTCCTTAGGCTTCACTATGTCACTTAGAAAATTAGCTTCTTCATGTATAGCCCTGGGAACATTGGGCAACAACCCATTTCATGGTTGAGAATGTTAACTCATGAAATAGAGAGCTCCTGCCTCTGACAGTGAATCCCTGGGTTAGCAAATGGACTAGGCTTCCATTAGTCCCTATGGTTCTGTTGTGGAACAATCTCCAAGTTATTGAAGCTGGGATCATTTGGGACCACAAATAGTTCTTAAGATATTCTGAGGGATAGAGGAGAGAATCCATGGAAATGGGAATATACCCAGACTTCCTCTGCTTCCTTCCAGTAACTTATGACTTTTGGAGGGAGAAGGTTGAATTCCTCTATTTGGTTACTAAGTCTGAAAGCTGATGGCAGAGAATGGCCCCCAGGTTTAAAAAACCAACAGGAGGTTTCCAATGACTGGCCAAATGGATTGGGGACTGAGCTTAACTTGCCAGAATTGGGACTACTGACTACCTCTGTCTCTCTTGTTTCCTTTCTTTAACAACAACTGGTCTGATTGTGTTGGATTTGGAGTCAAGAAGTTTTAGTCCAGATCTGGCATTAGATACTTGATAGCTGTGTGACCCTGGACAGGTCACTTAATCCCTGTCTGCCTCAAGATCTTCAATGGAGAAAACAATTGCATCTGTCTCATGGAATTGTATAGAGGACTGAATGAAATAGATATTGGCTAATAATACATATAGAATTGTATAACCTTAAAGTATTGTGTGTGAAGCCGATAAGAGAATAGATAAAAATCTGAGACTCCTCTTTTGACCCTTTTTGTGATCCTTGTGATTTCTTGTTGAAAAGTATTGTGGCCTTATTGAAGAGCTTTAAATTCTTATCAGGCCAGCATTTAAAAGGTTAACACTCGGGGCAGCTGGGTAGCTCAGTGGAGTGAGAGTCAGGCCTAGAGACAGGAGGTCCTAGGTTCAAACCCGGCCTCAGCCACTTCCCAGCTGTGTGACCCTGGGCAAGTCACTTGAC